>NC_066883.1:30183468-30518841 GCF_022985175.1 Labeo rohita | reverse complement strand
TCTATCCGTTCCCTCATAACTTCATGAATCTATCTCGCCTAAAAGTCATTTCTGCATAATCCAATTCAGAGCAATTTGGCTGGATTTTAAGATGATTTCTACGCAGAATATCCTATAAAAATTGAGTTACTTTCATCTGTCTGTTCATGAGAAATTGCGAGAGAGACAGAGAGGGAAAGGAGGAAGGGGGCAGTCAGTTCAATTGCTGTCTCTCAAATTCTCTCTCTCTCTCTGTTGGAGGAAAACTAATCATACTAAAGGGCAGACAGGATTTACTCGCGTTGGCTTTAAGTAACCATTCACTCACAAACACACACTCACACACACATATTGTGTGTGTGTAATCAGAGGGGAGGGTGTGGTGCTGTGGTGCTTCATAAAGAATGATTGAGAGTCTGTCTGCCAACCTCACTGCACCAGCGTCCCTCATCTCTCCACATCCTTTCTCTCTGCTTCTCTCCTTGCATCCTTTCATCCATGTGTGTTGTCATCTGTCTTGTCTTTCTTGTATCGTCTGCAATTTTTCCGTCGCTCTCAGTGGTCACACTGCACACTGTCTTGAGTGACCAGTCATCGCTTTTTCTTTCCTTTCTTTTTTCATTTAGACATTTTTAGAGGAAAATAATGACCAAATGGCCAATCAATCACTTATTTTAGTTTTTCATATGCTGATTAAAGTAAAAAAAAAAAATGTCTGAAAGCACCTCAAAATATGGCATCATTTTAGTAACAGACTAGATCATGGTGACCTCATTGATGGATGTTCACATTAGCATAGATGTGTAGTGCTTACTATTCCTGCTGACAAGACCAGCTTAGACCAGCATAGCCTAGTTTATGCTGACTAGTTTGCCGCTTGCCTGTGTGTGTCTGTGTCAGGTTTCGCCTGTGTTGTGTGAAGCTGATGTCTCCAAATGGCAGTAAAACTTGAAATCACTTTCATTGTGGGGAGCAGCTAATGGCCCTCACAAGGACAATAGATTAATAAACATGATAAATAATGTCTTAATGAAAATGCTGAAAGGTTTGTGTGAGGGTTTAAGAGTAGGGTTAGGAGATATATCATTAGCTCAGTGTAAATCAATAGATTGATTTAGATGGAAAGTCTCTTCCTTGACAGAATAACAAATGTGTGGATGTGAAGGGTTAAAGGTCATGAGAATAGTGGTCAGTAGGGCAAAGCTTGGATTTTTAAAGCTAATGGATTTAAAGGGATAGTTCACTCAAAAATTACATTATTCTGAAAATGTACTTATCCTCAAGACATTCAAGATGTACATGAGTGTGTTTCTTAATCGAAACTAAAAAAATTGAAATTTAGCATCAGGTACTCACTAATGGATCCTCTGCAGTGAATGGGTGCCGTCAGAATGAGAGTCCAAAAAGTTGATAAAAATATCACAATAATTCACAAGTAATCCACACCTCTCCTGTCCATCAGTTAGTGTCTTGTGAAGTGAAAATCTGTGTTTATAATCTGTGTTAACAAATTCATTGTTTAACCCACATTTTAATTTTAAACTGTTACTTCGAGCCAAAATACCATTTTGTAATACATAACGCTTCCTCCTGTTGTCCTCTCACATCAAAATCCACCAACATACAATTGTTTAAAACTGTTTCAGACTGTTGTCGCTTGTAAATGGTGCTTGATCTGTGCATATTTCTCTCCTGACTTTTTCACTGGAAAAAACAATATTATGGATAAAGACTCCTGTTTTAGCAGGAAGCAATGTTTTGCATCAATCTTAGTGATAGATTTGTTTCTTACAAAAGTTGATGGACTGAAGTTGTGTGGATTATTTGTGGATTATTGTGATGTTTTTATCAGCTGTTTGGACTCTCATTCTGACGGCACCCATTCACTGCAGAGGATCCTTTGGAGAGCAAAAAATATAATGCTAAATTTCTCCAAATCTCTTCTGATGAGGAAACAAACTCATCTACATTCTGGATGACCTGAGGGTGAAAAAAAAATTCAGGAAATTGTAAAATTTGTGCGAACTATTCATTTAAATGGGTCATGAATCAAGAAACTAAAATTTCCTTCATCTTTTGACATATAAGAGGTCATTGTAGTATAAAATAGGGCTGCAAAACGATTAATCGCGATTAATCGCATTCAAGATAAAAGTTTGTTTACATACTATATGTGTGTGCTGTGTATATTTATTATGTATATGTAAATACATAATTACAAAACAGTAATGTTGCGACAAAAGTGTGAGAAACTGTTTTCATTACGTGGTCACTATGGCTTTGTCTCTTCTTATGAATCATTTGATTTGTGTTGAATTTATGCGTTTTAAACCTAAATCACAGCGGCATCTATCTATGAGAATGAATGGCTGTTAGCCAGTCATAGCAGTGGGTGTCTAAAATCCGCTATGCCTATTCAAACAGAAATAGCCTATTATTTCTAAATTATGATGTTTTTTGATATAAAAATCTTGATTTCATCATAAGTGGACCTCAAAGAAGTTTGCAGTGACTAGCATTTAGTTACACTTACACACATGCATGCATCCATATACAGTATTGACGGCTTTGTACTATATATTTCTGTTTGAAATACAAACTAATCTCAATGGACGCAGAGATTCAGGTGTGCCTGAAGCTGCTCTGTATGCTGTCTGTACCCGTGTGTGTGTGTTTGTGTGTGTGCAGTACTGATGTGTTATATTTGTCTGTATTGATCAGAGCTCAGTAAATAAACTTCTGTCTTTGGCTGTCCAGCAATTCACACCCATCAGCCCTCCTCTAATATATCAACCTCTTGTCTATAATCTTTATCCTCAGTCTAGCACATGCACTACTGAGGTAATGCGCCAATCAAAGTGACCTTTCCCTGACCTTCACTGATATGTCAGTGTCCATGTTATTGATCTGACCACGTCTGTTGGTTTCTTCTTCAAAACACTGCCTTTCTGTAGCATTTCCCTTTCGTTTTTGTTGTTGATGTTTACATCAGGTCATAGTGACACTGGTTTTGTCAGCGTAGAGGATCCATTGACTGGGGTTTGCGTTAGACACCAAATTGCTTTCAGGGCTTCTGGCTGCTGCCATGGCAACCATGTCAAAACTATTTCCAGGCAATTTATTGAACATGAATTATCATTAATATCTGAAAAGCTGTGTTAGACAGTTCACTTCCTCTCTGTCCTATGCAGTTGTGACGCAAACATGTACACAAACACAGCCACACTACTAGAATGAATCTAACAACTGAGAGGAAATGTCCAGATTATTTTTATCCCTTAATTAGTTGTATTTTCCATGAAAATTAAGCTTGTTTTTGGAACCAGCAAGCCTGTTTGGATTCTGAATATTTTTTATGACCATTAAGTGCATCCTCCCTTCTGCAATTATCATTAATGTTATGTGAAAAATACTGCATTACTGTAATGCAAAATATGTGCAAATTGCAAAAACTGTTAAACCGTAAATTGAACAAAAGTACATTTGTACAGTTAATATTTATTTTTGCATTTTATAAAATTTTATATTATTTGTATTTTTTTTAAATTTCTATTAATTTTTTATATTATTATTATTATTATTATTATTATTAGAGTTTACAAAAAAATGAAAATGCATCTGGACTTTATTAATGACTTTAAAATTGTTATATTGTTTTAAAAATAATGTTGCATCTAAAAAAGCTTAATGGTCATAAAATTAACTTTATTTTCTTTATGCGTGATAAAATTTCTTCTTATTTTCAGATGATAAGATATTATGACATTATTTTCATGACGATTAAGCATATCCACCCCTCCCCCAATTCTCATTAGTCTACTGTGTAACAAAGACAATTCTCATTAGCTGAATATGAAAAAATATATATAATAGTTAAATTGTAAACTGTAGTATATTTGTAAAGTTAATGCTTATTATTATTTTTTTTGTATTTTATTTATTATTTTAATGTATATTTTATTACAGATTTATTTTTATATATTAAATAATAATTGTATATATTTTATATATTAAATATTATTAATTAATAATATTTTGTTTTATTATTTATTATTATTTTTATGTTTAAAAAAAGTTCTGTATTACAGCATTGACACACAATTATGTTCTTGTTCTGAAAATAATCTTTTCTTAAAAAGAAAAAAACTTAATTGCTCTACTTTTTAATATTATATTATTAGTAAATATTATTTCTTATTATTTTCAAATGATTTTCAGAGTGAAATATAACCTGGACAATTCTTAGTGAGGTTCACCAACCTGTTTTACCAGCACAACAAAGAAAGTTTGCTTGTTTTAATAGAAGTATGTTTTAAAACAACTTATAAATGTAGGTGCATTTAAAGAATATTTAATATTCAATCCAATCATATTCAAATTCTCATCAACATTCACACACACTCGTATATGAGAGTGAGGTGAGTTGTAACAGGATTTATGGTATTATGTAGGCCCTTTAAGGTCATCAGATCCAGATTTTCCATCATGTGTGTCCTTGTCCGGCTTTCTCTCTGTGTGTGATAACAATTGAGTGACACATCCAAACCTGCCTTTTGTTGTGTGTGTGTTTTAAGAGAGTGTGTGCATGTGTCCTCAGGGGCTAGCAGTCTAAATTTAGAGACGAGAGGGAGACGAGGACCAAGCCCACTGTTGCCATAGAAACTCACCCCTCTGTCTCCATGGTGACAGACCCTGTTTTTTTTCCCTCTCCAGGCTGAGGAGGTGTGACTTTAGGCCCTCCCACTGTCACTGTTTATATGTGTATTTTGATCCTCTTTCATGAGTTATATTAATGAAATTTTATCTGCATTCTGTAATCCTGATTGTTTAATCTCACTAAAACACCTTAGAGAGAGAGACAACCCACAGATGAACTCGAACACTCTGCGTGTCATTGACCTCCTGTCTGTATAAAGAACACCCCACTTACGCTCCATTACTGTGGTAAGCTGTATGACAAGAGGGCCAACACTCAGAGCTCTCAGAGAGATGCTAAAGAGGAGGAAAGAACCCAAGGTTGGATTACAGGGTGCAAACAGGAGGAAATGTAGGGTTAAAGGGGCAGCAGAAGAGAAAATGACGGGGTTGAGAGGACAAGTTGCTGGTAAAGAAAGAAGTGCTAAAACGGAGGAGGAAAGGAGGAATGAAAACAGAAATGAGAGGGTGGAGGGTTGTGTGTTAAAGGATTAGTTCACTTCCAGAATAAAAATTTGCTAATAATTTACTCACCCCCATGTCATCCAGGAATGTAACATTCCAGGATTTTTCTCCATATAGTAGACTTTAATGGTGGCTAATATGTTGAAGGTCCAAATTGCAGTTTCAATGCAGCTTCAAAGGGCTCCACACGATCCCAACTGAAGAATAAGGGTCTTATCTAGCAAAATGATTGGTATTTTCTAAAAAATAAATAAATAAAATATATATATTTTTCAAACAAATGCTCATTTCGCTTTGCAATGCGCATATGTGTCTTCATGCATTATGTAATCACATTGGAAAGGTTATGCACGGTTAGTTCTCTGTCTGTGTATTTCGGTTCAAAAAGGTAGGGTAGGTCGAGCTAGTGCAAGACGAGCATTTATGGTTAAAAAGACTATAAATTTTGTTTGTTTGGGGTTTTTTTCATTAGATAAGACCCTTATTCCTAGAGCCCTTTGAAACTGCATTGAAACTGCAATTTGGACCTTCAAATTGTTGATCCCCGTTAAAATCCTCTATATAGAGAAAAATCCTGGAAGGACCTTAATTTCTTTTCGACTAAAGAAAGAAAGACATAAACATCTTGGATGACATGGGGATGAGTAAATTATCAGAAAAATTTTATTCTGGAAGTTAACTAATCCTTTAAAGACAGAATTAGATCAAAGCTTTGTTTATATGTTAATATCTTAATGCGTTATTAAAGCAATAAGCCCTGTGAAGCTGTGGTTTACATTGAATTTATAACAGCTAAGGGGGTTTTAGGCACACCGCTTTCCGCCGTACCATTATTTTATATAATGGTTATTCCATATACGTAGTAAGGTTTCACAAAATAAAACCGAGCAAATAAAGTGTAATGATTTAATAAAAACAGTATTCTTCAACCAAAGAGTGTAGTTCCTCAGCAGCAGTTGTGGTTGCAACAAAGTGGTTGCCAAGCAACACACAAAAGTAAACAAAGGTGCATCTTTGTAGAGTAATTTACAAAAGCTTAGAATGCGGCTCAACCAATCAGAATCAAGGACCGGAACTATCCGTTTTATAAAGTTGCATTTAGCAATAATACAGTTTACATTTTGCAATGATAAGCAATGAAGCAAGATATGCTACATACTACTATATGCAGCCTTATGGAAGTACTGTATGCATGCGGATATTTATAAATCCAACTTTAGCCCATACAAAGAGCTGAATGACAAGACAAAAAAAATAGCCAGTTGAGATTTGCTATATGTTTGCTATGACATTGTACATATTTGGATAAAATTGGATATAATATACATATCCAACTTTACATACAGAGCTGTGCGATAATGCAGTTTACATTTTGCGTTAGGGTTGTGCATTATCATGATTTTTATCAATTAAAATGTCTCCAAGATCTGCTTTTGAAGAAATATCATAGTATTGTGCTACAGCGCACATTCTATCAGTTGCTGTTTTAGCCAGGGTTGTCAGATTTTTAAAACAAAACCTGGCCAATTACCACTCAAAACTAGCCCAAAACTAGCCCACTCGCATTTTGAGGGATAAAATACAGGGTTTTTGGAATTCCAGGGGCTAAATATCACGTTATTGGGGTCGCTACAACCTTTCAACAGTGTTAAAGGGAGCCTTAGGTATTAAGACTTGTATGTCTTAATATAACATAAAAAAATGATGTCTCTTACTGAAATATGTAGTAGAAAACCTATGAAATATTTACGTTATTTTAAAAATCCACTTGTTATATACATATTTGGAACTATGAGGGACACCATTATTTTGACTGCGTAAAACGGTTGCACTCGGTGAGCTAGTGGCACTATCTGCTGCTTTTACTGCAACAAAACTTTGAATACACAAATCAGTTTTCCCCACAAAGAGTCTAAACTCCCCCAGATATCGAGTAAAATCCATGCTGAGAAACTCCTTCAGTGGCTGTGGCGTCATGACAAGTTGGCATGTTTACATCGTTTGTAAGCTCTTTCAGTAGCTGTGGTCTACTAAAAGCCTCAAAGGCATCAGGGCTAAAGTGGAGAAAACAAAGATGCAAGACATTTATTCATCCACAACCATTTCATCATTCTTTTTTCTTCTTATTGCTAGGAAAGCAGTTACATCTTCTACAAAGACTTACATCGCTTCTCTTGTTGCCGTTTGACTGAAAATTACAATCAAAAGTCGCACAATGTGGCATCGTATCAGTATTTTATTTTCCAAGTTGCTTATTCCAAGATGTGTTGTGGTAAAAATAGCAACAGATAGTGCCAGTAGCTCATAGAGTGCAACTATTTTAGGTAATCAAAATAATGGCGCCCCCATAGTTCAAAATATGAATAAAACAATGTGGATTTTTTAAATAACATAAATAGGTTTTCTACTACATATTTTAGTAAGAGACATCTTTTATGTTACATTAAGCCATACAAGTCTTAATACCCAGGTTTTCCTTTAAAGTTGCCCAATTCTACGCGAAAACCCAGCAGTACAGTTACACTCACAGGACACTGCACTTATTTGCAATCACAAAAGTACATTATTTGCATGTGCTTTAAAGCCTTGCCATTTAAACATTTAATTTTTCTGCTATTCTGATGTGGTTTTTCTGAGCGTGTACACAGTGCAAACTAAAAAGCCTGTCAAACAGTGCCTGATTACTCGAGTAAAAGTTATCTTTCATGCCTGATTGTGCTAATACTGTCAAAAACACACAAGGTTTACATATAAACAGTTGGTTATATCTATATATCTGAAAGTAAAAATTGAGAGAAACTAATTGTACTAAACATGCTGCCGCTTGTCATTAAAAGGGACAGTTCACTCAAAAATCGAAATTATGTTATTATTTACTCACTCTAATGTTGTCTCAAACCTGTATTAATTTCTTTTCTTGTGCTGAACACATAAGAAGATATTTTGAAGAATGTGGGAACCAAAACAGTCCCTATTGACTTTGATAAAAAAAAAAACACTATGGAGGTCATTGGGGCCAGTTTGCCATATTGCCCCCTATTTTGTGACTACATAAACAATCACCCATCCAAGATTTGCTATTTATGAATTAAAATGGGCCCTATTTACTTCTAATATCATTTAATATACACAAAACAGGTTGGTGAATCTCACAAAGAAATGTCTAGGTTGTACTGTACCCTGAAAATCATTTGAACGTAGTAAATTATATAAATAATGTACCTCAGAAATACGTCATTGCCGAAGCAAAATGGGTTGCATACAACAATTTGTTCCAAATTTAGCTGCATAGAAGTCAAAATAACAATAAAGGCAATACGAATGCACTGGAATATCATTACGCGCACAAACTCGCAAACCTCGGGCTGCTGTTAGATTAATCAAAGCATCCTTTTGTGTCTGTCTTTTATTAGACTGGCAGAACTGTCTGTTCTAAATTACTCTCCGTCGCTCACACACACACAGCATAATGGCCGAAGGTTTTCATTGACTCTGTGTTTGTCTCTCTAATATCCAGCTATTTCCTCATTGACTTTTAGAGCTCAGGACCAGTGACCTTTATCTCCCTGATTTTCTCTCACTCTATTTCCACACATAGGCGACTAGCATTCCAAATGTTAAAGAGCACAACATACTAACATAAATGTCACTCACAATTTTCTCAAGAAATCTAGTTAATAATACCGCCATTAGTATGCTGTGCTCTTTAACATTTGGAATGCGCACAATATGGCAGTTAAATTAACTAGACTTAGGTGTTTGTCTAAACTGAAATCATATTTTTTATATTCCCTCAATAACTATTGTCTTTATTAAAGAACATACAGTTCTGGAACACGGAACTGTTCTAGAATCACAAAATGAATTGTGGCTAATTAATTTAATATATACAATTAATTAACCATGTTAATTAATTAAATAGTAAAACAAGTTTAAAACAACCAGCTTTTTCATAATTATCCATTTTAGAATATATGAAAGTGGGGCCTTTGAACAGTGTATTGGACAATGAGGGGCCTTTAAGTCAGAAAGGTTCTATCTTTTGAAAAAGTACCATCCCAGTGACAGCTTTTGTACCTTTTTTCCAAGAAGAAGCAAAAACAGTGCAGGATAAGCTGTACGTTGAATTTTAAATACTTTGATTTAGGGGTTTGTTCAAATCCCAAATATGAACAACAGTAATAGCCAATAGCATTATTATTATGTGGAGTATTCACATTTACATAAGTCTGTCCCTAGCCGTGCGTGTTTACCTCTTGATAGCTTCCTCTTGCCGTCTCTTCTTCTGGTTTTTCTCCTGTAGGTATGTCCAGTGTGTGTGGTTGCGGACGCGGTCACTCTCTCGGGCGATGTCAGAAGCGTTCTGGATAACCAGCTCGTCATACGCCCTCAGACCGCTGTCCTCCACGTACTGCAGGAAATGTGTGCACTCGTCTTCCCCTGAATCCATCCTTCAGCACAGCAGAGAGACTGCCTGGTAGAAAGAGAGAGAGAGAGAGAGAGAGAGAGAGAGACTTGAGTGTCTTACACACAATGTCATTCTGTCCTCTTGGGAGCTTGTTTTTTATGAAAAAAAAAAAAAAAACACTGAACTGGAGGTACAGGTGGGACGTATGCAAACACACACACACACACACACACACAAAATGGCATGTTCTCAAGGGAATATGTTATCCTTTAACACTGAAGAACATGATTCACTGCTGGGAAAGGGCAAGAACTAGTATGTTTAACATATGTTTACATAGCTACCTAAAATGATTATGATGAACACAAAATAAATTATTTACATAATACAGTTAATTAAAATTAACGCAGACTAACAGAGCCTAAGGGAAAATAGAATCACATTTTTATTCACTTTGTGTATTTATCCATCCATCTATCTATCTATCTATCTACCCATTCGTCCAACCATCCATCGTTCTACCCTTTTCACTGTCACTTCCATCCATCCATCTATCCATTTAGTCATCATTCTATCCTTCTGTCAATTCCATCCATCCATTCTATCCTTCTCTCTATCTGTCCATTCCATCCATCCATTCATCCATCCATCGTTTTATCCTTCTATCTGTCAGTTCTGTCCATCCATTGTTCTATCCTTCTATCCATTCCATCCATTCATCCATACATCCATCATTCTGTTCTTCTCTCTATCTGTCCATTCCATTCCATCTATTCATCCACCCATCATTCTATTCTTCTCTCTATCTGTCCATTTCATTCCATCCATCCATACATCCATCATTCTATCCTTCTCTGTCTGTCCATTCCATCTATCCATTCATCCATCCATCGTTCTGTCTGTCTGTCTATCTATCTGTTTATTTATTTGTCTGTCTGTCGGTCCGTTCCATTCATCCATCGTTTTATCCTTCACTCTGTCAGTTCCATCCATCGTTCTATCCTTCTCTCAGACTGTCCATTCCATCCATCCATTCATCCATCCATCGTTTTATCCTTCTATCTGTCAGTTCCGTCCATCCATTGTTCTTTCCTTCTCTCAATCTGTCTATTCCATTCCATCCATCCATCGTTCTATCCTTCTCTCTATCTGTCCATTCCATCCATCCATTGTTCTATCCTTCTCTTAATCTGTCCATTCCATTCCATCCATACATCCATCATTCTGTTCTTCTCTCTGTCCATTCCATCCATCTATTCATCCATCCATTGTTCTATCCTTCTCTCGATCTATCAATTCCATCCATCCATTGTTCTATCTTTCTCTTAATCTGTCCATTCCATCATCCATCCATCCATTGTTCTATCCTTCTCTCATTATCTCCATTCCATTCCATCCATCCATCCATCTATCCATCCATCATTCTATCCTTGTCTCATCCATCCATCTATCCATCCATCCATCCATCCATCGTTCTATCCTTCTCTCTATCTGTCCATTCCATCCATCCATTGTTCTATCCTTCTCTTAATCTGTCCATTCCATTCCATCCATACATCCATCATTCTGTTCTTCTCTCTGTCCATTCCATCCATCTATTCATCCATCCATTGTTCTATCCTTCTCTTGATCTATCAATTCCATCCATCCATTGTTCTATCTTTCTCTTAATCTGTCCATTCCATCATCCATCCATCCATTGTTCTATCCTTCTCTCATTATCTCCATTCCATCCATCCATCCATCTATCCATCCATCATTCTATCCTTCTCTCATCCATCCATCTATCCATCCATCCATCCATTGTTCTATCCTTCTCTTAATCTGTCCATTCCATTCCATCCATACATCCATCATTCTGTTCTTCTCTCTGTCCATTCCATCCATCTATTCATCCATCCATTGTTCTATCCTTCTCTTGATCTATCAATTCCATCCATCCATTGTTCTATCTTTCTCTTAATCTGTCCATTCCATCATCCATCCATCCATTGTTCTATCCTTCTCTCATTATCTCCATTCCATTCCATTCCATTCCATCCATCCATCCATCTATCCATCCATCATTCTATCCTTCTCTCATCCATCCATCTATCCATCCATCTATCCATCGTTCTATACTTCTCTCTATCTGTCCATTCCATCCCATTTATCCATCCATCGTTCTATCCTTCTCTCAATCTGTCAATTCCATCCATCCATTGTTCTATCCTTCTCTCTATCTGTCCATTCCGTCCATTCATCCATACATCCATCATTCTATTCTTCTCTCTATCTGTCCATTCCATTCCATCTATTCTTCCACCCATCATTCTATTCTTCTCTCTATCTGTCCATTCCATTCCATCCATCCATACATCCGTCATTCTATCCTTCTCTGTCTGTCCATTCCATCCATCCATTCATCCATCCATCATTCTGTCTGTCTGTCTGTCTATCTGTCTATTTGTCTGTCTGTCCGTCCGTCCATCCATGCATCCTTCCATCCATGCATCCATCCATTGTTTTGTCCTTTTCTCCATCCATCCATCCATTGTTCTGTCCTTCTTTCAATTGTACTAATGTTATAAGATTCTATATCTATCTGTTGTTTTATCATTGCATCCTTTTCTCTATCTCTTCATCTATTTAACTTCAGGGGACAATTTTGTCTACACAATACACAAGTATGTAAACAGGTTGAGACTAGTAAGATCAGTCAGTTTCTTAGCATTACATGCAAACAGTGGTAACATCTGGCCCAACATCATGTCCCACTTACAGGCCTTATTCCATCCTACTGCTTTGTTTCTACATGCTCTCAAACACCTACACTGTACATAAAGACAAATGATTTTCAACCTAGCTGTGTGCGAGTGAGAGAGTGCGTCGAGTTTATTTTTACAACTTTGTAAAAATGTCATCCACTGCGCTGTTCTCCGTTGTATTATTCAGCATGTCTTAATATAGACTCTGATCTCAGATTGTATCCCTCTCTTAGTCACAGACCCACCTACACATCTGCCTTTCCTCCATTTAACATCTTTCACACACTTTTGTGTCTCTCACACACACATGTGAGCACGCACACATAAACACACCTGCACATGCCCATAGATGCCCTCACACTCTTATTACATACACAGCTGTATTCTATAAATGGAACGTGAGGAGAAGGAACTGTGGGTTTCCAGGCAACAGTATCCTAGTGCGCTGACATAATGCAGGAAGCTGAGAACCTAATTCTGTGCTGAAGATGCATTAGTTCCGCTTTACACTGGCAGGCATGATATCCCCACCATGTGTGTGTGTTGTGTGTCTCATGTAATGCTGAAAGCATGAAACACGATATTCTTCTCCTCTACTCTGTAGATGTTTGCCACTGATGGATCATGTTTCACAATTATATTTTATCGCCATTTGTATATGTGCATGTAAGTCTCTTTTTCAGAGTGATGAGGTGGCAAGATGCCACATTCCCATTGCTGGCACTCACACACACACAAAATAGGTCAGCGAGACCACAGCACCACATCAATGGATCCCGGTGAGTGGAGTTTAGCTTCCTTATTCATTCCATTACTCTGTAATTCACCGTTTCCTCCACACCACACTACATCAGTACTGCCAATTCATAAGTAAGGAATGGAAATAGCCTTCAAAACCACACAACACGCCCAACGTGAGTAGATCCAGAATCATTGAAACACAAGATAATCACTGGAATACACCAAGAACCAACTAGATGTAGTGATTCACACACTCATTTAAAGGGGTAGTAGACCCAAAATGAAAATTCCTCATGTTTTTCCAAACCTGATTGACTTCATTTGTTCCATAGAACACAAAAGAAGATATTTTGAAGAACATTGAGGTTCTAACAACATTGAACCCCATTGACTTTCATTGTATGGACCAAAAATTGGCCCACTGGTCATTTTTAATTTATGCTCCACAGAAAAAATGTCAAACAGATTTTAAGTCATTTCATTGAAATGTTGTGTAAAGATCCCATTCTGTACACATGTCAAAAAAAGGTTGAATCATGAATGAATCTGAAGATGTAGTTAGGAATTCTGGGTAATGTGCTGATTTGGATCCCACTGACACTCATTTTGACTCTTGCTGTCATACAGATGATGAAGAACTGATAAGGATGAGATGGAAACGAGAAAAAAGCAAAACATCTGGATGGACACACACACACACGATTTCACTCACGGTATCGGTGAATCTTCTCTCCCAGAACAGCTGATCTCCAGGTGTGTTCTGTGTGTGCGTTTCTCAACACCGCACGATATCGAATCCCCCTGCGGCTGACAGACAAGCCCGGCGACAGCGACGCAGCACGGAGGAAACACACAGTGGCGTGAGGAAGAGAAGGATGAAGGACGTGTCCATCTTTGGCGTTTGAAGATAACCAACGGTAACCTTCCCCACCTACGACCGCTCCTTCTGGGCTATGGCCACCAAGGCTGTCCTCTCCCCCTACCAAACGCTTCTGGAAAGATCCACACCTCCCTTTGGTGGTTGCCTCATCTGCGCTGTCCCCACACACGCGTGGTGTGTGTGTGGGGTGGGCTGCGTGCGGATGCGTGTAGTATGAGCGTGTTCTCGTTTAGCCGGCTGCGGTGTGTGCGCAGAGACGTTAGGCAGCTAAATGCATCGTGTCCTACAATCTCTTTGATCCGTCCTCCCCCTGCTGCTGCTGCCGCCGCGGCTGCCGTCACACACGCACACCCCCAGTGCGCGTCACACACGCAGCGATGAATCCAGCTCGGGCGTCAGTAGGCAAAAAGACCAGCTATAGCATCTGTCTTTTCTTTTTTTCTCTCTCTCTCGCTCTACCTTCTTTTTTGCTCTCTGATCTCCTTCCCTCCAGCCCTCACTGCTTACTCACTCCGTCCCCTGGTGATCTTTTCTCTCTCTTGCTTTCTCTCTCTCACTCTTCTCTGCATCCCTCATGTCTCTTAACCAATCGTGTTGCTCGCTTAGAGCTGTCCATGGTTCTGAAAGAAAGAGAGAGAGTGTGAGTGAGAAAGGTTGTGTGTGTGTCAATCCTCTCCTGAGGGCGTGACCTTTGCTCATACAATGTTATCACCAGGCAGCTACACTGGCTGATGCAAAACACTCAAGAGACAGTCAGATGTGAGTATGCATTTTGGTGTTAAAAGGTCAAATGTTATTTCTGCACTAAAAATGTCTGTTTTCGAACAGGTTTCCAGCTATCTGGAGTATATATAGACTACCGTTCAAACCTTTTAAAGGGATAGTTCACCCAAAAATTTAAATTCTGTCATTAGTTACACATCCTCATGTCATTCCAAACGCGTAAGACCTTCGTTCATCTTCAGAACACAAATTAAGATATTTTTGATGAAATCCGAGTGCTTTCTGACCCTGCATAGACAGTAGCGCAACTACACATTCTGTGGCCCAAAAAGGTCGTAAGAACATTGTTAAAATAGTCCATGTGACATCAGTGGTTCAACCGTAATTTTTTGAAGCTACGAGAATACTTTGTGCTCAAAGAATACAAAAATAACTATTTTATTTAACAATCTTTTCTATTCTGACATGGAAGACAAGAAATCGTTAAGCAAAGCTGAATTTTATCATCATTACTCCAGTCTTTAGTGTCTTTATGATCCTTCAGAAATCATTATTACATGCTGATTTGGTGCTCTAGAAATATTTTTATTATCATCAATATTGAAAACAGTATTTTTGTGGAAAAAAAAGGTTTTTTGTAACATTACCAAATTATGTAGCTCTTTACTATCAGTTTTGATTAATTTATTGCATAATTTATTGGTATTAACGGTTTTTTTTTTGTTTTGTTTTTTTAAATCAATTAATCAATCCAATTAAACCCAACCTTTGAATGGTAGTGTAGCTATATTATTTCTGAAATATATATGGGACCCTGAACCACAAAACCAGTCATAAGTGTCCATTTTTCAAAAATTTGATTTATACATCATTTGAAAGCTGAATGAATAAGCTTTCCATTGATGTATGGGTTGTTAGGATAGGACAATATTACCTATTTCTATTTCTATTCTTATTATTTATTTAAAAATCTGGAATCTGAGGGTGCAAAAAAAAGGCCTTTAAAGTTGTCCAAATGAAGTTTCTAGCCATGCATATTACTAATCAAAAATTCCAAGTTTTGATATATTTAAGGTAGGAAATTTACAAAATATCTTCATGCAACATGATATTTACTTAATATCCTAATGATTTTTGACAAGAAAAATCGATAATTTCGATAATTTTGACCAATAACCCGTAATTTTGAGAATGTATTTTTGGCTATTGCTACAAATATACCTGTGCTACTTAAGACTGGTTTTGTGGTCCAGGGTCACATATGTAGCTTTAAAGTGCCCATGAAATCGAAATTGAAGTTTTTTGTCTTTTAGAGTGAATATGTTAGCCCTAAGGTTATCTATGAACTAGTATGCTCCAAAACAATGACAAAATATACATTTACGAGATATAAGCATTCAAAAGTTATAGTCTCTAACTTCTGCCAATATGGATCAACGATTTTTAAAGATTTATTTTTGGCATTTTTGCCTTTGTTGTATAGGACAGGTCAGATGGGGGGCGGGATCGGAAAAGGTCCTCGAGCCGGGATTTGAACACGGGACACCCGTAGCGCAAAGGCGCTGTATGTCGGCATGCTGCCCACAAGGCTGTCAGTGCCAACTGGATCAATGATTTTGATGACATCACCCTGCACT
The DNA here is from genome assembly GCF_022985175.1 of Labeo rohita. NCBI lineage: Eukaryota > Metazoa > Chordata > Actinopteri > Cypriniformes > Cyprinidae > Labeo > Labeo rohita. The sequence goes on along the minus strand of NC_066883.1, from coordinate 30,502,566 downwards.
TTAGCTTCTCATCAAACTTTCTGTCCAATCAAATGCTCTCTAGAATCCGACATGCCCCGCCCCCTACGCTATAAATACACACTGAAGCTGCAGTTGTAATTGGTCTTGATCACAGAAATTGTATTTCCTGTACAGTGAATCAATGGTATTTTCACGTTGTGCACTATAGGAGATAGGGAATGATTCATTGTAAATATGCTTTCCATTGGGGCGAAAGAAAAAGGGGGGCGGGACTGCTCAATATGTCCCACCTTGTCTTTCTGTTTCAGTTGAAATTACGTCAACACGTAGAGTGACGCTGTGCACCTCAGTGGACTTTTAAATACATGAATATGTCGATTTCTGTTTTCCCAGCATATGTCATACATATGTCAACCAGGCTTTCTCACCCGTCTACAAAAACAAACTCCTTCTCTAATAAAATGCTAAATGGGCTAAATGGTTGTGTTTAGTTGATAATACACCCATTTCTTTCTCTCTCCCCACATCATTAACTCTTGCGACTTATACACTTGTTCATTGAAGACAGTTCTGCTATGGAATATGCCCTTTTAGATGTTATACAATACAGTTGTTTGTATATGTTGCATAAATATACTTTGTATTTATTACTTGCCTTTTCACTTCTCATTCTCTCATTTCTCTGTCTCCTCTGCTTTATCTTCCTGTCCTTTCTTGTCTCTAAGACTCTCTGTCTCTATGTGTAGGTGTGTGTGTTTGTTTCTGTGTATGGGATGAATGTCCATCTGGGGGATTTTGTCCATCAATCACTGATTCTATGACATCATAACCCCCTTTCACTTGAACCGCATGCACTGTAAACACACACACACGGAGGTCAGGATATGCTGATGCCTGTATTCACATACACACACATTTGCAGTTCTCCTGTAGATACGAGTCTCTTTTGTGTTCAGAACTCGCTGACATTAAGAGCTGAATAGAGATAACAGATCACGTTCTTTAGCTGCTGGAGTAAAGGCAGGAGACAAAGACCGCACACGGATAAATGGAGGAGCGAGACACCCACGTTGACTATTCACACACACACTTCTTGCTTGTGAATTCTTCAATAGATCTGTTCAAAGACACACATTCCACAGTTCTGAACTTCACGTCAGCTCTTTTGAATTTTTAAGCGCACTTCCTGTACATGGCGCACAAGAATACTTTGTAGAGACTCGCTGAAGAGGCACAGGCACACACACAGAAACATGTGAGATGAAAAAGCCAAACCAAACCATTGACTTGCATAGGAGTTGCATGAAACAAAGAAACCGGGGGCTGAAAACTTTCTGAATTTGAAGATCAGGGTAAATGTAACTTATTTTGTCTTCTGGGAAACATGTCAATATCTACTGTAGCTACTGAAAGACAGTACTAAATGAAAAAAATATATATATTTTTATATATCTTCATTCTGTTCAAAAGTTTTCACCCCCTCAGCTCTTAATGCATTGTGTTTTCATTCTGGTGCATCAGTGAGTGTTTGAACCTTCTGTAATAGTTGCATATGAGTCCCTCAGTTGTCCTCAGTGTGAAAAGATGGATCCCAAATTATACAGTCATTGTTGAAAAGGGTTCAAATACACAAAAATGCTGAAAAACCAAAGAATTTGTGGGACCTAAAGGATTTTTCTAAAGAAAAGTAGTTTAACTGTTCTGGACAAACAAAGAACAACTATCACTAAACAAAAAAAAAACACAGCTGTGGATCATTCAGGTAGCAACAATATTAAGAATCAAGTGTATGTAAACTTTTGAACAGGGTAATTTCTATAAATTCAACTATTAATTTCTCTTGTGGACAAAATGTTAACGTCTTTTATGTCAAATATCTTATTCAGGTCAGTACTTATTTTGTATGATCCCTCACATTTTGGTAAAATTAACATATAGATATATATATATACAGAATGGTTCTCTGTATATATACAGAAATTAATAAAATGGATCACACTGCCCCTAGTGGCCATTCACTAAAATAACAGCAGCCCTGGAGTCACTGGTCAGTTTTTTCAGTTGCACAGAAAGAGGGAACTGAGACATATTTAGGAAATTAAATATCACAAATATCGCTTAGGGATGGGCTCTGACTTGTGCAACACCGTAGCAACCATTACTGAACACTAAGAAATTGCATAGCAACAGGCCTAGAACCACTCGGAAAGAACAACACCTTGGCAACCACAAAGCAAAGCCCAGTACACTGTAACATTGTGGTGCCAAGTTCTGCACACACCAGCACTTTCATTCAGAGAAAAAAAAATGTTGCATCTTAAAGCTGCTGTAAGCATTTTTTTGAATAACAGGACAAGTTCCTCCTGTCAGATATCACTGAAATATAAGTCCTGAAAAATCGCACAGGCTGTGTAAACAGCAAAAAAAAAAAAACCTATGACTTACTATATAATGACTTACCAATTTTGGAGCTGTTACTTTTGTTTTATTTGCACACAAAAAATACGGTTGAACCACTGATGTCAAATGGAATATTTTAACAATGTCCTTACTACCTTTCTTAGCCTTGAACGTTTCAGTTGCATTGCTGTCTATGCAGGGTCAGAAAGCTCTTGGATTTCATCAAAAATATCCTAATTTGTGTTCCGAAGATGAACGAAGGTCTTAAGATTTGGAACGACATGGGGGTGAGTAATTAATGACAGAATTTTCATTTTTGGGTGAACTATCCCTTTAAGATTTAAAGTCTTTCAATCTAGCGCACATATAGAGTTGCTGTAAAGCATTGCGAGGGGACGTTCTGTACAGATGATTCAGAGCTGATTTTCTGAGGTGGGACTAAGCCAATTATAACTCTGCTGAATTATTAAGTCTCTCTTTCTCCAGCATACATACACATCTCTGTCTCTCGCACAAAAGTACATAATGTTCCAAGGTAACAAAAATTGCCCAAATACTTGTAGAGTGAACTCACACACACACATACCCTCTCAGTGGTCACAATTATGCATAATTCAGTCTGTCACATACCTCAGCAGATGTCATGCCAAGCTCAGACAGTGAGCCTCCCGCAGGGGTTTAAGAAGCTGCTGCATCCATTTGGTGCTGGATTGCTGCTGCTTCAAATGAACATCCGTACATTCATCCAAAGACTTCAGTCTAAACAGACAACAAATGCTTATTATTAAAATATTTGGATTAGAATATCCATCATTTTTCCTGGAATGGGTGTGGCCATTTGTAAATTTTATAGGTGTGGCTTCCAGTCTCATCAACATATAATACACACCCTGAGTACTGTATATAGAGTTGAGATCAAAATTGTACATACACCTTGCAGAATCAGCAAAATAAGAGGCATCATACAAAATGTGTGTTATTTTTTATTTAGCAATGACCTGAATAAGACATTTCACATAAAATACATTTACATATAGTCCACAAGAGAAAACAGTAGATTAATTTATAAATATGAACCTGTTCAAAAGTTTACATACACTTGATTCTTAATACTGTTGTTTTTTGTGTTTTTTTGTTTAGTGATAGTTGTTCATGAGTCCCTTGTTTGTCCTGAACAGTTAATCTGCACTGCTGTTCTTTAGAAAAATCCTTCAGGTCTTACAAATTATTTGTTTTTTTAGCTTTTTTGTGTATTTGAACCCTTTCCAACAATGACTGTATGATTTTGAGATCTATCTTTTTACACTGAGAACAACTGAGGGACTCATACGCAACTATTACAGAAGGTTCAAACGCTCACTGATGCTTCAGAAGGAAACACAATGGATTAAGAGACGGGGAGTAAAAAAAAAAAAACTTTTTGAATTTGAAGAACTTATTTGTCTTCTGGGAAACATGTAAGTGTCTTCTGTAGCTTCTGAAGGGCAGTACTAAATGAAAAATGTATATATTTAGGCAAAATAAGAAAAATGTACACATCTTCATTCAGTTCAAAAGTTTTCACTCCCGGCTCTTAATGCATTGTTTTTTCTTCTGAAGCATCAGTGAGCATTTGAACCTTCTGTAATAGTTGCATATGAGTCTCTCAGTTGTCCTCAGTGTGAAAAAATGGATCTCAGAATCATACAGTCATTGTTGGAAAGGGTTCAAATACACAAAAATGCTGAAAAAACAAAGAATTTGTAAGACCTAAAGGATTTTTCTAAAGAACAGCAGGCAGTTTAACTGTTTAGGACAAACAAGGGACTCATGAACAACTATCACTAATAAAAAAACACAGCTATGGATCATTTAGGTAACAACACAGTATTAAAATCAAGTGTATGTACACTTTTGAACAGCGTCATTTTTATCAACTCAACTATTATTTTCTTGTTGACTATATGTAAACGTCTTTTATGTGAAATATCTTATTCAGGTCTGTACTAAATAAAAAATAACATGCATTGTATATGATCCCTCTTATTTTGGTGAAAAAAAAATTAAAGGAGAAGTCCACTTCCAGAGAATTTTTTTTTACAAATGTACTCACCCCCTTGTCATCCAAGATGTTTATGTCTTTCTTTCTTCAGCTGTAAAGAAATTACGTTTTTTGAGGGAAACATTTCAGGATTTTTCTCCACATAATGGACTGCTATGGTGCCCCGATTTTGAACTTCCAAAAAGCAGTTTAAATGCGGCTTCAAATGATCCCAAATGTGGTTGTAAACGATCCCAACCGAGGAAGAAGGGTCTTATCTAGTGAAACAATTGGTTATTTTCTTTCCAAAAATACAATTTAAATACTTTTTAATCTCGAACACTCGTCTTGTCTTCCTCTCCCTGAACTCTGTATATTCTGACTCAAGACAGTTAGGGTATGTCGAAAAACTCCAATCATATTTTCGCCCTCAACTTCAAAAATCATTTCAAAATCATCCTGCATCGCTGCAGAAGTACCGATCCAGTCTTTGCAAAGTGAACATGCAAAGATGATCAAACACCCTTAACAAAAAAGTTAAATATAGGACAATTTTGAAGCTGAGGGAGAACATGAGATGGGAATTTCTCGACATACCCTAACTGTCATGAACCTTAAAAAAACAGTTAAGGCAGAGCGAGACAAGACGAGCGTTTTATACTGAAATGTATATAAATTGTATTATTTTTATGAAAATAACCGATCGCTTCGCTAGATAAGACCATTCTTCCTCGGCTGGGATCATTTACAACCGCATTTAAACTACATTTTGAAAGTTCAAACTCGGGGCACCATAGAAGTCCACTATAAGGAAAAAAATCCTGAAATGTTTTCTTCAAAAAACATAATTTCTTTACGACTGAAGAAAGAAAGACATAAACATCTTGGATGACAAGGGGTGAGTACACTATCTGTCAATTTTTGTTCTGGAAGTAGACTTCTTCTTAAACATTTTGCAGATTCTGCAAGGTGTATGTAAACTTTTGAACTCTGTATACACACTACTGGGATTTTTCAAAAATCTTTCAATAATATAAAGTACTAGTTATTCCAAACGTTTGACCAGTGATGTAAAGATATATATGTATATATATTGCTGATGTGATATGTCTTTTTACACTTTAGAGAAGATTCCCTATAAATGCACTGACAGATAGACGGACGGATGGTTGGAACAAACGAACAGTTCGATACATGAATCAAAGGACCTGAAATCCCAACATACTAAAACTGTAAAAATTTAATGCCAAACCCCTTTTCTTCCAGATGCATGGCCGGCCATGTTTCTCAGCTGGTGTTTACACTACTGAAGGAATGTGGATGAATCTCACAAATAATTTAGCTCTTGAAATCGCCAGTGAGTGTTAATCCTTACTGCAGGGAGGATGTGTTGGTTTGTCCTCTGGCTGGTACAGCAGGAGAAGGAGTGAAGCTCCAGGACGGAGAGGGATTAGGCTATTTTCGGCTCTTATCAACATACTTTAAATCTTTCTGCTCTGGCCGGAGAAAAACCTGAATTAAAGGTATTATATAGAAACTGTACGCTAGTCTTTCACAAGGTCGTTTCTGTGCATGCAACATAAACACCACAAGCTCATTGCATTTGCTGCACACGTAATATTGTGTTACACTGGAGAGCTTCTTAAGGTCACAGCCTGATTATAGACGGTTAATGTTAAAGTCTATTACACAAAGACTCACATACACATACGGGTCTACTGCAAATCGTCCCACATAGATGATCTCATCCTTTGTCGTCCATCATTCATCTTGCTCACATTTGAACTGTGTCTTGGTCTGGGCAGATATCTGTTCCTCAGCCGTCCTGCCCTCGTAATGAATTGTTTATGGTCAGTGCACTCTCACTGCTTCAGCATGGATCATCCTAACACATACACACACACAGAAAGAGAGAGAGAGAGAGAATTCCCCCATTGATTTAGTTCTCTTCTTTCTGGACAGCACCTCGAACTGATTCAGTACAGTAATGGCATTACACAGCTCACACATTAAGATGATAAAATCATAGACTGGTGACCTTAACTCACCCATTGAACTGTGGGATATAAACTGTGACTGAATAGTGCATTGATCATTTTGATCATTGCTACCTTCCTCCTAAGATGCCAGAGACATCCTCTTCTTTCTTTCTGTTCTTGTTTTAACAGTTTAACCATAAAATTCTAAAACTAAATTAAACATGCACTATATTTAGTATGTTCATTTTATCCTCATTTAAACTGAATCCTTGCTTTTTTTTATCTTAAAGGAATAGTTCAACCATTTTATTCAGTTCTCTCTCCATATAAAAGCAACAAATCAAAGCTCATTCTCTTGTAATTCTATAAAATAAATGAAAATAAAATAAAATATTGTTAATAAATTGAGTTATTTACTGAAAATTTGCTGTTTCAGTTTTACGAAATCAAGTTTTATTAACCCATGCTTAAAACCAAAAATATATGAGGAATTTATACTTTATTTATACTTTATTTTTAGTATTATTTATATTATAGTATTTACTATTATAGTGTTTATTATTATTTTGAATTGGCTTTGATTTTATTTTCAGTTTTATTATGTGCTTTTTATTAGTTATTTTTATATTTTTGTTTAGCTTTATTTTTAGCTTTATTTTTGGTGTAATAATTATTACTTTAAACTACTACACTACCAGTGTTTTTTTAATGAAATCTTTTCTGCTCACCAAGGCTCCATTTATTTCATCCAAAGTGCAGCAAAAACAGTAAAATTGTGAATAATTTTACTATTTAAAATAACTATTTTTACTATTTAAATATATTTTAAAATATGTATTTTTGTAATTTCAAAGGTGAATTTTTAGCATCATTACTCCAGTCACATGATCCTTCAGAAATCATTGTAATATGCCGATTTGCTGCTCAAAAAAACATTTATTATTATTATTAATAAAAAAAAAAAACAATAAAAAAAATAAAATTATACTTACGCTAAGCTTTTAAATGGTATAGTGTATAATGTTACAAAAGCTTTTCATTTCAAATAAATGCTGATCTTTGGATCTTTCTATTCATCAAAGAATCCTGAAAAAAAATGTACTCAACTGTTTTAAATATTGATAATAATAACAACAACAATGATAATAAAATGAACAGCAAAGAGCATATTAGAATGATTTCTGAAGGTCATGTGACACTGAAGACTGTAGTAATGATGCTGAAAATTTAGCTTTGATCACATGAATAAATTACATTTTTAAATATATTCAAATAGAAAGCAGTTATTTTAAATAGTAAAAATATTTCACAATACTACTGATGTTGTATTTTGGATCAAATAAATGCTGGCTTGGAAAGCAGAAGAGACTCTTTAAAAAACATTAAAAATCTTACTGTTCAAAAACTTTTGAGTGGTAGTGTACTTAAATATATTATTTCAGTTAGATGCCAATGCAACATTTCTAATTTACTAATTTATTTTCTAATTTTTAATTTTTAAAAATATTATTTCAGTCACGAAAGCAATATTTATTAGTTTTAGTTTTAGCTAACAATAACGGCACCATTAAGGCTTATGCATAGTGCGAAAAGCCTTTAATTGTCACAGTTAAAAGTCTTAATTTTGTTTTTCCTTGTGGCATATATTTTTAGCTTTGTGACAGCCATTTCCAGAACTTTAGCTGAACTTCTTTTCGACCGCAAACCACTGGAGGGAACACTTTGATAATTCATTAGTGTGAAAATTGTTCTCTGATACCGCTCACACTGCTGTTAAATCTCAGTAGATAATAGCCGCTTGGGAATATTAGAAACCGAAGGAATATTGCACTGGCTAAATCAAAAAGACACTGAGAAGAGCAGCTGTGGACTCGAGAGAAGGCTGAAGAGAAGTTTCTTGAAAAATTAATCATGTGTGCATCAGTTTTCTATTAGTGGAATATGCATGTACCATCCCAAAGGGGATTCTCAACCGCTTTTTAATGGACAGTCCTTATTTAAAGAGAGAGAGAGAAAGAGACAGAGACAGAGAGCGATTACTCTAATCCATTCAAACACTCCTCTTGCTCACAGTTGACCTTTTAGCCTTTTAGTATCTTCAACTAACCCCTATCACATTTTTAATCTTTGTTCAGACAGTCCATCAAAAAAGCAGTCATCCTCCTGAGTAAAAGAATCTATTCTTTTAAAGAGAAGAAATATGTTTTGCATAATTGTCGATGTGGGTAATGAGATAAGACTAAAGACCAGGAAGTAATCAGTTTACAGGCTAACGATTGGAGTGTAAGTGGATCTCGTGAGGGAACTGCATCAGCCTTAGTGTCTCCTAGTCCGATTCTGTTTGCTCAATACTGGTGTCTTTGCTCTGACAGATGCATTAAACCACAGTATGTCCATTTGTTTAACCGGGCCTGGGGCTCCGATTTTCTGAATCAAACCACAAGAGACGCCTGAGCAAAATGCCTCATTATGCTGTTGCCCAAATGCTGCCACCAGCATAAGATGTTTTGCTTCTACCTTACTTGATATGCTCTATCTTATTTAAACAAACACACATTGCTGAATATAATGGACATTTTTTGAAAACCTCTATTTATCTATACAAACAACAAGACTATGCAATGTTTGCCCGTATATGACAGTAGACCATAGAGCATTTCTCCTGGGAATTAATGGCACAGAATTGGCCTTGGTTATATGTACTGACACAGAGGTCATGAATCACCCTTGACCTCCATATGCCTCTCTGTCAAAGCCATCCTTCATTTGCCCATCCCCCTGTTAGCTTATGTATTTTGCAATGTCTTTATTGTGGGAATTATATTTTCTCATTATGTAAATGGTGGGGGGAATTGGGCCCTAAGGATATTGGCATTACTTTAGCATAATATGTATGGAAAACCTTTTAAACCCCCTAAAGCCTGCCACCCAAATAATTAATTTATGGAATGTGCAGCTCGAACATTTTGACTAGCATCTCATAGGGAAACACGGTAAATCAAAAACCGAGGAAATGTTAATAGTTTAATTGACAGCCCCCAAAATATAGTTGAAGTCAAAAGTTTCCATACACCTTGCAGAATCTGCAAATTGTTAATTATTTGACCAAAATAAGAGGGATCATAAAAAACGCATGCTATTTTTTTTTAATACTGAGCTGAATAAGACATTTCACATAAAAGATGATTACATATAGTCCACAGAAAAAATAATAGTTAAATTTATAAAAATGACCCCGTTCAAAAGTTTACATACACTTGATTCAAGCATTTTTGTGTATTTGAACCCTTTCCAACAATGACTTTATGGTTTTGAGATCCATCTTTTCACACTGAGGACAACGGAGCGACTCATATGCAACTATTACAGAAGGTTCAAACGCTCACTGATGCTCCAGAAGGACACACAATGCATTAAGGGGCGAAAACTTTTTGAATTTGAAGATTAGGGTCAATTTAACTTATTTTGTCTTCTGGGAAACAAATATCTTCTGTAGTTTCTGAAGGGCAGTACTAAAAAAAAAAAAAAAAAAGATATTTAAGCAAAATAAGAAAAATGTACACGCACAATGTACAAAATGTATGTAAAGAACAATCCTTCATTCTGTTCACAAGTTTTCACCCCTGGCTCTTAATGCATTGTGTTTCCTTCTGAAGTATCAGTGAGGGTTTAAACCTCCTGTAATAGTTGCATACGAGTCCCTCGGTTGTCCTCATTGTGAAAAGATGGATCTTAAAATCATACAGTCATTGTTGGAAAGGGTTCAAATACACAAAAATGCTGGAAATCCAATGAGTTTGTTGGACCAGAAGGACTTTCTGATGAACAGCAGGCAATTTAACTGGACAAACAAGTGACTCATGAACAACTATCCCTAAACAAAACCAACCAAACAAACAGCTGTGGATCATTCAGGTAACAACACATTATTAAGAATCAAGCATATGTACACTTTTGAACGGGGTCATTTTTATGAACTCAACTATTATTTTCTCTTGTGGACTATATGTAAATGTCTTTTATGTGAAATATCTTATTCACTAAATAAAAAATAACATGCGTTTTGTATGATCCCTCTTATTTTGGTAAAATAATTAACATTTCGTAGATTCTGCAAGGTGGATGTAAAATTTTGACTTCAACTGTATATCATAGCTCTGATTTTAACAGTGGTATTTGCAAGGTTATATTATTGTTAATATAAATTGTATAAAACAATTGAACTAATTTAACTATAAAACTATAACTAGCAGTAGTTTAAGATTAGGTTCTCTCGATTTCCTCACTCTCCAAACTAGTATAAACGTAGCCTATATTTCCAAATACGACAGCTACTACAGTTAGTTGTATGCTACTATAGTATAACCATGGTAAATTAGAGCAAGGGAATATCCTGACAAAAATCCTGACTATCCTGACTTTTTTTTTTTTCTTTTTTTTTTTTTTTTTGGTGCGGCTCAGAAGGGAACCGCTATGACGTTAATGCCACTCCGTTATGATGCTGTTATGAGAGGATAGAGTTTCCGTTGTCACGGATTAACTACAAATCCGCCAGCAAACCACCCGCTTCTCTAAAGGAAAACCTGCGTGCTAACGCGCTTTACTAGCTGCTTCCAGTTGTGGTTACCATGGAAACGGAACTTCTCCCAATTCCTCAGTTCTTACCTTTTCCCTCAGCGGAAGGTGTGGGGAATGGGGATGACACTTGAAGTGAGGAGAGATAAGCCAACAAATCAGTCTCGAAGTTGTAATGTCAGTCAGTGAGAAAGAAAATTACTTAATGTTAATGTTTTCGAAAAAACGGAATCGGTTTTTTAGATCAAATAGCGACATTTCTTAGCAATCGACTCTTTTGAATCGGTTCACAAATCGATTTGAATCTGTCCGAACTTCATGATTCACTGAACCGAGCGGTTCTGAGAGCGTTCCAATAATGCGCATGCGCAATGACTAAGTAAACATGCAGGTTAGTGTGGATTTCAACGACGAAAACTTCGTTTTCACTGAGGTAATGTGTCGTTCACACTGATATACTGTTCAGAAAAGTGAGTTAAATGTAGTTGTTTACCGACAGTGACTGAAACGGAGTTTATGTGGAGTATGTTCCAAACGTAACTGACATTTTAGGTGAGGCGATGAATTTTTGGCGGTTTTTTCAGTTGGCCATTTTGTTAGATTTTGTTTTAGTTTGGTGTTTGGCTCTAGTTTGAAATAACAGTGATGTTTCATGGTGTATTCATTTTTATTTTAACAGATGATTTTTACATCAGCTCTCATGACCGAGTATTACCACGTTTTGTTTCAAGAAGAACAGGTCAGTGATCATATTTTGATAATTAAGCATAACGGAATTGTGTAATTTAAGCAGAAAATAAGGATGTACAAGTTTTTTCTCCCACTATGGTTTATCCATCTTTAAGGCCTAAGATTGTCACGTATTTGGAAATATAGGCTAAGTTTATACTAAACAAGGAGAGTTTGGAGAGTGAGGAAATCGAGAGAACCTAATCTTAAACTACTGCTAGTTATAATTTTATAGTTAAATTAGTTAAATTGTTTTATACAATTTATATTAACAATAATCTAACCTTGCAGATACCACTGTTAAAATCAGAGCTATGATATACAGTTGAAGTCAAAATTTTACATCCACCTTGCAGAATCTGCGAAATGTTAATTATTTTACCAAAATAAGAGGGATCATACAAAATGCATGTTATTTTTTTATTTAGTGAATAAGATATTTCACATAAAAGACATTTACATATAGCCCACAAGAGAAAATAATAGTTGAGTTCATAAAAGTGACCCCGTTCAAAAGTGTACATATGCTTGATTCTTAATAATGTGTTGTTACCTGAATGATCCACAGCTGTTTTTTTTGTTTGTTTTTGTTTAGTGATAGTTGTTCATGAGTCACTTGTTTGTCCAGTTAAATTGCCTGCTGTTCATCAGAAAGTCCTTCTGGTCCAACAAACTCATTGGATTTCCAGCATTTTTGTGTATTTGAACCCTTTCCAACAATGACTGTATGAATTTAAGATCCATCTTTTCACAATGAGGACAACGGAGGGACTCGTATGCAACTATTACAGAAGGTTTAAACCCTCACTGATACTTCAGAAGGAAACACAATGCATTAAGAGCCAGGGGTGAAAACTTGTGAACAGAATGAAGGTTTGTTCTTCACGTACATTTTGTACATTGTGTATGTACATTTTTTTTATTTTGCTTAAATATATTATTAGTTTATCTATCTCTAAGGCCTAAGATTGTCACCAAAGCTGAATAAATGCTGCTTGGTTTGTGACCTTTTGTCGCCATCCAGTGACTACAACTAGTAACCGCAACTTGAGATGAAGAGGCGTCAAAATTAAAAATGCAAGTCGTTTGAACCAGCTTATGTATGTTAAATTGGCCTACATTTCTTCGTGAATTTAACCCCTTGACATCATCCAAAATAGTTTGTTTTACAAAACCGTACGCTCATTTTTATTTATAGTCTTCGCTGTAGGCCTACATATGAGGAGTGTTTTGTTTTTTGAAGTTTTTTTGTTTGTTTGTTTAAATCCTTTTGTATGGGTGATTTGATATTAAACAAAAAAAGTCAGGCTTGTTCCCGCCCGGTTTCGAACCGAGGACCTTTCGCGTGTTAGGCGAACGTGATAACCACTACACTACGGGAACTGAGCTGTGCTGTAAAGGGGGTGTGACGTCATTTAAATCTAGTGGTTTCGGTTCCAGTAGAAACGCTTGAATATATTTCATTTACGTAGCGCTTACCACATGACAACATATGTGGCAGACTTGTAAATTGTGAATGAAAGATTATGTGTTTCTTATGCCCTTGCAGAAACCAGTGTTTATGATATTCTACAATACGTGTGGTCTACGGGTATATAGTCTTTTAAGCAAATCAAAAGTGAAAATGTAAAGCAGTTTAGATGTCACTGAGAGTTGCACGCTATCAGTCTATATATTTGAGCTTGACTGGAATGGTAGTTTGCTGTTTTACACATTAAACTTTTCTGAGTGATCTGAAAAAGACTTAACCACGTGGGACTGTGTACACATGGCAAGCAACCACTATTATTAAAGTATGTTTCAATATTTAAAACAAAATCGGAAAATAAGGAAGAAACATATTCTAGAAACTCTAGCCCACTGATTTTCTTAAGGCAAAACTACTGAAAAACACGTTCCCAGAACATAGGTTCTGGCAAGATTTTTAAAGTTCTGAAACGTTCTTCCAGTGACGTTAATAGAATGAACATTCAGTGCTGTCTGGTCTTTAATAATGTTCTCAAGGCGTTAGCACAAAAACATTACTTATACATCGGTCATGGAAGTTGTTCGTCGTCGTCGTCGTCGTAGTTGCTTGTTTCAGAAAGAGAACAATTTTTGATTGTAAATGAAATGTTCCGTTCACATAACCAAGAAAAACCCTTTTCAAGACATTAAAAAAACTGGACGTTTTGAACGTTCAGACAATTGGAACATTCAGAAATAACTTAATAAGAATGTTAGCAAAACGTTATTAGAAGTAAAGTGAGTATTAATGTTTTTGTCTAATATATCGTTCAGATATGTCACCAATAAAACTTGAGAATGTTGAAGTGAAGCTGGAGTCAGTGTAACTACTCTAAGCAAGTGTTGATCGATTTTGACATGTGAATTAAGTACATTTGTCTTAACTTTATTTGCTCCTGTAGAAACAACGACACAACCGGGAATTGGTGCGCGTCGCAACTGTCCATTTTTTTACTGGAATCGGGGATAAATAATTCTGTTCGACTGTCCCGATTGATTACTCGTCAAGACTCTTCACGCTGGAGCCCGCGGGAATGGATGAGCATGGTGTTTATGTGCTTTAGGATAAACGACTGCCTATAAAGCTGGCGAGGCCGCTCTCAGGGCCATAAATACGTCCACAGATTGTCTCGAGAGCGCATCGTAATCCTTGTTGATAGTCAGTTGCCGGGAAGAGTAGCTGCAAGCAGACGATTCTCCTCCAATAGATGTCAGTCAAATAACCGTCGGTCAGGCTTGCAGGGATGCCAAAGTTGGCACTACTCCAATTATTTCTCTTTTAACGCCGATACTGAGCACACTATTATAACCTAATATGAAAAGTGTAAAAAGTCAGGAAAGAATCAAAAAACGTTTTGTAGAAATCTAAAATGATGTCGGTTGACACCGTGTCACTAGATGGCAGTAAAACTCCAATAATAATTCGTGTATCACTATGCATATCCAAGAGTTGTGTGGTCAAACTCACTCATTGCGTAACGGGACAATGCACCTCATTCATTCTGTGGTAAATGTTTAGTACCAAGCACTCCTTAGTCGTTTTAGGAAAGGAATGTGATGTATTTCTTTGCTAACGCTTGATGCATTTAAACCCTTGCGTTTATTAAAATAGCATATTAGTAGCAAGTGTCTTTTTAAAACGTTTCAGAAAAGTTGCTATTGTTTATTGTGTGATTTTATGTTTGCTATAGCATTATGATTCTAGTGGGGTTTCCTTCGTCTTTGCATTGTTTTATTATTAAAACCCTCCATATTAATGGATCGATTTACCTATTTATAGACTTATTTTACAAAATACTATGGTAATCTTAAATTTCCCGAGTATGTACATTAAGACATTAATTCAGAAGCCGAAATTTGATATTGGTGTTGGTCTCTAACATTTAGAATTTGCAGATTGATACTTCAATTGTTGTCTGTTGCAACAATACAGAAATATTTTAAAAATGATTAACATTCGAATAATTCAATATTTATTGGTTACTTGGTTAGATTATCAATGAAATAGTTTTTCGTTTTTTGTTTGGTGGCTGCAGGAGACGGATTACAAATTCTCTGACTCGGTCTAGTGTGGCGAGGACATAAAATGCAGTCTTGGCTGTGCAACAAGCACTTCAATTACTAAATACCCTTTCACTCAAAAGAACCGATACACAACATATGAATGAATCAGATTTATTATGGGATAGCGATGGATTTTTATGACTGACGAACAGACGTGCTAGATCAGCACAATGTCTTTCCCCACAGCGGAGTTTTAATGAGAGAGTTTTTCACTGTTGCCCAACGATCAGCGTCTTGTGGCTTGGGTCTCGTTTTACTCACAGATTTTTTTCAGTGCTTGTTTAACGTCCGCTAGCACGACATATCCAGACACCGTTTTACTTTTCTGCTTTGTAGACAATCGTCTCGACTATAATCAGTTTATTACCTGAAAACGAAAGAGATAATGATAAATCCTGATATTGCAGTTCCAGTTCTCGAGATGTGATCAAACGTACTTAAGGAAATGTTAGTTTGACATTGTTAGACGTTTGCTAATGTCATTCGATTGGAACACTTCCCCCGTTATGTGTCATTTTCATAAATAAACTTGTTAACTCCGATACTTTTAAAACCATTTAAGCCTGACGTGATATTATTAACGTTGTTTTATTAAAGCCATTTTCAATCGCCATTGATTTCACAGTAATCATACATTGTTGCTGTTGGACATGGAGCCTCACCACAGATGTGTAAATACTGCTCGCCAAGCAAAGCCTCAACCTACTATATATTTTCTACAGTATGCGAATTGTTGAGTAACTTGCAGGGGGATCCACATTTGTAAAGGAATTTCAATAGGAAATTTTCATCGGGAACTGTTGTGGTTCGTCTCAATCAACCCAGATTGTCTTGTAACGCCTTAAGGACTCAAACCTTTTAAATAAACACTTATATTTTGTGATATATTTAGATAAATTAGCCCAATTGACCGCGCAGTGACGATTCGAACAAAAAGTGTTCTAACGCTCTACTGTTGCTATGGTTACCGCCTGCGCGGGATTTCAAGTGCTGCAATTACCAACTTGTAATTTAACTTTTAAGTGTTTAAACTCCAGTTGAAACGTATACTGATCTGTAAAAAAAAATATGTTGGGCTACTTCTTAGATACACATAATCGAGACTGCACAATAAACATCCAATGCACAGTGTGCAAACCAGCAGCTGTTAGGTAAAAAATAAATAAATAAAATAAGCATCGCATGCGGTGTTTGCAGCAGCCTGCTCTACCCACTCTCTTTGCCGTGAAGCCTGTGGTTACGGAATGTTTCCGCTCGTTTGAAGCGGAGAGGCTGGGCAGAGGGAGTCGTTGGCAGAGTCTCCGCGGATGTGAAGAATGCGCCCGTGTTCGTTCGGTCTCCCGTTACGCGCGTCTCCTCAGAGGGGCAGTGCTCGCTGGGGCACCGCTGCTTTTTCTTCCTTGTGCTGCCTGCCTGCTATTTTTCCCCGCGTAATATTTTCTGCCAAACCAACAAGCATTATGACTTTGCCGAGTTAAATAATGCCGTTAGCTGATGCCAATATAATTATATTAATTAAATGACCGGGGTAAATCGGTTTTTATGGTCGTAAAAACCGGATTAATATAATTCTTAGCCTTCTGACAGTGCTCAGCATATTTTTCTCAACATCATTCTTACTTGTCCCAATTCTGAGTAATGAAAAAGGCCTATAGTAAAAATGTTGCAAGTTTTTGATCACGGTTGTTTTTTGATTATTATTAATTCGACTGAGTTTGGTTACTTTTAAAGTATAAAACGGCATAATTTTTAGTTACCAAAGGGTATTTCTATTGACCACTCTATTATAATCACAGACATTATATAAAATAATTCAGCCTGTTTCACACGCTCCAGTATTTGCACTGTTTTGATTTTGAGTTTGAGGAGCAGCCGACAGGATGTAGCATTGATAAATATCCCTGTTGATCACTTGATTGATTACCTCGCGCAAAGGTCACGCGGGCGCGCGGTAATTTCCTTGTGCCCGCGGCTCCCATTTCACTTTCAGTCTGGCGCGAGAGCCCCCGACTTTACAAATTATGTTTTTATTTTAACCCTTCCCTCCCCTCTTTAACGTCGCCGAATCTCGCCAACGACCTCTGTGTGCTGTACATCAAACGACAGAAGAGGGCAAACCTTTAATTAGGTTGGAGTATTAATCACAGAAGGTAAACTGTATCCTCTCTTTTTGATGGGGTTGAATTTAAACCCGACGACAAGCTAATAATTTAGCCGCATTTCCAAAAGGGTTCTGGCCTCAATTAATTTTCAATAATTACAGCCCACGGGGTCTTGACTGATCCTCACACCAGTGCGCCAGCTATACGCCATCTCTGGCCGACGGGGTCAGAGTATCATCATAAAATATGTACTGTGAAAAATAAGGACGCTGAGATATTGCGAATGGATAAAACTGTGTTGATGTAAACTAATGCCAACGCACGGCAAAACAAAGCTGGACTGCAACTGCACTGACAGCTTTCAAGCCCACTCTCTCTTTCTTTCTTTCTGTTTGTCTGTCTTCTGTTTATTTGTCAGTTGTATTTGGGTCGATGTGCTTGTTTTCCAACGCTAACATTTTATAATTTGTTTCTTGTGCAACATTTGAATACTTCGTTTTTTCACTATCTTTGCTTTCATCAATGAAGTTCCCTCACAACACACTGAAAGAATGCATCGAAAAAAAATAATTGAAATACAAAGAACATTACGTTTCTTTTGATTTGTCAGAAAAGATCAATTAATTATTTAAATTATAGACTATACCCAATTAAATGAATAATGAAACAAATATGATCACTGGCATTTTTGATAACTGTGAGTTGTAATTTGGCAAATGACAATTATGTTTTTGTTATTTTAAGAACCTCTTTATTTTCTGTTATGAATTTTATACAGCCTAAGTAGCCTAGTGTTGTATTTGTAAGTGCTGGTCAGCTCATAGCACAGAGAGGCGTGGACGGCAGCTGATGTTTGTTCTGCACCATTCATTTTTATGCAGAGTGATGTCAGATTAATTGGGTCCGTTTTAGAAATACTTAGCAATCAATACCGCCAGTGAGAGGAAAGCGACCCTTTTAAAGGTTCATGGGCAAGGTCAACATGATGTCAGGCGCTTCTAATTAATGGACAATTAAGTTAATGACCCAAGAGTTTCCAAATTCTCACTCATCTTGAACAATAATAATAAAAGCCAGATAAAATAAAGCCGATATGTTCGTTTTATAATGGAGGATGATATCAAGATCAGCTAAAGGCCTAGATCTAATGCATTTAATTTGTGCATTGGTGATCATCTACAAAAATGTGTCCCAAAGGCATCAGAGATCACTTCTACAAGTTTTATTTGCATTAAAAAAAAAAAAAAAAAAAAAAAAAAAAAAAAAAGAAAAAACTTAGATTTTTTTAATAAATATGTAGAATTAGCTACTTCATAAAAACATTATTTTTTCCATGTCTATGAATGTAGTCGGGCTACATGAATTGTGAGCAAGCCCAGCTCCGCAGATTAATAATTGTCAGTGCTGCATGCAAGAAAAAAATATTCAACGGGCTGCCCTCGGTACCGACTGCCCACGCGCCTGGCTGAGGGAGGGGGAGAGAAGTAAAAGTTTATCATTTTCATAAATTCATAACGATGGTCAAATCTCAATTAAACAACATAAAGCGTTTAATGAAACCGTTTTACAATAGTCATTTACCCGAGCAGTGATTAATGCGTCTTCATTTAAAACACAAAAGACCGGGCGCCTTGGACGCTGGAGACTGCTTCATTATAATTAATGTCTCCGGTTCCTCGTGCACCCGGAGGTCGCGAATAGCTCCGTCCCGCGCCCACTGATCTCTGAAGATCTGACACGAGAGGGATCTCGCTGGCTATTGCAATCTGACAAGATCTGTAATACTCGGGTGATGAATCGTTCCAAACTTTTTTGACGATGCTGGCAGCTCGGGGGTGTGCGCATGTGCGAAGGTGTCCAAACTGACAATGCTGGAGAGATAGTGCGTCTGGGATTGAGAATCACAGAGAAAAAGGACAGAGGAAAAAAGAAAAAGGAGGAAAAGATTCGAGAAAAAATCCGACAAACCCACGCCGAGAGACGGGCATCATGAGGTCCAAAGGCAGGGCAAGGAAGCTGACCACTGGTAGGTGCAACATCTCCTTTTTAGCCCTTTTCAACTGCCATCTTGTCCATGATGCATAGAAACATTTTAGTCACTAAACAGTTACAGTCAGCAGACCCCAGCGGTTTCAGTCGCTCGGAAGAGATGAAGACAAGCTAAACGCGAACCGCGGCGAGCGGTCGGACATTGCGAAGCTCGATTCGAAACTGGCATAAAAGTTGCGCGTCCCGCACAAACTTTTTTTAAACTATCGCATGCTGTAATCGCGTTCTCTATTCAAGCCCCGAGCGCCCCGGCGTTCGATAAAACAACACCGTTCGTGCATGTTTCTACGGCTCCGGTCACATCAATTTGCAGCCGCGACTTTGAAAAGACAGCTTCGCCTATAGTCGACAACGGAAAGCCAGCTGCGGAGGCACGCTTTTAAATGCAAACAGGTAGCTTACAGCTGATGTTACGGCAGGCAGTCCAATGAATTGCATATATGCTAGATTAACAGGACTGTGACTGTAAAAAAAGTGCTTTGAAGTATTTTGATAT
The DNA here is from genome assembly GCF_022985175.1 of Labeo rohita. NCBI lineage: Eukaryota > Metazoa > Chordata > Actinopteri > Cypriniformes > Cyprinidae > Labeo > Labeo rohita. The sequence continues at coordinate 30,482,685 of NC_066883.1, read as the reverse complement.
GTGGACTTTAATATCCTACTCTTTTTGTTGATTCCGCGTGTGCAACAAGTGATCAAATCCCGTTATGAATTTTTGTTCCGGTATGAACAGCCCGGAGAAATGTTTTTGTTTGTTATGGCTCTCTAAACGGTCGACTGTAATCTTAGCTTTTGATTACGGGTTGCCTTAGGCGCTTGTTTGACTTGACGTTCAATGCGTGTGTTCAATGCCACGCCACAACACAAGCTCAAACGCCGAAACTGAACATCAAGTAGTTAGTGGGAAGTTGTTCCCCTCCTCACTGCATTTATTCGGAACGAATGTATTTCGCTCAGGTCTGTGAATAATTCGGCCCCCCTCGTGCGCGGTAGGCTGCTGACTCTCTGATTTGAGCAATTTTCTTTTTTGCTGTTTTCCAATAAACGGTCATTGTGGTCCTCGCCACTAAAATCCATGCAAATATTTCCCAGTGTTTAAAAGCATGTTATACTCTCGGGGCAGAGCTAAAAGTTTTGAAGTTTGAAGTCCAATATACTTTCAATAATGAACTCGAGAAATTCATATTTCTTTTATTTATGTGTCTATTCTTTTTTTTTTTTATAGTAGACCGTGACAGCTGGTCAGAAACTTTATTGTTGACTCCATGTGTGAAGGTAACAAAAGAGGCAGTGAAAACAAAGTAAAGGATCATTTTGCTCTTGAATTATTGTTTCCTTTCCTGTCGACAGTACCGTGATGGGCTAGACACTGCGCGCTCCGTCTGGACAGAAACAGGGGTCGTGCGGGTCTTATCCGTTCAATAAACTACCTCTCTAGCCCTGTGCCCTGCCATTGTACAGTGAGAGGGATTTTTCTGCGCACAGCAGCAACTTGTCAAACACGCGTACGTGCACACACGCTCTCTCGTCCACACATATCTAACGCAATTTCACTTTTGTGTTTTCCTGTTGCTGCAGGTAGGGTCAATCATCACTTTCTTAAAGACTGCCACAAGTGTAAGGAATTGCATTAGCCTATTAGGAGATCTCACTTTTTCAGATTTCTATAGGCTGTCATTGATATTGATGTCATGCCATGGCCATCACAATTCCACTATTTTATGATTTTGCTCTAGAACGCGTCTTTTCTCATCTTATAGCTAAACTTGTTTTTAGACTTCAGCTTTTTATTAATGACATCTGAAAGTCAGCCTACCAGATGAGTAGTAAGTAATTTTGTAAACACAAATGAACACGTTTCAATTCTAGAAATGGAATAGAATGATGTCACACGCCGTCACACTGTGTAAGCGCTTTACAAGTGTAAGAAATTGAATTATTCGAGAGAGATCTCACTTTTTTTAGATTTACATAGGCTGTCATTGATATTCATGGAAATTAATAAATCACCAAGGCCATCACAATTCCACTATTTTATGATTATGCTCTAGAACTTTTCTCCTCTTATAAACTTATTTTTAATTAGTGTCATCTCAAAGTTAGCCTACCAGATGAGTAGTAGCTTCACAATCTATGTAATTTTATGAACACAAATGAACACGTTTCAATTAGGCCTACTATTATTATTACAGAAAGGGAATAGAATGTTGTTACACGCCGTCACTTTACTGCGTAAGAACTTTACAAGTCACTTTACAAGTTTAAGAAATTGCATTATTCGAGAAATCTCACTTTTTCAGATGTATACAGGCTGTCATTGATATTGATGCCATGCACATTTCCACTATTTTATGATTTTGCTCTTGTACACGTCTTTTCTCCTCTTATCAACTTATTTTTAGACTTCAGCTTTTTTATTTATGACGTCTGAAAGTCAGCCTACTAGATGAGTTGAGTAGTAGGCTAACTTTTCAATCTATGTAATATTATAAACCCCCATGAACACGATTCAGGTATTATTATCATAGAAATTGAGTAGAATGCTACACGGCGACACTTTTCTGTTGTGCACAAGTTTTGGCTAAAAATGCACGTTTAGAGATATTCACCAAGATTGCTAGAAACCTTCCCACCCTCTCCGAGCTCCGGCGTCGTTATTTAGGCTACTATCTGAGAATAGCGGGATAATTGTCAAGGGGTGTATTTAAAGATTATTATTTACCCAAGATGTAAGAAGAAGATTTCTACCTATTAAGTGAAGGGGAGAGAATGTTCTGGACCGCGCGGGTCCCGCGAGACACTGGCCTCTCTGGCTTCGCGCCAGCCCTGCACTATGTCAACATTGAATATTTAAATTCCCAGACTCCTCATAACGGGGCCGGTAAAAGCGCGTTCAGCGTCAATCTGAGTAGCTGCGGACTCGGTTTCCTTGAAGGGGGGAAAAAAAGGAAAAAAGTAATCTCCTCTCCGTGTGGCCTCGGCCGCGCGCGCTCACCGCACATCACTCTGGCTGCACGCGCTCGCACTGATGTGTGTGAGTGCTGGAAAGGTAATAAAAATCGGTCGTTTAGCTGGTGTGTGTGCACGACATGTTTTGTGGATTTGGCCAGCGGTGCCGGACATTTCACCTGCAGGTCCAACAGTCTTAAATTGTCTATAATGTTTTAAGACGCCGTGCCAAGTGTCCTATATCCCTCAGCATGATGTTGCAGGTTTACTATGAATGGGGTAAAATTACACCTCATGAACGGGAATAATATCCTTGACCTGCCAGAAATCAGACCGTGCTGTCAGGTGAAACCTTGCCAGTGACATACTGACGGATCTTGACAGTTTTAATTCCGCTTTTTATTACGTATAGCGTCGTACACTTTAAAAGTCTGCCAAGTTTAACTTGTCTGAATATCTTAATGGAAAGGCTTTCATTGCTCATTGTAGATAATGTACCTGTTCATGGATTAGATTAGAACTTTATAGTCATTGTGTTTAAAACAATGAAATATAGCGTTAGCATCCAAGTGCAAATTGCATATAAACAAATTACACTCGCAATAGTTCAGGGTAAAATGTGCAAGGTAATATACACACGTACTTTCAAACAATATTTAAGTGCACATTAATTTATGTAAACGATGCACATAAAGTGCAATATATAAAGTATCTATGTAGCCAGTGGGTGTACAGAAACAATAAATGCAAAATGACTGATGATGCGTTTTAATAGTCATCAGCATGTAAAAAAAGTTTTTTTTATATTCTGATTTAAAAAAAAAAAAAAAAAAAAAAGCATGTACAATTATAACACTATCCACCTTATTTTTCCGTAAGAGTTTTTGCGGCCATTTGTCAGTTTTATGTGTCTGGCTTCCGGTCTCATCCCCTTACAGCTGTTTTCAGCAGTACAAAACAGCTCGTTTTGCTGCTTGATATTGCAAACCGGTGTGTCTTAAAATATTATTTTAATGTATTATCCTAATTATGAACACAATGATTAAAAAATGGATAAAAAAATAAAAATGTTTAGATTTTAAAAACCTTGAAGATTAAAACCTTTTTAGTAATATCTTCAGTCGGATTTAGTTTTGTAGAGCAGCCGTTATTTATCCGTCATAGGTGTCTGTAAAATTACAGACTCTAAGATAAATTCCCAAGCATTTCCCCTACGCTCCTTGAGGCCTAACTATCTGATTTCTCTTTTGATGATAACTACATTTGATAAGCTGCACATGTTCAGCAAGACTTTTGATTGTCCCTTTGTCCCATTCGGCGTCTTCGACAGCTCCATCAGTTTCACGCCACGACTTTAGTTTTGACTTTGATGTGACTCACTTCACCGTGAAAGTGTCCAAACAACGGAAAATCAACTCGACGCTGAGAACAGGAAAAAAAGACGGGGCTCCAAATTTAACAATGTGACATTCCGCGTGAGTGAAGCGCGTGAGAATAAGCCCCGCGCACGAGCATTCTCTCCGCCTGTCAGCGCGCGACCACAGTCCGCTTCTTCTCAGACACGGGCGCGCGTTTTAGATTCTGCATTGTGCAATGGGCCGTGCTGCTGCGTCCCGCGTCCGCCGCCCCCTGGGCTCATTATGGAGCCTATTCAGAACGGGGTGAACGGATCGGGCCATTTAAAAAAGGTGAGCGCGAAGCGTATTAAACGCTCGTTCGTTTGCCTGATACTGAATCTAAAAGCTCGGTGGAAAAAATGTCCATGTTTCATGGACAGTGAACCGTGTCTGGCCAAAACATTTTTCAGACTCACTGGGGACGGAAGAAAGCAAGAAAGAAATGTTTATATTGTCTTCACTTCTCAGGCTGTGAAAAAAGTAGAAATCTACAATGTTAACGTCTCAATTTTTTACCTCTTGAGTAAATATTTACTCTTCTCCTCTCTCTCTCCCCTGGCATGATATACTACAAAGTTTTGAGTTGAGTTCCTGGGATTGTAATGTTTTCCCTTGGAGAATTCCTGTGCCTCTTTTCAGCTTGCATGCATGGCATGTCCACTCTGAAAAGATCAGTGAGTCTAAAACTGAAGACTTTTGTTTCGAAGTGACCGATGAGTTAATTACGAGTAAAACAGTGGGCCGTGATGGGGTCAGTTCGAAACAAGGCTAGCGTTCCCAGGCATTGAGCGTGTGCATCTGCGTAAGATGGAGAGAGTTGCAGGCCACTGTGGGTTTTGATCATGATTGATCACATGTTCTCAAAGGATTGATTGATTAGCCAGAAGCTGCTGGGTTTAGCCGAAAGGTCTGCTTATGTCCTGGGAAATTATCCTCTTGTCTGTTTGTGCGAGAGTGAAAACAGGAGATGGAGAAGGAGATAAGTTTATGATGAATATATATGATTCTTTGAATCGTGCGTCAGAGTGTTCCATGGACGCCAGAGTAAAACGCGATTTCCTTGTATATGCTAGGAAAGGAAGGAGTGGATGTAGGTGACAATAACACAGTTACCCTCATCCATCAACACCCTTATAATACCACTACTTTCTCCCTCGTTCTTTCTCCCTCGCTCTCTCCCTCCCTAATGACTCTACGAGTGTCTGCGTCTGCAGAGAGTGAATTGAAATGGCCGGGTCAACGGTTTATTTATCTTGTGCTCTGATTGGTCAGGGGTCAGGTCATATGGATGTTTATTTGGAGATTTGATTGGTGTGACTGATGGCTATGTCGTTTGTGTTCCACAGGGAATTATGGGGGTTGTTGTTCAGTACGTCCAGTCACTTTTTATCCCCAAGCGACAGGTCCTGAATCAGTCTACCAAAGCTCTGCCTTGACTGAAGTCAGCAGGAACCGTGAACACAGCGCAGGCATCAGGCCAGTCAAGTAATAAGTCAATGTCAAGCCAACACCCCCGAAACCATCAGATGTCACTGTTTGACTGGTCTTGACTCATCTTTACTAGGAGAGGAAGCATAGTTTAGGAGAGGAAGTTTATTTGCTCTGTTCACTAGTGTCTATGTGACCCTGGACCACAAAACCAGTCTTAAGTATTTGTAACAATTGTATTCAAAATGATTGATTTTTCTTTTATGTCAAAAATCATGAGGATATTAATTAAAGATCATGTTCCATGAAGATATTTAGTAAATTTCCTACTGTAAATATATTAAAACTTAATTTTTGATTAGTAATATACATTGCTAAGAATTTAATTTGGACAGCTTTAAAAGTGATTTTCTCAATATTTTGATTTTTTTGCACCCTCAGATTTTCAAATAGTTGTACCTCGGCCAAATATTGTTCTTTCCTAACAAGCCATACAAGATTATAAAGTGTTTTCTCTTTAAGTATTTTAAAACTACATTTCTAGATTTTCTACTCTATGTCTAAAGAACCAACATCTAAGTCTCTGTTGCTGTTTTATGTCAGACTGATCATATTTATATGAGTGCACATGAACGCCACCACAATATCGTAATTACTGGCGAGTAAGCATGGTGTTTTCCTTGAGCCTCTTCGTACTGAGTTTGGGGGCGTTTAATTATAGAATGACGGCGGAAACAAATTAAGGTATTGGTCATTAATTTAGTTTTAATTGCGAATGGTGACTGTACAACCTAATTTCTTTCTTTGCATGTTTTTTCAAACAACAGTTTGAGGAGATTTGAGAGAAAACCATTGCTTGTCTTTCACATTGTTTTTTACCCTGGTTAAGAATTAATTCTGTATTTTCATAATTTGTAGTTTGTAGTTTCATATTTGTAAACCCCAGGTTAACATACATTTTTTTGCATATTTACAGTTTGTGTTTTTGATTAGACAAACACCACACCAGGCTTTTTACCTTTGTGACCCTGGACCACAAAACCAGTCATAAGGGTCAATTTTTTGACATTGAGATTTATACAATAAATAAGCTTTCCATTGATGTATGGATTGTTAGGATAAGATAATATTTGGCTGAGATACAACTATTTGAAAATTGTAATTTGTGGGTGCAAAAAAAACAAAAAAAAAAAAAAAACTAAATATTAAGAAAATCGCCTTTAAAGTTGTCCAAATGAAGTTCTTAGCAATTTTTAATATACTTATGGTAGGAAAATTAAAAATATCTTCATGGAACATCATCTTTACTTAATATCCTAATGATTTTTGGCATAAAAAAAAAAAAAAATTATAAATTTGACCCATACAATGTATCGTTGGCTATTTTTACAAATATACCCGTGCTTCTTACGAGTGGTTTTGTGGTCCAGGGTCACATTTAGTCTCATACTTATGCATCTATAAAACTTGCGTATATATTTTTTGTGCTATTTACAATCCAGTTAGTCTTGAATAGCCTTTTGCTTTTTTCACTCCAAGTAACTCATTCTGATTTTGGTTTCCCTCAAACGCTAACAGAAATACAGCAAGTTGTGTGACCATGCAAAGCTCAGGAATATGTAATGAGACAAGTGCTGTTCAGATTATGACTGGTTGTTTGTTACTAAACAACTGGCCACTGCATCATTTCATACTGTATTTCATACAGGTTTTCACAGCCCAGAGTCAAAAGTTCCAAGTGTTCAAATTCAAAATTTCGAAGCATTACTTCATTAAGTATAAAAAAGAGAAGAGAACCTGTGTTAAAAGCAATGTGAAAAGCCCAATAGCTTAATTTGTAGTATGCACTGTCTAATAAGAAAAGGCTTTAACTTTACAGTTTTCACAATTACATTTTAACTTGACGTAATGGTATAGAGCACAAAGTTCATCTCCTCCCTTCTCGTTCGAGCTGAAGGTCACCCTACGGAACCAGCGGAAGGTCATTGTGAAGTTTACGTCCTTAAAGCACTATAGATTAAGTGGAGATCTGTCTCGACCAGCATGAACAAGTTCCTATAGTGTGGTTTTGTGCAGGAACAAGCAGGTCGGTCATTAGCAGATTCAGTCAGTGGTGCCAGGCGGTCCTCAGGGGTGTGTTCTCTATGAGTTAAATGTTTGCACAGAATTAATATGTGTTTGTGCGTGTAGGTGTGTGAAAGAGTCCGAATGGGTCTGACGTGCAGCCTGGGTGCTGTACGGACATTGTGAGAATGCTGTATGTGTGTGTGTTTGTGCGTGCGGTTTTTGGGAGGCCTGGGAACCTTTCAGTTGTGTTTACCACAGGGAAACCAGTACCAGCACAGAACAATGAGTAAAGCTCTCCCTGCCCTCAGTCCAAAGGTCAAACTGTCTCTGATAAAGATATGAACGCGCACACACACATATCCATACACGGACACACACACAAAGGCTCACCAGTGTGCTGCCGACAGTCTGCCCAGGGTGTGTGCCAAGGTTGAGGTCATTATCTACAGACGGTCCCAGAAGAAACGAAGCATATTTTTGTACTGCGAATAAGTGTGTGTGTAAATCACACTTTATTAATGGGTGTGCATATTGTTGACTTCATTTGTCTGCTTGGTGGTCGGACGGGCACCTCCCTTGTGCCATTGTCTGTGTGTGTTTAGATGGAATCAGTATTCCTAAGAGTTACCTGCATTGTGTTTCTATATCTGCGTGTATTTCAGGTTGTTTGTTTCTTGTGGTGCGGATGTGAGTTTGTAGCTCGCTTTTTTATGGATCTCCTTAGATTCGCGCAGTTGTTTTTTTTTTTGTGTGTGTGTGTGTGTGTGTGTGTGTGTTTGCTGTCTCCCACACATTTTATAGGTATTAGGTAGCATTAGAATAGCACTGTTTGGCATTAAGCAGTAATGTATGTTAGCTAATGATACAACTATGCAGATGTCGGCCAACAGTCCTGCAGCAGGTACTAACCGCATTTGCATTTCCTGAAGGAAGTACCAGTTCTTGCGAGGCAGCAATAGAATAGTTAGTTTTAGGTAAGAGCTTTGCTTTTGCATAAATGATATGCTGTTTTAGAGGAGCTGTGATGTCTTTTTTTGTGCACTAGAATCATGAGTGTCTTTGCAGTTTAAAGGCATAAATAGATGTATTACAGTTCAGATGAATTTAGATCCAAATTACTTATCAAAAGTAATTTACTTTTCAAAAGTTTACATAGACTAAAAATATCTACTGAATTTGGAATTGCATACTGCTTTTATTATTTCTGCCCTAAAGTATGAAAGGAGTTTGATCTTTGTGTGGTTGCACAGTTGGTCACATAATAATCTGATGATTTAACAATCTGCTGTCATATGGTTTACATGAAAGTGTGTGGTTGTGTGTGTATTAGCGGTTAAAAAGATTATGGATAGTAAAAAAAGTATTTTTTTAAGAAATGTATTGTTTTTGCAAAAAGCGCTGCTTTGATGATTGGGTGCTTTAGAAAAGATTAATTTAGATTCTCTGAGGCCTTTCTAGCATTCCTTTAGTCATTCAGTTAGTTATTTAATTTCCCTGCCCAATTACTACTGTTCAGAGTATTAAAGTTTGGGGTCAATAATTTGTTTTCTTAAGAAATTAGTACTTTCAGCATTCATTAAAGAAAACATTAATATTAAGGCTTGACTGATAATTTTTTCACGGCCGATAACCGATATTTTAAACTGATATATGTGTCTGGTGTAAAAATTGAGATTAATGTCACAATTAGGAATAATAAGAATAACTCTGACAAAAACGGTCTTTAAATGTTTTTAAAGTGTTTTATTGACAAATCAGTTTTGAAAATGACTGATACTGGTAACCATAAAAATGCTTAATATTGGCACTGATAATCTGCCAGGTCGACCCCTAATTAATATGATCAAAATGTGTAAATAAAGACATTTATAATGTTACAGAAATAACATCCATCTTTAACAGTCTTTTCTGCAGATAATGCTAAAATAAATGTATCACAGTTTCCACAAAAATAATAACTGATTTTCAGCATTGATAATAATAAGAGTTGTTTCTTAAGCACCAAAATTAGCATATTAGATGATTATTGAAGGAACACGTGACACTGACGATGGGAGTAATTGCTGCTGAAAATCACAGGAATATATTATGCTTTAAAGAAATTAAATAATAGAACACAGTTATTTAAAATTATATTTTTATTTAATAATATTACAGCTTTTATTGTATTGTAATCATATAGTAAATGCAGCCTAGGTAAGCATAAGAGACCTTTTTCAAAAACATAAAAATATACACTACCAGTCAAAAGTTTTTGAACAGTAAGATTTTTAATGTTTTTAAAGAAGTCTATTCTGCTCACCAAGCCTGCATTTATTGGATTCAAAGTACAGCAAAAACAGTAAAATTTTGAAATATTTTTACTATTTAAAAAGACTGTTTTCTATTTGAATATATTTTAAAATGTAATTTATTCCTGTGATTTCAAAGCTGAATTTTCAGCATCATTACTCCAGTCTTTGGTGTCACATGATCCTTCAAAAATCATTCTAATATTCTGATTTGCGTTTTTGAATTTTTTCAAGTTTCTTTGATGAATAGAAAGTTCAGAAGAACAGCATTTATTTGAAATAGAATTTGTTAGTAACCTTTTAAATGTCTTTATCATCACTTTTGATCAATTTAAAGCATCCTTGCTAAATAAAAGTGTTTATTTTTACAAAAGCTTTTTATTTCAGATAAATGCTCGACTGTTTAAAATATGTATAATGATATAATAAAAAATGTTTCTTGTACAGCAAATCAGCATATTAGAATGATTTCTGAAGGATCATGTGACACTGAAGACTAGGGTAATGATGCTGAAAATTTAGCTTTGATCACAAGAATAAATAACATTTAAAATATATTCAAATACAAAACAGTTATTTTAAACAGTACAAAATATTTCAAAATGTTACAGTTTTTGCTGCACTTTGGATCAAATAATTGCAGGCTTGGTGAGCGGAAGAGACTTGTTTATAAAAACATTAAAAAGTCTTACTGTTTAGAAACTTTTGACTGGCAGTGTAAAAAGTCTTCTGAACCCCGAACTTTTCAGTTGCATATGCGAAAAGTTGACTATTCAGCCATCATGATTGATTGCTATTATGCATATGTATGTGTGTGCGTACACTCAGCTACAGTATGTTAGTAATTATTGGCAAGGGTCTCCTCTCTGTTAGCTCTGTTTGGATTCCAGCCATTAACAGGAATTAGTCAACAATTGCTTTGTGAGCGGCCTGATAACAGCCTGTTACACACTCTTTTTCAGAAAGTCCCCATCTTTATGTTCCAGCGTGGTGTGATATCCAGAGGGTGTGGGTATCTCTCTTGCTTGCTCTCTCTCTCTCTCGCTCTCTTTCTCTTTTGTGTTTGTGATGAACTCAAGTGAGAAGTTTAAGCACATATTGTTCGCGAAGGTCAAGGAACAGGAAAGACAAGAGGACATTTCAACACACCTTTCATCTCTGTCAATTACACACACACTAGCACGTATAAACACTCACTAAAACCTAATTTGTACATAAGGTCAGGTAAAATGGTTTCACAAATTAACTTGAATTCATTTTCACCTCTGTGAAACCCAGTTTTTTGGTTAGCTCAATCACAACCCGTGGAATAAAGGACATAATAACTGTACTCAAAAGTTTGTTTAGAAAACGAATCCCGTTTGAAAGTGCTTAACTCTTCGTCTCCATAAGCCTGCTTTGCTTTCTCTTCATACATGACCTTTTTGTTTGCTTTTAAGACATGAAAGCAAATATGACCTGTAGATAAACTAATTTAATAAATAATACAAATGACTTAGACCTTCTGGAGTGCAGAGAAAATATTTGCTCTGTAAGCCAATTTATTGTAACCCCTAACGTATATATAAGCAGATAGGTTTCCGCCAATGCGGTGCACTTTAACAATGGCAAGGAAGTGCTCTCATCAACCTGTGGTGATTTATCAGTCTACTAACTTGAATGTCCATTCTTTGATTGTTAACTAGTTAAGGTAAGCACTTGTGACGCTTTGACGTGGAAAAACGATTGTATTTCTTTTTTCCGTTTCTCATCATCATCACTTAAGCTTGCTTGATTGACCAAGGAAGCTTTGCTGGTTAAACTAGGTTTTTGTAGCTCAAGGCCTAATCTGGCCTGAACCTGTTTTAATAGAGTGACCTTTGGCCTTTCAGATCAGACACTCTTGGATTGGAAGAACATTGTGTGCTGCTTCAAAATGAGGTCATCGTCAACTGTATACCAGGTTGTACAGGGTCATATTGTGTTTGTGTTTGAGTAAAGGAAGGTAACCGTGATTAGCGAGAATCGTGTTACCTATGTAGGGGAATTTGGATGTGAGGCGAGGCCGGTCCATCGCAATCGGATCTTTTCCATTTCGACCCGGAGATGAGCCACGTCCAAACTCGCACAGACTGAGGAAGAGGCCGAACAATAGAGACAGTAGAGATTCCCTTCCTCTCCCAGCGGCATTCCAAAGATTCCCAGCGGCCGGAATCTGGTCCCAGCCCAGGAATCTGGCCCTCACTCTGCGCTTTGATGAGCCCTGTTCCCGACGCTTCCTGAGATTGTGACTCATCTACAAACAAACTGAAAACAACCTGAGTGAGAGATGGAGAAGGACGGCAGAGAAGGAGTGATGGAAAAAGAGAGAGAGAGAGACTGAGACTGTACCGCAGGATGTCCTGTTTTGATTAGCGTTAGCATCTCCGCTCCCCCTGAAGAAATATTATTCTAACAGTTTCGGGAGCTCCGTCTTCACGCTGCTCGTCTTCCACACACACGCTTCCCTTCAGAGGGCCCAGATTGTCCTTCTGTTAATTTGTGAATTGCATGTAACTGGATAGGAGCTGTGTGGTTAGCAAGGAGGGACATGCTAATGTTGTGATTACCATTGCAGAACACAAAGAGCCTACTGAAAAGACCAGTTTAGATGTACATGAATTGTCAGGCTGGTTAGCGGTAGTTTGGTGCTGGTCTAGCTGCTTGATCCTACTAATGAAGCTACATGGACAGGGAAGTTTTGCTGGTAATAATGCAGTTTGTTAGTAATAATGCAGCGTGTAACTGTTTTGTTTTATTTTATTTTATTTTATTTTATTTTATTTTATTTTATTTCTCTGTTTTTACATTTAGGTTGCCTTTGCCATCATTTAATGATCACCTGAAGTTAGTCTTTAAAAACTAGTAATTTAATAAAACTGTTAAATGTAATCTTCAGCAAATTTCAAAACTGTATTTTATTTCATTTTATTTATTATTTTTTATTTCTCTATTTTTTACATTTAGGTTACCTTTGCCATCATTTGGTCTCCTAAAGTTAATCTCTAAAAACTAGTCATTTCATAAAACTGTAAAATGTAATTTTAAGCAAATTTTTTATTTTATTTTATTTTATTTTATTTATCTGTTTTTTGCCATCATTTATTGGTCACCTAAAGTTAGTCTTTAAAAATTAGTAATTTTAAAAAAAACTGTTAAATGTAATCTTGAGCAAATTTTAAGATGTTATTATTTTATTTTATTTTATTTTATTTTATTTCTCTGTTTTTTACATCTAGGTTACCTTTGCCATCATTCAATGGTCACCGAAAGTTAGTCTTTAGAAACTAGTAATTTATTAAAACTGTTAAATGTAATCTTGAGCAAATTTCAGAATAATTTACCATTTTTCATATTGTACATTTTATATATATATTGAGGGAAAAATATATACTGTGACGGAAAAAAACAGATAATAAAAGCTTAGGGTAGTTAAAATGGGGGTTTTCTTAGCTGGTTTTAACAGTGAAACTTTACAAAAAGGTTTCATTCGTTAACATCAGTTTTGTTCATTTTGAAATGTGAATATAAAATTGTTCATTGTTAAGTAATGTTTGTACATAATGCATAAAAGAATACAACTGTTTTCATTGTTAGTTAATGTTAGGTCCATTAAATTTATCAAATACAATAACCTTAATATATTTTTTAATTGTGTTAAAAAATGTTGAAATTAACACAAACGAAGATTACCATAATTAATGCTAATGTAACCAATATAATTAACTAATGCAACTAATGTAGTTAAACCCTTTTAAAAAATGAAATTTATCCATATTGAAATTTTTAAATGCTTAAATATATATAGAAATCAAAAGCTGTTTAAATATTGTTCGTAGTTTGTTTGTGATACCAAATGCTATAACTAATGTAACGTAATGTTTAAAGTGTAAAAGTTAATCAGGTCAGAACTAGGTAAACCGACTGGTAAACCATCTTGGACTAGTTATTGCCCAGCTTGAACTAGCTAAAAACCATGTAAAACCAGCAACCAGCTGTTTTTTCCAGAAGGAAGACCAGCCATGCTGGTCTTTTCAGCAGGGAGATTGAGACATTGAGCACTGTAGTGTGTGTGTGTGTGTGTGTTTGACACATAGTCACTGTTTTACTGTAGTTCACTGCTCCCTATAGCCTAGGCCCCATGGAGCAGATGTTTGACTCCTTAGGGCCTCAACCCAGTTTCTCTCTGTCAGACAGACATCAAGTCAGTGGACCTTAGTGCTTGCTGGGTCACTAGCAAAGCTGTGTAAATCTCTGTTTGAATGTGTGTGTGAGAGAGAGCATGTGCGTCTTTGGACCTTTGTGTTTAGCGGGTCATCAGAGAAGCTAATGAATTTTATCTCGCTGTCCATCTCTCACACAATCGCACACACACGGAAACTTCTCTAGAGATTCACACTTCTGTCAGATCTCCCCAGCTCTGCTGGTGCCCGGCTTGGGCTGCCGTTTAAATTTAGCTCCCTGTCTGGCCCCGGCCTCCTGGGAGAGACGGATGAAGGGAGTGAAGACTGAAGAGGAGGAGTGCAGATCCGAGCAAACGGCTGAGAGTTTGGGAAAATGAGGGAGACGTCTCATCTCATTCGTCAGTGAAAAGAGATACTGCGCTGACATATAGGGAAGTGTCAGCCAAGCACAACACTGCACCCAGACACACACACACACACAGAGTTTGGGGTTGTAGCCAGAAGACAAGCTGGCAGACTTACTAGTTCAGACTGATGGAATATATTCAAAATATCCTTATATTAATATATTGTTGTCATACAGATGAAGACATGCATTCATCAACAGTTTATTGTTTCGGAAATACATTTGGGGTATTATTTGTGCTTAGGTTTAAAGAAATCGTTCACCCAAAAATGACAATTTGTCATGTACTTAAATGTACTCACCCTCAGGCTTTCCAAGATGTAGATGAGTTTGTTTCTTCATGGGAACAGATTTGGAGAATTTAGCATTACGTCACTTGCTCATGAATGGATCCCCGTGAATGGGTGCCGTCAGAATGAGAGTCCAAACAAGTCCAAACAACTGATAAAAACATCAAAATAATCCACAAGTAATCCACACGACACCAGTCTATCGATTAATGTCTCATGAAATCAAAAGCTTGTAGAAATGTGTTTGTAGGAATCAAATCCATCATTGAATTTCTCAAAATCTCTTTTTCAAAGAAACTCATCTTGGATGGCCCAAGGGTGAGCCAATTTTCATTTTTGGCTGAACTGTTGAAAGAAAGAGTTCGCTTAAAAAGAAAATGATGTTGGGATGCATGATATATTGGCAATCAAGCAATAATAGTTTTTTTTTTTTTTTTAATCAGCCTATATATTATAGTTTATTGTGTTTGCTCTTTCCCCTATTTTTTTCAAGTAGATGTGCGGTTTTATTTTAAAAGTTGTAATTTTGTTACATGCTTTCAGGATTTTTATTAGTTTTAAAATAAATTAAATAAAAATATTTATTTAGCTTTATTTTGATTTCAGTTTTAGTAATTTTAGTACTTAATATTACAGCATTTGTACTTATTTTGTGTGTATATATATATATATATATATATATATATATATATATATTTGTTCTTTCCCTTATTTTTTATTTGCAGTTTTATTTTAAAAGTAGAAATTTTGTTACATGCTTTGGGATTTTTATTAGTTTTAAAATAAATTAAATAAAAATATTTATTTAGCTTTATTTTTATTTCAGTTTTAGTAATTAAAATTACAGCATTTAAACCCATTTATTTATTTATTTATTTTGCTCTTTCCCCTATTTTTTAAAGTAGATTTGCAATTTTATTTTAAAAGTAGTAATTCTGTTAGATGCTTTCTAAATTTTTATTAGTTTTAAAATATGTTTTTATTTATTTAGCTTCATTTTTATCAGTTTTAGAAATTTTAGTAGTTACAGTATTTAAACTTATTTATTATTATTATTATTATTATTTATTTATTTATTTGTGCTCTTTCCCCCCTTTTTTTTTAAGTAGATGGGCGGTTTTGTTTTAAAAGTGTAATTTTGTTACGTGCTGTTGGGATTTTATTAGTTTAGAAATATATTTTTGTTTAATTATTTAGCTTTATTTTATTTTAGTTTTAGTACTTAAAATTTCAGTATTTAAACTTATTTTTAATTATTTATTTATTTATTGCTCTTTCTCCTTTTTTTCTTTTTTTTGCGGTTTTATTCTAAAAGTATAATTTTGTTACATACTGTCAGGATTTTTATTACTTTTAAAATATATTTTTTATTTATCTAGCTTTATTTTTTATGTTTAATAACTATAGTAATTAAAATTACAGTATTTAAACATATTTATATATTTTTTTCAGATAAATGTCAAGGCAAAATTTCCATTTTTATATAAATATTTATTAAAAAATTATTTTATATTGAATTTTTTTTTAGTAAACAAAGACACTGCTTGGGATATATATGGGGCATAACTCTTGTGGACAACTTTTAGTGACCACTTCAATCATTTTGCAATTTTATTTATTTACTTTTTATTCATTCCGGGAATACAGAACATCATATAGCTTGGGAACAACATGGGAACAACATTTTCATATTCCTTTTAATTTTTTCTCATTTCTTCTTACGCTGTGAAAACTCACAGATATTCTCCACTGGTTTGGGGCCTATTCTAGATTTCTGTAGCTTCACACACACACTCTTTCGTCACACCTGTCTGGTCTCATACAGCAGCTGCAGGTGTGTGTGCGTGTATGTCTTTTTCTATGTGTGTGTACCATAGTTTGCCCATCAATCGCTGACAGCTGACAGTTTAATCTGAGCATTCAGTAGGTCATTACTGAGCATCGAGAGCAGCCAATCGCATCAGCGATCAATGACAAAGAGCGAGAGAGAGACCAGTGAGGGCAGCACGGAAAAGGATCAGCTAGCTCAGTGTGTGTCAGAGATACGTTCATAGTTATGGATGTGAAGGTCAGCTTTGGGCAGTTGACAAACAGGCTGTCATGTGTGCAAAGATAGGAGGTGAGCACCTGCACACACACACAAACTTTCTTAAGACAGTAAAACAAAGCACACATCTGCACACACGCTCATAAAATCTATCACTCAGATTTGATTGAGAACGCTCAGGGAGCATTTAATGTAGACGTCTGCATATAAATTCCCCATACAAGACTCTCACAGTGTGTCTATATATATATATATATATATATATATATATATATATATATGATTTATGTTATAAAAATAGTATCCATCAAGATGTATTTTTGCGATGGCACAAATCGGTCCCTCCCCCATCAGCGTCCAGGCTGTTTTGGAAACGACCCGTGGTAGTCAGGACCTTCCCATGTTTACATGACTCCCTAAAGACAGACAGAATCCCGTTAACTGAAGACATTCCTCACACTTTATGAGCGATATCATGTTTCATATGCCAATGAATGTCACTCTGCCAGCGTTCTCTCAACATTAGCTGAATATAACCAGGCCCGTTGATGGGCCTGACAACAGTTTTGGCCGCTGGTCTACTCAAGCATTCCATCCTGTGTCACAGAGAGGGAAAAGAGAGGGAATTGTATTGGGAGAAGGACAGAAAAGAGAAAGACAAGCACAGTCTGTGAGATAAATGGAAAGCATAGAGTAAAAAACTGTCAAAAATGTCATATTGCAAGAACGACAGTTTTTCTTATTATTTTAATGCAATATACACTGCTGTGCAAAAGTTTGGGATCAGTAGGACTTTTATCGTTTATGTTTTTGCCTGTCAAGGCTGATTCAAAATACAGAAATATTGCAATTTAAAATAGTGGTTTTCTATTTTAATATACTTTAAAGTCGAATTTATATCTTTGATGCAAAGCTAAATTTTCAGCATCATTACTCCAGTCTTCAGTGTCACATGATCCTTCAGAAATCATTCTAATATGCTGATTTTATATATATATATATGCTGATTTATATATATATATATATATATATATATATATATATATATATTTTTTTTTTTTGAAGTATATACTTTTACTTCAAAGTCGCTAAATTCCAGCTTCAGCCCAATCAGAAGTACCAGTACTTACATTTTTTTTTTTTTAACTTTAATATACTTTTTATTTCTGTGATGCAAAACTGAATTTTCATCAGCTGTTTTCAGTTTCCAGTGTCACATGAATATGCTGATTTATTACTTTTATTATCAATGTTGGAAACAGTTGTGCTGCTTAATAAACATATATATATATATATATATATATATATATATATATATATATATATATATATATATATATATATATATATATATATATATATATATTGGAACCTGTGATTCTTTTTCCAGGATTCTTTGATGAATAAAACATTATAACAAGCAGCAATTATTTATTAAAATAGAAATGTTTGGTACCAGTATACTCTACTGTTCAAAGTTTTTGGTCAGTAAATTAATTAATACTTTTATTCAGCAAGGATGTGTTAAGTTGTTAAATTGATAGTAAAGACTTATATTGTTAGAAAAGATTTCTATTTTGCATGCTGTTATTTTTAACTTTATATTCATCAAAGAATCCTGAAAAAAGAATCACAGGTTCCAATATATATATAAACTGGAGTAACAGCTGATGAAAATTCAGTTTTGCATCACAGATATTGTATTTTAAATATATTAAAGTAAAAAAACACAAAAAAACTTATTTTAAATAGAATCACTTATTAAAAACTTATTAGAATCATTTCTGAAGGATCATGTGACACTCAAGACTAATGATGCTAAAAATTCAGAAATTAAAATTTAAAAAATATTGAAATGGATAACAAATTATACAAATATTTCACAATATTACTGTTTTTATTGTATATTTGATCAAATAACTGCAGCCTTTGTGAGCATAAGAGACTTCTTTAAAAAAAAAAGAAAGATAATATAAATGTGAGAGACTATTAGAGCCTAATAATAATATGACTGCACTGCTCTTGATGAAGACGGCATTTTCTGACTTCTTGTCGCTGACCTTTGACCTCTTCATTTTGATGAACTGACCACGAACATCAGGGTTCCCACTGGCCCAGTCTGTCTTTCTTTCAAACCCTCCCCAAGTTTTTATCTCTTCATCTTGCACTCCCTCATCTCTGCTGGCCCCACATTCATAAATCTGTTTTTTAACCATAACTCACTGTCTCATTTTTAGGAACAATGATGACTGATGAACTCCGAGCATTAAATAAACATTCCTCACCAAAGCTAAAGTTTAGACTTTTGTGCAACCAAATTGAGCGCGGCCATTTTGGCTTAGAGGCACGTAACTCGATTCCAAATATTATCGTTATGTTTTCTGGTGAAACTAGTTGCGCGCAACTGAGCGTTATCAAACTTGTCAGACGGAAAGAAGAGAAAAAGACAATATCGAATGATATTTCGCTCACGTCTAGCTATTTCATTTGATGTCGGCGTTTAATCGGATCGCTCCAGAGCAGAATTCCGCCCAGACCGAAGCGTTAATCCAGCAAATGGGAGTGTTTGGATCGGAGCGGCGCTATGGAGAAATGTAATTTCTCTTCTCCCTGATTTGATCAGGAGCGAGGGAGCAGGCAGACGGGTGTAAATGTTTAAAGAGGGAGTGGGCGAGGAAGGAAAAGGAAGGGAAATTCTATTACAGGTATTCCCTGTGCTCACGGCGAAGCACGCAAAGCATTGTGGATGTTAATGCAATTCTCATTTCAGCACCTGCGCTGATTGGCCGGCGTGCAGGCGAGGTGAGAAGTGATGTGTGTTTGTGCGTGTGTCACGCATACAAGTGTACATCCTGTTTGATCGCGGAGTCAGAATGTCAAAACCACGACGTGACATGATTATAGCTCCGGTCAATAGTGCGTGTATGTTTGTGTGTTTCGTTGTTGTAATAGTTTGATTAATGTATGTGTTGTCTTAAACTACACAGAACTCTGGGATGTATTGATTTGTCTGGACTCAGCAGCACATTCATTGATGTGTCTGTCTGTGTGTGTGGGAGGAGGTCAGCTGTGGGTGAGAAAAAGGATTAATATATTTAATCGCCCGGTTTGTGAAGAAGAAAAAAAGAAGGTGATGGAAGGAGAGAGAGAAAGAGACGTCTGTCACTCTTTCTTAAGGTCTGACAGACTCCAACAGGATTTGAAAGGTCAAAGGGTCAAGGATCTATGACCTTTGGTGTTCATAGCTACTGCAACTGGTTTTAACCTCGGCCCAGAACGGCCCTCTGATTGGTTTTCATTGTTCTTAAAGTGACAGTTCAACTGAAAATGAATATTCTGTCATAATTTACTCATCTTCATGTTCTAAGCCTGTGTTTCTTTCTTCTGTTGAACATAAAAGATATTTTAAAGAATGCTGGGTTGATGATAGGTACTGACTTTCACAGTATGGAAAAAAATACAATGGAAGTCAGTGGCTACCGTCAGCTGCTTAATTTTCTTCAAAATATCTTCTTTTGTGATGACAGCATTTACATTTTTGTTTAAAGTTTCAAAAAAGCATGCAAATGTACATAATGTAAAATTTCATCATATCATAAAAGTGGTCCATACGACTTATGCACTGTACTTCTGATGTCAAACAATAGGTTTGTGTGATAAACAGATTAAAATTTAAACTGATAGTTCCCCAAAAAATTAACATTTTCCAAACCCATAAGACTTTGGTTCATCGTTGGAACCAAAATATGATATTTTTGCTGAAATCCAATTAAATTGTTGAATAAAGTTGTTATTTTTGTTTTATTTGACTACAAAAAAGTATACATATAGCTTCTTAAGGTTGAACCACTGATGTCACATTGACTATTTTAACGGTCAATATTTTATTTGTTTTATTTTATTTTATTTTATTTTATTATTTTTTATTTTATTTTATTTTATTATTTCTAGTGCCCCTTCAAAAAATGTGTAAAGCACATGACGGCTCTGCATATTTAATTTAATTTAATTTAATTTAATTTTTTTATTTTTAATTTAATTTAATTTTATTTTATTATTTCTAGTGCCCCTTCAAAAAAATGTTTAAAGCACATGATGGCCCTGCATATTTAATGTAATTTAATTTTATTTAATTTTATTTAATTTTATTATTTCTAGTGCCCCTTCAAAAAATGTTTAAAGCACATGACGGCCCTGCATATTTAATTTAATTCAATCTAATTCTGTTTTATTTTGTTTTCATTTTTTTTATTTTATTCAAAAAATTAAGGTTAAACCATGTCATATGGACTATTTTAACAATGTCCTTACTATCTTTCTGGGCAATGAACATGGTAGTTGCGTTGCTGTCTATGCAGGGTCAGAAAGCGCTTGGATTTTATCAAAAATATCTTAATTTGTGTCCCCGAAGATGAAGGTCTTATGGGTTTGAAACAACATGAATATGAATAATTAATGACAGAATTTTCATTTTTGGGTGAACTGTCCCTTTAAGTTGGTGTTCAATGATAATTTTCACCTCCGGTGAGTTATTCTGAGAACTGAATCAGTCTGATTTATGAAAGAATTATTTAAACTGCTTTTGTGAACTGGATCAACTTTTCAAATTAGATATTGATGCTTGTCTCATGAATTCTCTCAGGCTATTGTGAATGCCAGTATTTTCAGTACATAACAACTTGTTTATTCTGTTCATCTCACAAAACTGTCATATGGAGTCAGAAGATTCAAAAGAGTCATTCGGACTAAATTTGTGAAGCTTGACAGTTGTTGTATTGCAAAGACCAGTGTGAACGTTGTTCAAAACGTCTCCTTTTGTGTTCATGAAAGACAGAAAGTTACGATTAGGAGAGTAAATGATGACAGCATTTTTGGTTGAACTCTTCCCTAAATATTTGAATCATTTGGGACGTTTCCAGAAACTATTGTTGTATGTCAGTATGGGGAAAATCATGTTTTATATATAATTAGACTGATGACTTTTTACAATTTCTCCTTCGTTTTTCAAATTTTATGATTTCTAGGTATTGGCAGTGAATACACACTGGCAGAGATGAACATTTGACTCAGAGTTGTTAAAAGCTTTTCTTTTTTTTTTGTTTTTTTTTTGCCATCAACCTGGCTGAGTGTTTCATATTTCTAGCTCTTAAAAACGTTGATACTGGCTTGAACATATGTGAGAGTGTATTTATGGGAGAGAGAGAAGGAGTTATTTTGTTAAAATCAGCATAAATTGATATAGTATGACTTTGTGAATCACCCATATATTTTCTATTTTTTAAGAAAAATAGGTGTTTTTATTTTATTTTATTTTATTTTATTTTATTTTATTTTATTTTATTTTATTTTATTTTATTTTTATTTCTGGTGCCCTTTCAAAAATGTGTAAAGCACATGATGGACCGGCATATATTATTTTATTTTATTTTATTTTATTTATTTTTTTATTATTTTGTTATTTTGTTTTGTTATTTTGTAAAAAAAAAATATATATATTTTATTTTATTTTATTTTA
Organism: Labeo rohita; assembly: GCF_022985175.1. Taxonomy (NCBI): domain Eukaryota; kingdom Metazoa; phylum Chordata; class Actinopteri; order Cypriniformes; family Cyprinidae; genus Labeo; species Labeo rohita. The sequence continues at coordinate 30,460,736 of NC_066883.1, read as the reverse complement.
TTTTATTCTATTTTATTTTATTTTATTCTATTTATGAAGCCGTAACTAGTGCCCCTTCAAAACGGCCCTACATATAATATTTTATTTGTATTTGTATTTTTTTTTTTGTTTGTTTATTTAATTTTATGTTTCTTCAAAAAATGTGTAAAGCACATGACGGCCCTGCATATATTTTATTATTTTATTGTATTACATTTTTTTTTATTGTATTGAATTTTTAATTTAATTTAATTTAATTTAATTTAATTTAATTTAATTTAATTTAATTTAATTTAATTTAATTTAATTTAATTTAATTTTAATTTATTTAATTTTATTTCTGGTGCCCCTTCAAAAAATATGTAAAGCACATGACGGGCCTGCATATAATATTTTATTGTATTTATTTTTTTATTGTATTTAATTTTTTATTTTATTTTTTAAGCCATGTAAAGCACATATTATTTTATTGTATTTAATTTTTATTTAATTTTTATTTAATTTTATTTAATTTAATTTAATTTAATTTTATTTTATTTTATTTTATTTTTTACTGAAGCCGTGACTGGTGCCCCCTCAAAAAATGTGTAAAGCACATGACGGCTCTGCATATAATATAGCAACCGAGTGTATTTATGTGCTGAAATATTGTAATATATTTACAAACCGCTGCTCTGAATTCCTCAGACTAAGCGTTTCAAGAGGACCGACCCCAGCGTCGGTTCGCATTTCTCCTTCTAATTCGCCCTCATCTCATTCCGTCCTGCACTAACTCTTGTTTTTCCCGCAATATTTCATCATGCCATGTTTTATGTTTCACTTTTTACTTCTTTATATTGTTCTCCCTTTCACTCGTCTTTTTGTAATTTCAGTCCAATTATTTCTATCCCTAGACTTCATTACTCATGTCCGTGTCAGACACCAACACGCACACAAACTTCATTGAGTACACATGTCGACAAACATCGGCACATGTGGTCGCGGGCACAAAAGCTCATGGATGTAGCGGCGTTCGCTCAAACACACACACACACGCTCTCACAGGTATGGAAGTCATCAGCTGTGTGTCAGAGGTCAAGCTCATTACCCAGCTCTAGTGAAAACTTTCAAACCTGCATTTAATATGGGGCTGTGATATAAGCTCCTCTGTCTACACACACACACACACACACACATCATGCTCCGTCTCTTCATATTTGCAGGTATAAATCACACAGGGCCCCATACCACTTAAAACCCTTTCCAAAACACACACATACACACACTCTATAAACTGCATGCTATACATTTACTCTGTAAATGGTACAATCTATCTCTGCGCCAAATCATTTGTGAGATATCTGTTTACGTATCTTTTCTGACCTCCTTAAAACTCTATTTGAATGTGGCTTTTAGATGAGGATCTGTCAGATTTGTGTTCTGTTTGAATTGGGACGTGTGTGTGTGTGTGTGTGTGTGTGTGTGTGTGTGTGTGTGTGTGTGTGTGTGTGTGCATGTTTGGCGTGTACATGACGGGTGTTTCCTGACATTAAACATCTCTGCATAAAGCCATTAGAGAACAGGGGCTCTATTCATTCACACTGGGGTGATTAACACACACACACACACATGCTCAAGCATGTACTTGTCCACACACACCTTTACACACCAACAGCCACATATAAAACACCAAACGCATTTTAGATCTCAAATTCATGGCATGCATGTACATTTATAAATGGTGCATGATTGTGACATTTTTAAACTATCAACATACGATCTGATCTGTCAAATGCATTTGTAACTTTAAAACACACACACATGCATGTACACAAACTTTTGAGGCCGCCATTTCGGTAGGCCACAATATGGCTGACATGTGACATAAAACAAACGTACCTGTTCCAAAGCCACTTTGGTGGTCGAGACCTGGCTTGTGTATTTGTGTGTATGTTGGGAGGAAACTGTTAAAGGGACACAGAACGACCAAACTGACACTAGACGTAAACACACATGACCTGTGCTCAAAGAAGGCGACTTTACCTGTTTGTATGTGGGACTGCCGACGTTTAACCTACTAGCACACTACTTGATGTTTTGTTATTTTTAGTATTTATGCTGTGCATAATGTATAAGTCTTTGGTGAAACAGAGCATGTTACACAAAATACAGTGTCTAACCCACAATGCAATGCACTCAACTTGATCTTCCATTTTCTAGTGTGACAAATAAACTAGAAGGAATGGACTCTGATTTTTAACATCTCTATTTTTTGTTTACTTGATTTTTTATTATTATTATTATTATTATTAAAAATTTTAATATATTAATTTTAATATATTAAAATATTATTAAAATATAAATCAGTTTTTATTTTGCACAACTCTTTAATTATTATTATTATTATTATTATTTTTAATCATTACAAAAAATAAAATAGAATTAAAATTTTTAAATATAATTACAGTTATTAAAATATTAGATTTTTTATTTGATTTGAACAACTCTTTATTGTTGTTATTATTATTATTATTATTTTGATCATAAAAATGGTAAATAATTAAAAATATTATTAAAATATTAATTTGATTTTTTTTTATTTTGAACAACTCTTTTATTATTATTATTATTATTATTATTATTATTATTTTGACCAATAAAAATATATATAATTTAATTATAAATATTTAAAATATAATTCAAATTATTAAAATAATTAGATTTTTTTTATCTGATTTGAATAACTCTATTATTATTATTATTATTATTATTATTATTATTATTATTATTATATATATATATATATATATATATATATATATATATATATATATATATATGTGTATATATATATATGTATATATAATAAAATATTTAAAATATAATTAAAATTATTAAAATATTAATTAGAAAAAAAAATATTTTTATTTGATTCGAACCACCCTTAATTATTATTATTATTATTATTATTATTATTATTATTATTATTATTATTAAAACATGTAATTTATAAAAATATTAGAAAAATATTAATTTGATTTTTTTTTTATTGATTTGAACAACTCTATATTAGTTTGATCATCAAAAATATAAATTATTTAAAATATTATTAAAATATTAATTTGTTTTTTTATTCTGTACAACGTTTATTATTATTATTATTATTATGATCTTTAAAAAAATAAATATTTAAAATATAATTAAATATAAATTTATTACAATTTATTCACATTTTTAATTTGATATTAAACATCTCTTTTTATTTTAATTATTTTATTTATTGGCTCTATTATTAATATTATTTTTAAAAAAATAGGTTATAATTTATTTTAAGAACTCATTATTAAACAAGCTAAAAGTTCATGTAGCATTTTAAAAAATGTATTATGACAATGTTTTCTGTATACTTTTTAATCTATTTTGAAAATTGTATGCAGCATATCATAGTATACTGTGTACTATGCAGTAAGCAGTAAACCAGTATTGCATGGTTGCAGTTATGCAGCAGTGTAATGCAAGTGGGTGCTGATGGGAAATGTAGTTTAAATGAGCCTCATCATGTTTTGCTTTAAATATACTACTGTATGTGTGTGATTTATGATTTATGTCTGGAAATGAGAAATTGTAATTTTTGTAATAATTTACTGACTCTCATGCCACTCCAAACCTGAATTTCCTACTTCTGCATACCAAATAAGATATTTTGTTTATAAAATTAAAGAAAATGGTTGTTGAACCCCGGTATTCATTAAAATGTGTTTTCTTTTGTGTTCTGCAGAAGAAAGGAATACCGGTGAGTAAATGATGACAGGATTTTCTGTTTTGTATGAACCACATCCTCCGTTTCACATTTCAAGCTGAACCTGTCCAACTTTCCCTCTTTCTCTCAACCAGTGAAAGTCAAAGACAAGTACTTCACTTCTCTGTTAAAACTACAACACACTGCATCCACTTACATTATACAGGCAGGTGTGAATGTGTGTGTGTGTATATTTAACACACTCCAACCAAATTAAACAAACCCAACCGGAGTGCGAACCATTTCTTAAATAATCCAACACCTCAAGCTACTGGCAGAAGTCTCTGTATTTTGATTATTATTGAAAATAATAATCACAGTAAGTTACTGCATATTTCAAATGATATGCTTAGACTTTGGCCAGCATATTTCAAGTGCGCGGGCCCATTGTACGTACTTGACATGCGTTCTTGAGTTTTGTGGCGGGAATAAACTTCAGAACTCAAGGGGGCGATAGAGTTACCATTGTTTGTGTTAACAATGAATGAGTGAATTATATTCTAAAATAGAGTAGTGCATGATGTCATTAAATAAAGAAGTGAATTTGCATACTTGTTTACTTAAATATGTTTCTGGCCTTACTACCACCATAAACAAAAAGCTCCTGCTATGGGTACATAACAGTAAAAGTGTCTCTTTCCTTCAGTTTTGAGCTCTGAAAAGGAGATTATGATCTGTGATTATAGTACAATATAAATAGGCCTGCTACTGCAAGCTGATTGGCCGATTGGCTGTTTTATGGGCGATGGGATTGGCTGTGGCAGTGAAGTGATACAAAGTGATGAAGGGCATGCAAACAAAACATCCACCTGCTCCTCCATCAACCTGAAACCACTCAACCATCACACACAATTGTATTAAAACAGAGAGAAATAAAAATGGACTACATCTTTATATGATTGGTTCATGCACGAAAACTTGTATATTATACATGATTTAATACATATTAATTAAATAAAAATAACATTCAGTTAAATATTACATTAAATTACATTTAATTAAATGTTAAATATTATATTTTGTATTTTATACAAAATATATTTTTAAAATATATTTTTAAATATATATATATATATATATATATGCTTATTAAATAGAATTAAATAATATTCGGTTAAAAATACTTTAAATATTATTTATAGATTTGTTTATTTTTATTATATATAATACATTTCAGTTAAATCAGTTGCATAATACATTCATTTTTTTAAAATTTATAAACAATAAAAATTGTTTATAGATTTATTACATTTTTCTTATATGTATATCACGTGTAAATATTACATTTATTAAAATGGATTTATACACTTTAATTTTGTATTTTAAAAAAATATTTTTTTAAAATAAAAAGTATATACTTATTAAAGATAACTAAATAATACTAACTTAAATATTACATTAAATATTATTTATAGATTTTTACTATCTATAAATTTACTATACATTTTTATTATATATATTACAATTAAATATCACATTTATTATAATAGATTTAGACACTTGAATTTTGTATTGTGTATATACAAAATATATTTTTTAAATAAAAATATATGCATATTAAATATGATTAAGTAATATTCAGTTAAATATACATAAAATATAAAATATTGTTTATAGTTATTTTTTATTATATAGAATATATTTAAATATTACACTTATAGTAGATTTATAACTTTCATTTTGTGTGTATCTATGTATATATATATATATATATATATATATAATTCAGTTAAATAATAAATTAAATATTATTTATAGAATTTTTTTTCTTACATATATTACATTGAAGTATTAAAATTATTAAAATAGATTTATACACTTTAATTTAGTTTTTTTCAATAAAACAGATTTTAAATAAAATGTGCGTATACTTATTAAAGATAACTAAATGCATTGTGTGTGTGTATATATATATATATATTTATATATTTATATATATATAATATTACAGCAATATATATTATTATATATATTTTAATTAAGTAATACTTAGTAAAATATTACATTAAATATTATTTATAGATTTATTAATTTTTTTATCATATATTACGTTTAATTAATTACATTTTTAAAAAAGATTCATAAACATATATACATGTTTCTCGCCTTCAGTTTATTATTTTATTGTCTTTCTCCTCTCCTTTCTTGCCATTTTCTCACTTGCACCATCTCTCCATCCATCCATCACTGTCTGATAATCCTCTTTTTCCAACACTCCTGCTTTTTACACTTTTTGTCACTCTCTCAATCTTTGCACTCATCGGGGCCCCTCACTGTCCTGCCATCTCTCTCTCTCTCTCTCTCTGTGGGAAAGGCTAGTAGATGAGAGAGTGAGTGGAGGTCATTCTACGCCTCTTAGATTAGCCCCTGCTAAAGCACTATTGTGCGCTGAATGCCGGTCTCTTCCTGCTGTCACTCAAAGGCCGGCTCCGCCCGCTGCCTCTTCTCTAAGAAGCTTATCTCCACTGAAAGGAAAGAGGGAATGGAGAGAGGGAATGTAATGAACCGTGTTTTTCAGCAAACGACAGAAACCTGGGGCTGGGAGGACAGAGGACAGCTGCAGCACACCCTCCCACACCCCTTCCCTTTCTCCCTGTCCGTCTATCTGTCTTTCTTTCACTCATTCTTTATTTCCTCTTAATCTCCCACTGTCAATCCGTCATTTGCCCCCTCTGTCAAAGTTCTGGACAAAGTTTATATCTGTCTGTCTGCCTGTCTTTCATTCTGTCTTTAGTCCTATCTATACAGCGTTCTGTCTTGCATTCTGTCTATCCATCGTTCTGTAGTTGTCCAGTCTTGTGTTCTGTCCGTCATTCTGTCTTTCAGTCTCTCTATGTTGTGTTCTGTTGTTTTCAGTTGTTCTATTTTACATTCTGTCTGTCCATCGTTCTATCAAACATTCTGTCCATTGTTCTGTCTTGCGTTCTATCTATCCATCATTCTGTCAGTCACTCTATCTTGCATTCTATCCGTCATTATATCAAACATTCTATCTATCCATTGTTCTATCTTACTTTCTATCTATCCATCATTCTGTCAGTCACTATGTTGTGTTCTATCCATTGTTTTATCTTGCGTTCTCTCTATCCATAATTCTGTCCATCATTCTATCAGTCGCTCTATCTTGCGTTCTATCTGTCTATCTATCTATCTATCTTGCGTTCTGTCTATCCATCGTTTATTCTGTCACTCTATCTTGCATTCTATCTATCGTTCTATCTATCCACCATTTAATCAAACATTTTGTCTATCCATCTTTTATCAGTCACTCTTGCGTTCTGTCCATCCTTCTATCTTGCGTTCCTTTATTTTGTCAAACATTCCATCTATCCATCATTCTATCAGTCACACTATCTTGTGTTCTATCTATCTATTTATCTATCTATCTATCATCGTTCTATCAGTCACTGTGTATCTATCGATCTATCTATCTATCTATCTTGCATTCTGTCTATCCATCGTTCTATCTTGGATTCTGTTCATTGTTCAATCAGTCACTCTATCTTGCGTTCTATCTATCCATCATTCTATCAGTCACTATCATGCATTCTCTCTATCCATCTTTCTATCTTGTGTTCTATCTATCCATCGTTCTATCTTGTGTTCTATCTATCCATCGTTCAGTCAGTCACTCTGTCTTGCGTTCTATCTATCCATTGTTCTATCAGTCACAATCATGCATTCTATCTATCCATCGTTCTATCTTGCTTTCTATCTATTCAGCATTCTATCGGTCACTATCATGCATTCTCTCTATCCATCTTTCTATCAGTCACTGTCATACATTCTATCTATCCATCATTCTATCTTGTGTTCTGTCTATCCATAGTTCTATCAGTCACTATCATACATTCTATCTATCCATCGTTCTGTCTTGTGTTCTATCTATCCATCGTTTTATCTTGCGTTTTATCTATCCATCATTCTATCTTGTGTTGTATCTATCCTTTGCTCTCTTCATTGAGTTCTATCATCATCCATTATTCTATCTCTCCATTGTTCTGTTTTGTGTTCTACCCATTGTGCTATTCATTGTTCTGTTCTATCTATCCATTGTTCTATCTTTCGTTCTATTCATCCGTCATTCTATTTTTCAGTCTATGCATTGTTCTAACAATCTATCATTCTGTCTGTCCATCATTCTATCTTCTATTCTGTCTACACATAATTTTCATTCTATCATCATTCTATTTAACATTCTGTCCATCATTCGAACTATCCTTCATTCTGTCTTTTGTACAATCCTGCAATCATTCTTTTCTATATATCATTCTATCTTTAATCTACCATTCTATCTTTCATTCTATCCATCATTCTAACGTTCTGTTTCATTCCATATTCTATCTTTTGTTCCATCTATCTGTAGTACTATCGTTTTGTCTTTTGTAATATCTTTCATTTTGTCTAGCCATCATTCTATCTTTTGCTTTATCCTACAAATTTTCTTTTTCTTTTCTTTTTTTTTTTAAAATGGTTGGATAGAGTGCTGTCTCATGTATCAGGTCTTTCTGAGTGATCTGTGTGCAGTCAGTCCGCAGGGTGCAGGAATAGACTTTACTAGAGGGGGGCACATTGTGTATGGACATGCGTTTGTGTGTGTGTTGGGGGGTGTTTTTTTTCTTTTTTTTGGATGTGCCTCTTGTTCCTGTTCAGCCGTCTGTGTGCTCCCGGGCTGCCTGCTGGTGTCTCGCGCTTTTTGTCTCGGTCTGTTTGAAAGGGGAAAGTTTAAGTGCTGCACGTTCTCAGAGTGAGCTGACGAACAGAGCGCCAGGGTTAAGCAGCAGGACCCATCTGAGAGTCTGTGTGTTTGTGTGTGTGTGCGTGTCTACCATTGCTCAAGGCATCTAAGTGTGTTTGCATGGAGCACATTTGTACATACAATACTTTTTTTTTTTTTTTTTTTAATCATATATCATATGTCTCCAACTATTATTGAGACACTCATCTTCTCAGTGGCTGTCAACTTTAACCTTTAACCCCCATGGGTCAGTACATGGCCTGGCTCTTTTGGGCCGTGTCAGAGTGTCGAGTGGTTCAGGGTAAGTGTGTGTGTTAGGGATTCAATTTAAGTGATGTAATCATGCTGTGCTGGAGAACTCATCGGTCCATTTGGACTGTCCATTGATATGTGTGTGTTTGAACTAGGTCATGTGTGTTACAGAGTCTGTAGGGATGGCAGGAAAAGTCTTTAGTAGGGTAAAGAACAAGCCTGTAGGAAATACATTTGACAATTGGATCTCTTTAATATCTCTTTTAGAGAGAAAATTGAGAAAAAAATCTCACAATAATAGTTGAATTTATACAAATTCAAAAGTTCAAAAGTTTACATACACTTGATTCTTAATACTGTGTTGTTACCTGAATGATCCACAGCTGTTTTTTTTTTTTAGTGAAAGTTGTTCATGAGTCCCTTGTTTGTTCTGAACTGCACCACTGTTCTTCAGAAAAATCCTTCAGGTCCCACAGATTCTTTGGTTTTCAGCATTTTTGTGTATTTGAACCCTTTCCAACAATGACTGTATGATTTTGAGATCCATCTTTTCACACTGAGGACAACTGAGGGACGCATATGCAACTGTTACAAAAGGTTCAAACGCTCACTGATGCTTCAAAAGGAAAAACGATGCATTAAGAGCCGGGGTGTAAACTTTTGGACGTTTTGAGTTTGTGTACATTTTTCTTATTTTGCCTTAATATCATATTTTTTTCATTTAGTATTAGCATTCAGAAGGTACAAAACATAAGAAGTTACATTTACCCTGATCTTCAAATTCAAAAAGTTTTCACCCCCCGGCTCTTAATGCATCGTTTTACCTTGTGGAGCATCAGTAAGCATTTGAACCTTCTGTAATACTTGCATATGAGCCCCTCAGTTGTCCTCAGTGTGAAAATATGGATCTCAGAATTCATACAGTCATTGTTGAAAAGAGTTCAAATTCACAAAAATGCTGAAAACCAAAGAATTTGTGGGATCTGAAGGATTTATATGAAGAACTGTTCAGGACAAACAAGGGACTCATAAAAAATATCACTAAAAAAAAAAAAAGGTAACAACACATTATTAAGAATCCAGTGTATGTAATTATTATTTTCTCTTGTGGACTATATCTTTCATGTGAAATATATTATTCAGTTCAGTACTAAATAAAAAAACAACATGCATTTTGAATGATCCCTCTTATTTTGGTAAAATAATTATCATTTTGCAGATTCTGCAAGGGTTATGTACAATTTTGACTTTCAACTGTAGATAGATAGATGGCTAAACCAGCTGAAACCACTGGTCTAAGATAACCAGCCAAAACACCAGTCTTCCCTCTCTTTTCTTGTCTCCTATCCTCTCATCCGTGAGCCAGGGTTAGGTGGCACATTGTGTTGTGGACGCTGAGTGGATTTGAAGGTTCTTTTTCCGTAAACATCTGAAGGCCTGTTGAGGGGAACAAAAGAGTGGAGAAGGGCCTGTTTGGTTGGGTCCTTTTACTCTAAATGGACATTCTGTCCGCGCACAGCTCAGCCTTCAAAAAACCATCCTCGCCCGCAATTACCATTTCTATCGGCCGGGGCCGAAGATTATGCTTTTGGGTGTTCGTCTGAATTTCTTCCAGTGGATTCACTCTCTGAATGTGACACGTTTTGTGTCACTCCACACACCCCTCGAGCGGATTGAAAAAAAAGTTTTTCTCCGTTCTCCCTATCTCTCTTTTGCTTTAGAGGAATCCTGCTGGTGAATAGATAGCAAATCTCCTCAAGGTTAAGACTTAACCTTCCCCTCTGTCCTGACTCCGCCCCCAAGCCCTGCTCTCAAACCAATCAAGATCAGATGATTAGTAAACAATGCCTGGGTGTGTGACGGACAGGTAGGAGCCTCTGCGGGATTGGCTGACTTTGCCTTTGTGCCCGTTCGCTTCGGCTCCATAGCGCCGCGCGTATTCACGGGCGCGCACACACATACGCGCAAACAAAAAGTGAAATTGCTATTCAGTTGGAATGGTGCCATTCATCTTTGTCAAGTGCGGACGCGGTCCCGGCAGGCCCGCGTTAGGCCGCTCCCAAGTCCAAATTAATTCCTTGTTTTGCATCAGCTGAATTTGGACAAATCCAGGAGGATAGCGTGATTTCTCTCTCCGTCTGCCTCGCGCTCTCGCCTGGTTTAATGTGGTAATTCCAACTGATTTGGCCAAGCAGACGCCGTGCGTCTGTGTCAATATTTACTGCCTAATTCACAAAGAGCAGGAGAGAGATATGAAAACAAAAGGAAAATAACCCAAATCTACCAATGCAGGAGGGACAGAGCCAACCAAAGAGACGGAGAGAGAGAAATGAGGAAGGGCGGTAAAATGCAGAGATGGAAATGGAAAGTGAAAGTAAGAGGGAAAAAAAGTAAAAGTTAAAAGAAGGATGCAAGACTAAAGTCACATACAGAGATTGTCTGAAATGTTTGCAGTGAAGGAAAGCAAAGAGTGGTGTTTGTAGTTTGGTGTGTTGGACTGGAGCACAGGCCTGTGTCTGAGGAGTGATATTCACAGACATATTTGATAACACACAATTATTATGACAAAACGCATGCAGTTTGACCAGGAATCTGGACCCGTTTTCCACAAAACTTCACAAATTTGATACATCTGTTGCACCTTGTGTGTGTTTTGTGATATGAAGTTTGCTAAATTGCTGACATAATGCTTGCAGCTTCCAATGAAAACATATTTCATTTAGCTCTTCTTAACATTTTAATCTAAAGGTTCTTCTTTGTTTTCTATGGTTCCATGAAGAAGCTTTAACTTTCTTCACACAAAGAAAAAAAGTGGTTCTTTTAAGAACTGAAAAAGGTTCTTTGTAGAACCCAAATTTGTTCTATAGCATTGCTGTGACAACCTCCCTTTGTGTCCTATTTTAGGAGTGTAGGCCTGAGTTTGACTTTACAAAGAGACAAATATGAACCCCTTTTCAAGGTATGACTGAACTTGATATTGGTTTGGACATATTTTCCCCTGTAAGTCACCTACCTGTATGATATGTGAATAGATGTTTTAGTTGGAAGTCATCCTAGGAATGTTTATTCTTGTTTATGAGTTTGGAAGTTGTAATTGTGTCGGTCACCACAAAATGGGTGCGTTGGGCAATTTCATATTTGGGAAGCTGGCATGCTTCTTTTAACTTTTTTTTGCCCCAGAATGAATATTGTATGTATATTTAGATGTTTTTCATTTTTTTAAGCTACTTTTTTTTTTTGTTTTTTGCAGTTCATTTAAATAGTCTTGTGAGTATGGAAACATGTTTCCGCCATTAAATAAAAAAACAAAAAAAGGTAATTGCAACTTTTTATCTCACAATTCTGACTTTTTTTTCTCAGAATTACAAGTTTGTATCTTGCTTTTCTTACTTTTTTACTCATAACAGCGACAGTCGCAGTTTATATATATTTTTTCACAGAATTGTGAGTTTGTATCTTGTGATTCTGACTTTTTTACTTGCAATTGTGATATTTATAGCTGCAATTTGTACTTTTGTCTCAGAATTGTGAGTTTGTATCTTGCTATTCTGACTTTTTTGCTCGTAATTTTGATATATAAACTCTCAATTCTGACTTTTTTCTTAAAATTGCAAGTTTGTATCTTGCTATGCTGACTTTTCTACTCATAATTATTACATGAACTTGCAATTCATACTTCTTTCCTCAGAATTGCGAGTTTGTATCTTACGATTATGACTTTTTTACTTGTTATTGTGATATAAAAAGTTTGCAATTCTGACTTTATTTTCAATTCTGAGTTTATATCTTGTGATTCTGACCTTTCTTGTTATTGTGATATATAGTCACAATTTGTACTTTTTTCTCAGAATTGCGAGTTTGTGTCTTGTGATTCTGAAGTTTTTTTACTCGTAATTGCGATACATAAACGTGTAATTCTGATTTTTTTCTCAGAATTGCAAGTTTGTGTCTTGCAATTCTCGTAATTGTGATATAAACTCAAAATTCAGACTTTTTCTTAAAATTGTGAGTTTTTTTCTTGTGATGCTGACTTTACTCACAACTGCGATATATTGACTCATAATCCAGACTTTTTTCTCCGAATTTTGAGTTTGTATCTTGCTATTCTGACTTTTTTACTCGTAATTGCTATATGAACTTTCAATTCATACTTTTTTCTAAGAATTGCGAGTTGTGTCTTGCGATTCTGACTTTTTACTCATAATTGTGATATATAAACTCAGAATTTTAACTTTTTTCTCATAATTGTGAGATATAAACTCATTTAAACTAAATTCTGACTTTATTTCTCAGAAGTGCGAGTTTATATCGCAATTCTGAAAAAAAAGTCATAATTGCGAGATGTAAACTCAGTCAGAATTGTGAGATAAAAAGTCACAATTACCTTTTTAATTTTTTTTTTTTTTTAATTCAGTGGCAGAAACGGGATTCCATATGTTCAAAGTTGAAAAAAAAACAAAACAAAAAAAAAAACAATCATTTTATTTATTTTTAAGTAATATAACTTTGTTTCATATTTAGTACATGGAGTGTTTACACTGCAGAATGCTACTTTAAATGTCATCTACCAGTTGATTTGTTGCTTTACCAAGAGATTTAAGCACAAATAACAATACAACAATGTATGGAGTAAATTATGCAATTAAATGCTTATCACATCAATACATTCATTTCATTGTGATTTAAAGGTATGTAAGTTGAAAACACAATTGTTGAAAAAGTGTGAAAAAGACACTGTGTGAAGTCAGAAGTGCTCCAGCAGAGGGCCATGGCCTTTTTCTCCTTTGTCTTTCTCTCTATTTCTGTCTTTTTAGTAAGCCATATTTACAGTACTTACAGTATGTGTATGCATATGCCTGTCAGCGACTCTATTCTAGTCTGCTGTCGGTGGTCTGCGCTCAGTGGGTGGAGGATGCTGTTGGCCTGTGGAAAGCATTTACTCCGGCAAACACTGTGTGTGTGCGGAGTGCATATTTCAGGATATTCTCACTGGTAGATTTTGATGCTGTTTTAAAGAGTGGCTTGCTGGCTAAAAAGGGCTCCTGGGTTAAATTTACGGTTGCGTGTGCGTCCTGAGCCCTGATTTGCGATCCTCCAGTGTTTGTCTTCTGCGGATCCGTGATCTTATCCAGCGGATGGATGGATGACACATGTCCACCGAGGTTTGTTTACATGGCCGCTTTTTTCCAGGCCCGAAATATGATAGAGTGCAATTACTACAAATGTGGCCTGACCTCAGAGCTAAGGTTACAGGGTCAGGGGGCAAAAGCCATTTCCTGGCCCCCATGTGTATTTGGGCAGAGGATGATTCTAGAAGATGATATCTGTGTGCACATGTGTGTGTAGGCGTCAGATGTGATAATATCTGTGTGCATGTCAGGTCTTAGAGCATGATGAATTTCAGTTGACTGACGGGCTGTTTTGGTTGGAAATGTCTTGGTCAGCAATGACGTAACTGAAAGTGTTGCTATATGACTTGCCTACAAACAAACATTGTGCATCACAGTTTTTGTCTGTGACTCATAAACTCATCCAGTTTATTTGAACATCTGAAATAATTCTGCGTCTTTGGCCCATCACAAGCTTACTTTTAATCATTTTAAAAGTTACAATTTTTAACTTTAAAATAATCAATTTTTATATTTAAGGATGTTTTGTGACATGCCAGTAAATTATATTTTTTTTAATATTAAAAATTTGAAAAGTAAGTTTGAACCACTTTACTATTATTATTATTTTTACTATTATATTATATTATATTATATTATATTATATTATTTTTTAACTTTAAAATGAACAATTTCTATACAGAAAGTATCTTTTGTTACATGCCAATACATTAATAAAATAAATAAATAATGTAAATAATGTAAATAATTATTCAATGAATAATACCTGTATTATTAAAATAATAAAAGTAAATTTTAAGTGTTTTTTTTTATCTTTATTTTTAATTTTAAAATAAACAATTTTTATATATAAATATGTTGTGATATGCCAATAATTTTTTTTTTTTAAATAATAAAAATGAGAAAAGTTCGTTTGAACCCTTTTACTATCGGTATTATATTATATTATATATTACTTTATATATTATATTATATTATATTATATTATATTATATTATATTATTTTTTCTTTATTTTTAACTTTAAAATGAATACATAAAGGTATATAAAGTATTTTTTGACATGCCAGTACATTAATAACATAAATAAATAATGTAAATAATTAAATAATAATCGTTAAATTAATAATATTTATATAATTAAAATGAGAAAAGTTAATTTGAACCATTTTATTTTATCTTTATTTTTACCTTTAAAATAAAAACATGCCAAGACATGCCAATAAATGATTTACATTTGTAATATTAACAATGAGAAAAGTTAATTTGACTACTATTATTATTATTATTATAATTATTATTATTATTGTTTATTTTTTAAGTGTTTTTAATTTTTAATTTACATACATACGTATAAAGATATATTAGATATTTATATATACTTATATTAATATATTCATAAATTTTATGTTGTGTGTATGTGTATATATATATATATATATATATATACACACACAGTAAAAAAATGGAATTCACAGTTAATATTTGTATAATATTATTTTATTTCAGATGGACTGGGAACAATAAATGGTTAGAGTGGCTTTGTGGAGTCTGGATGGGTCACGGTGACCTAGTCGACTAATCATCCAGCAACTGACTAGCCAATTCATGAGGTCTACTAGTTGTTCTTAGATCCGAATTTGCTCTTATTTTGAGCTTTATTTAGCAACCGTTACTAACCGTGTGCTTTGCTTTAGGTGTAGACAGTTTGAACGCATGAACACATCTTAGATTCCTACTGGTGTGGCCCAAGAGCGCCGTTTTTGGTGTAAATGTGTGGAACGGGACCAGACAGGGCAGTCTGGGAGCAGCGCCAGTGTTTGCGTGCATCATGTTTTCTTGTGTGTGTGAATGTGTGTGCTCATGGTGAGTAATTTTCCTCTTCATTTCAAGCCTTTCACCCCCTCAAATGTTCAATGAATGAAATCTTGTGGCAAATTATGCATTTTTTTCACCTCGTCGCCCCTCTTTGAGAGAGAGGGCTTATTGGTAAACGAATAATGAGAGTTTGAGCTCTTTGGTCCTTTCAATTCTTCACTTTAGACACCTGCACCTCTCGCTGTCCCTCTCCTTTCTCTTCCTCCATCTCTCTTTCTCTCTCCTCAAGTGCTCACTTTGTCCCGGGACGCGCCATTGTGCGCTAGAGGGCCCTTGAGCGTAGTGGTCAATGACCCCCGTGCTCGGCAGAGTGGGCTCAACCGCCGGCCCACACAAAACTCCAGATTCTTTGAGTATATACCCAGCATTCCCCAGCTATTAGGAGATGTGTGCTGGGGTATCTGTGTGTGAGATGAAACGCACACGCTCATGTGAATCTGAAAGGGTTCAAGCACGCGGGATTTCGCCTCGTTTGTGTGTCTCCGCTTGCTGTGCAGCTCAGAAAGAGACACTCCTCTTCATTCTCTTGATTTTGATGAGATAAAGAGAAGAACCTCTTACTCTGAGAGGAGAGAGGGGGAAAACTGAATCTCTGGGTCAAAGAGCAATCAAAGTACCCGTGTGTGCGCACGTTTGGCGCTTAGCTGTAGTTTGGGGACGTCAGAAGTGAGCTAAAGTGGACAAATCTTACTTTGCGGACATTTAGAGATGACATGATTTGGCAAAAATAATTATTTAAATAATTGTTTTTTATATTAAAAAATGTAAACGTTAATTTGAATCATTTTATTTTGTTTTCTTTATAAAATAAGCAATTTTTATATATAAATTATGTTTTAAAGGATGAATTATTTAATTGTTTTAAAAATATTAAAAATTAGAAGTTAGAAGTTAGTTTGAACCATTTTACTGCTACTACTACTATTAATATTAATATTAATATTATATTTTTAACTTTTAAATAAAACGTTTTTACACATAAAGGATATTTTGTGACATGCCAATAAATTAATAAAATAAATAAATAATGTAGCTAATTAATAAATTAATAATGGCTATATTATTATAATCATAAAAGTTAATTTGAAAATGTTTTTGTCTTATTTTTAACTTTAAAATAAACTATTTTTATATATAAATGATGTTTTGTGACAATGGCATAATATAATATTAAAAATATTTTTAAAATATTAAAGAATAGAGGAAAAAACATTTTAATATTATTGTTATTATATATATTTTTTAGCCTTATATTGAACTTCGATATGAGCAATTTCTACATATAACTATATATATTAAGGATGTTTTGTGACATGCCAATTAATTATTTCATTGTTTTTAACATTTTACTATTATTATTATTATTATTATTATTATTATTATTATTATTATTTTATTTTTAACTTTTAAATAAACTGTTTTATACGTGAAGGATGTTTTGTGATGTCAATAAATTAATAAAATAATCAAGGAAATAATGTAAATAATTATTCAATTAATAATGGCTATATTATTAGAATGATAAAAGTTCATTTGAACTATTTTATTTTTTTTAAAAAAATTTTTAACTTCAAAATAAATATTTTGTGACGTGCCAATAAATTATTTTTATATGTTTTTAAATATTAAAAATTTGAAAACAACTTTAACTTTAAAATAAATAATTTTTATACTCCGTAAAGGATGTTTTGTGACATGCAAATAAATAAATAAATAATGTTGTTTATATTAGACATAAACTAAAAGTTACTTTGAACCATTTAATTTTATTTTTTCTTTATTTTTGAACTTTTAAATGAACAATTTTTATATATAACGGATGTTTTGTGACATGCCAATAAATTATTATTTTTTATATATATATATTAAAAATGAGAAAAGTTAGTTAACACCATTTTACTATTTTTATTATTATTATTATTATTATTATTATTATTATTATACTTTTATTTTTATTTATATATAAAAGATGTTTTGTGACATGCCAGTGGTGATAAATAAATAAATAAATATTAAATATAAATATTAAATTAATACTAAATTAATATATATTAAATATAAATATTAAATAGTACTAAAATAATAGATATTAAATTACTACTGTCTGTACTGGACATAAACTAAAAGTTAATTTGAACCATTTAATTTATTTTATTCTTTAGTTTTAAACAATTTTTATATGTAAAGGATGTTTTGTGACATGCCAGTGGTGATAGATAAATAAATAAATAAATAGTAAATATAAATGTTAAATTAATACTAAATTAATATATATTAAACATAAATGTTAAATAATACTAAATTAATAGATATTAAATTACTACTGTCTGTATTAGACATAAACTAGAAGTTAATTTGAACCATTTAATTTATTTTATTCTGTATTTTTAAACAATTTTTAGATATAAAGGATGTTTTGTGACATGCCAGTGCTGAATGAATTATTTACATTCATAGGTCAAACATTTCCTCCTGGCCATTAAACTGTATTTTGCATGATCATTTATTGTTTTTATTTAGTATGTTTAAAATAAAATATTTATTGTTTAAATAAATAAAAACATTGTATACCGTATAAAAAACAAGATTGTTTTCCTTGACAGCAATGACAATGGGATTATTTATCTTTTTATTTCCTTTCATTATTCACATTATAACAGTGAAGGTCTGTGAAACAGCTGTCACAAAAAAAAAAAAAAAAAAATGTTTTCATTTTGGTAGAGGATGTTGAGGATGTTCCCGGATGTCCCTATTGCATATTTTGTCCAATTTAGCTCACTTTTGGGAACACAATTTCCCTCAGAGTAATTTAAGTAAACCCACACACACACAAAGACACAAATTTCAATGCTGATATTATTATATGGCTTTAAACTTTAGATCAAAGCAAACAACTCTAATGTGCGTTTGTTGATATGTTTGTTTACAGATTCTAATAAAAATCTTTCTGTTCAATATTAGTGTTTGCAAGCAACTAATGCGCTGTTGTAAGTATGCTGTGTGTTTGGCAGTGTGTGTGTGTGTGTGTGTGTGTGTGTGTGTGTGTGCGGGTGATTAGACTCTGTCTCTGGTAATATCTGTAATGGGCAGCAGCAGATGAAAGGCCTGCCTGTCACAATGATGTGAATCAAACTGGATTCATCTGGAAACTATAAGACTTTTCACTCATTATAACTTACACACACACTCACACACACACAGGGGTGTTGATGTGAGGGGTGAGTGTTGAGCAGTCTTAGGAGCCCTGTCTCTGTGTGTGTGTGTGTGTGTGTTACCTGAATGCCGGCCTGTTTCCTGTATGTCTATGTAAAAACATCTGTTCTCTCTTTGCGTATTCTTGCTACCTGTATGTGTGTCTTTAACTTTAAGAATGCACATCTGTTTCCTGTGATGTGTGTGTGTGTGCGTCTGCTACCTGTGTGTATGTGTGAATAAATGGACATCTGTTCCTTGTCTAATTGTTCCATTGTATTTGATAGTTGCTAAGCGTCATAGATAAACATTCGTAAAAGCAAACAAATACATATCACCACTAATGTTTATTTAGATAAACGCACTTACAAACATATGATCTAGATAAGGTGTTTTGAAACTTTTTGTTGCCTGGAACCACAAAAAATGAGGATCTTCTTGTGAGGGACTTTTATTCTTATACATTTTCTATAGCCTAAAGCAAATAATTTAAATGTAATATGAAATCTATCTATGATAAAAGTTCATTTGGACCATTTTTTTCTTTGTTTTCATGTTAAAATACAAATTTTTATATATATGAAAAAATATGTTTTCTGATATGCAAATTACTTTTTTTTAAATGTACTATTATTATTTTTTACTTCATTTTTAACTTAAATTTTGTACATAAAGTGCCGTTTTGCCAGTAAATGCTTTAATTGTTTTTAAAAATATAAAAAATTAGAAAAGGTAGTTTGAACATTTAACTTTTCTTTTTTCTTTTTATTTTTAACTTTAAAATAAACAATTTTATACATAAAGGATTTTTTGTGACATGCCAATATATTTTTTTTATATTAAAAATTAGAAAAGTAAGTTTGAACCATTTTACTATCATTTTTTCCCCCTTACTTTATTTTTATTTTTAAAATAAACTATTTTATACATAAGGGATCATTTAAATTTAAAAAATGAACCATTTTGCTATTTTTTACTTTATTTTTAACTTTAAAATAAACAGTTTTACACATAAATTATTTTTGTTTTACATGCCAATAAATAAATAAATTCATAATGTCTATATGATTAAAATGCTAAAAGATCATTTGAACCATTTGATTTAATCTTTTCTTTATTGTTAACTTTAAAATAAACAATTTTATATATAAAGGATGTTTTGTGACATGCCAACAAATTATTTAAATATTTTTTAATATAAACATTTTATTATATTAGTTTGAAACATTTTATTATTGTTATTGTAAATAGACATTTTCCACATGATGTTTGAAATATTTACATATTTGAAATATTTTTATATTTAGATGTAAATTGCAATTATTAAAATGTTTGCATTTATTACATTTGTTATTATTAATATTATTTTATTACTTTGTAAATATTTTTATTAAGTTGGCAGCATATCCCCACTGTAGAATAATGTTGATTAAACGTAGTTAAAATAATAATAATAATAATAATAATTTCATGACTTCTGACGTGTAAAACTGCTGAAAAAACTGTAATATAAACAATAAATAAATACATTTTAGTTATTTATTTATAAATAAAAATATAAATATAAATATAAATATAAATATAAATATAAATGTAAATATAAATTGCCAATAAATACAAGTAATGCATTTGGTAATATGTTTTTTTTTTTCCCTCAGATTTTCCTCTGGGGGAAAACCAGAGCTTTATCAAATAGTTTTTTCATGAAAAAAATGTACAAGTTTTTGTGTAAAGGAAACTGTTGCTTTGACAGGCCGTGGGTTATTTATAGATGTATGATACGATTGGCCGTAATGAGGCGGTCAGTGTTGTGTGGCGTGGAATTTGTCCAGCTTGTTTTTCTTTGCTATTTTTCTTCGTTAGCGCACAGATAAGCATCTAGCGCTCAGCACCACCTCTCCCAGACAATGATGCGGCCATGCCATGGCAAACGAGTGTGCGTGTGTGTACTCTCAATGTATATTATCTCTCCAAACACTCTGTGGACAGTGCATTAAATGTGTTTGAGTTGGCCCGAGACGATTTCCTTGCGATAACAGTCTGTCGTTAGCGACCGGCGAAGAAAAGGAGCAGTAACTGTTTGGGGTGCGGTCACGTCAGTCGCCATGACGATACCGAAATCAACCTGTCAGCCCGTTGGGACTGGCAGAGATGGGAGCGATATGTAATAAGTGTGTGTGTGTGTGTTATCCTGTATTTGTTGACAGATCTTCACACCCCGTTGATTAGCATCTTGAGGCTTTGTTAGTGTGAGAGTGCTAATGTGTTAGCACATCTAGTGAGCTACACCCAGACCCACCGGACAGGGAGGGACGTACCCCTACACTTCATATCTGTCCCAGACAAGCTAGGGGTCGCTGCTTTTGCCAGGCTTGGAAGTTAGAAAGTCAGGCCAAGTTCCACCACGATAGAGCACGACAAGTGCCAGATGCTGATGTAGTGGTTTAGTGTAGCATCAAGTTCATTGCAATGAAAAAAAATGTGAAGACAATCAGAAAGATTTATATATATACACACACACACACAATGCAATAAAATAAAAACAATTGAAAAATATAACACTAGGACATATTTCTCTACTTAAAGCTGTTTAGCTTTTAAATAATTTTAATTAATATTATAATTTATTTAATATTATTTATTATTTAAAATATTCTTTCTTTCTTTATTTATTTAAGTAATATATAAAATACATATAATACAGAAATGCATATAATACCAAATGCAGTGCACTGAAAAATAAAGTAACAAATAAAATAAAGTAAAATAAAATAAATGCTTACTTAAAGCTGTTAAGCTTTTAAATATTTTATTTATTCATTTATTTATTTTTATGTTTTTATTAAACTGATATATAAAAGAGGAAAAAAGCTGCATTTTTGTGCTCTGAATACCTTCTATTTAAAATAAAATAAAATAAAATAAAATATAACAATATAATATTTCTCTTCTTAAAGCTGTTTAGCTTTTAAATATTTATTTATTTTCTGTTTTATTGTTTTACTTTTTTATTGAACTGATATATAAAATATATATAATGCAAAAAAAAGCATATAATACCAAATGCAGTTATAAGTGCACTGAAAAATAAAATAACGAATGGGGTATAAAATAAAATAAAATAAAATAATAAAAAATAAAAGCTTACTGAAAGCTAGCTTTTTAATATTTTGTTATTCATTAATTTATTTTTGGTTTTATTGGACTGAATATATATATACACACACTACCGTTCAAAAGTTTGGGGTCAGTACATTTTTATTGTTTCTTTTTTTTTTTTAAAGAAATTAATACTTTTATTCACCAAGAATGTATTAAGTTAATAATTAAAAGTTTATTAAAAGTTATTAATAAATAATTTACATTGTTATAAAATATTTATATTTTGAATAAACACTGTACTTTTTAAACTTGTTATTCATGAAAGAATCCTGAAAAAAAAAAAAATTACAGGTTCCAAAAAATATTTGGCAGCACAACTGTTGATATTATCCAACATTGATCATTCTAATAATAAATCCGCATATTAGAATGATTTCTGAAGGATCATGTGACACTTAAGACTGGAGTAACAGCTGATAAAAATTCAGCTTTTCATCACAGGAATAAATTCTATTTTAAAGTATGTTAAAATAAAGAACATTATTTTATATTGTAAAAACATTTTGCAATATTACTGTTTTTTTTTTTTTTTTTTTTAATCAAATAAATGCAGCCTTGATGAGCATAAGAGACTTCTTTAAAGACTATTACAAGTCTTACTGACCCCAAACTTTTGAACGGTAGTGTATATATATAATTATTTTTATTTTTTTAATTAAATGTATTATTTATTTTTTATTTAATTTTTATTAAAACTGTTATACTTGTTTAAGGTAAAATAATTTTTTTAATAAAAAAAAAATGTACTACTTTATGATTATTAATAGCGTTTTTCATGTATTTATTTTTGCAAGTCATTTTTAACTGTTATTATTATATATATCATAAAATAATATAAATATCATTATGATTAAAGGTCTAATAACACAATGTCAAGCAAACAGTTATGCACATTAAATGTACCAAAAAGAAACAAATGAGACAAAAATTAAGTAAATATGTGAGGTAAAAAAAAAGGTATTTAGGATATACTGGATATATTTGTCTCAGATTTCTGTATAAATGGAAATCTATTTTTTTCCATTTTAATACAAAAAGGCATGTAAAGAAATCAAACACCCGAGGGACTTCCTGTTAATAAAGCCGCCTAGCCAGTAAAGTTGCGAAGGTGCATTGTCGGCCTGAAATGTGTTTAGTTTAGTAGAAAATGTAATTTTGAGATATGAATCAGTCAGTTGAATCATCTGACAGCTAAATCTGTGTCAAGACTGGTTTTATGAAAGAAATTCATGTTAAAGAATGTCATGTGTGATTATATATCAATTTTAGCATGTATATGTATTCAAAATGTGTGTGAGACGGAGGTGGTTGAACAGACCCTCAGTGGCGATGCCAGCGGGCGGAGTCGGTCTGTTTGGGGCGCCACAATGTGGCTGTCAGTCTGCGGGACATCACACACATAAACTCTCTCACACACACACGCACACACTTGCAGTCTTCAGGACGTCCCACAGGAGAGGAGCGAGAGAGGTGCGAGTGTTGCCCCCGTCTAACCCAAACCATCCATCATACTGACACGGTCTGAGAGCAGTGCAGGCCTGGGAACGCCACCGGCCAGCAGGCAGCAACACACACACATGCCAGACCAGAGAAGTCCATGCCAGCTGCACATGTTCACACTGGCCTCTGTCACACACACACGCTGAAGTGTGTACACTTGTGTGTATTACTGGCTAGAGCATCACGGCTTCCATCGGAGACTAGGATGTGACGTACAGATGAGCTTTTTGCTCAAATACTCAAACATACTGATCCGAACAAACTGTTTCAAGGCGTCTCTGCGCATTTCAAGATGTTGGAGTTTAATACACACCTGTTCACCTAGTTATGTCTCAGATCTGATAGAATTTGGTTTGTTTAATGAATGTTCTAGATTCACTAGACTCATTGACAGTATCTTTGGCATGCCGGGAGTCATTTTCAATCAAAGTTTATGGGGAAAGACATTCCAGAGGGTTTAAAGCTACTTATTTGACCTAATCCATATACAAAAGTGTATGTCATTTGAGCTAAAACTGGTTTCAGTTGCCTTTTTAGCTGTGTGACTACTGTTTTAGGTTGAATAAGAGTTACCAGATGAAATTTCTGTGGGGTGGATTAATCTGCATATGTTTTTTTTTTCTTTGGTTTTTTTTTTTTTGTGTATCATCTAATAGGTTTACCTATTTAACTTGGTCATAAATGCATAAAAAAACATTCTATCATCTAGCACTTGATATATATTTGAACAAATATTCGACAATAAATAACTTGCAGCTACTTCTAGACTATGTGTTTGGTTTAAAAACTATTTGTAAATCTTCAATAAAATATTAAATTTCACTTTTTAAATAATTTCTGAAATGCAACCTTTTTTTTAGATTCTTTAAAGAGAAATAAGGCTGCATTTTGGGGCTCTGAATAAAATAAATCAATAAAATGAAATATAAAATAAAACAAATAAAAACATAAATAAAATGAAATATCTTCAAAACAAAATATATAAAATAAAAACAAAATATAAACAAATAAACTAAATAAATAAACTAAATTAAAATAAATAAAATATAAAATAAAATATCTTTAAAAAATATATATAAAAAAAAAAAAATATATATATATATATATATATATAAAGTAAAATAAAATATAAAATAAAATAACAACATAAATAAAATAAAATGTAAAACCTTATTTTGGTTTAAAAGGTATTTGTAAATCTTCAATGAAATATTAAAGTTCACTATCAAAATAATTTCTGAAATGTAACCTTTTTTTAGATTCTTTAAAGAGAAATAAGGCTGCATTTTTTGGCTCTGAATAGCTTTGAAACTAAACTAAACTAAAATAAAAACCTAAACAAAATAAAATAAAATTTAATATAAAATTAAATGAAAAGAAAATAAAGAACATAATAAAATAAAATAAAATAAAATAATCTTTTTACTTTAAAAAATATAATTCCTACATCAAACCTTTTTCCCATCTGCTTATCAGACATTTTGCTTTGGTTTTTTTTTTTTTTTTTTTTTTTTCAGAATTTTTACAAATTGAGGGTCAAGTTGGAATGTTTATCTGTGGTAATAATAAAGTTTAATTATTGATAGAATTAAGATATTGATTCCAAAACATTTCTCTCATATGTGATGAGATTCTTATGTAGCAATTTTTCTTTTTTCACCTCCGTGCTCACTCTTGACTTTTTTCAGCAATTATAAGACATCAACACATGCCACGCACACACACACTGCACAGTTCATGTGGAAGTGATTTTGGCTAATAGGTCAAAGGTCATCTGCATTCAAACAGAGGATATCACCTCCAGACATATCACACACTCTGATGGAGTAGTGTGTGAGAGAATGTCTGTGGCTCTCTGACCTCTCCAGACTCTGTTCTGGCCTATTAGTAAACAGGAAATAATTAACGCCGTGAACAATAAGACGGTATGGACAAACTCTAGCAGCTTGCTTTACTTTTCCCTGTCTACATTGTGGCGCCTTTGAGTGTGTGTGCATGTGTGAGATAGAGACAGACAGACAGCGAGACTCCTCCTCCTCATTAGAGTCCTCTCTGTGTGATCAGGAAGTGAGTTTAAGTCGGCATTAATCTGTCACTGTGGCCAGACCATCCTTGCCACGGCAACTGTTTCCTTAGATAAACCCTGCATCGTGGCGGCGATCGCCGTGGTGACAGGTGCTGATTGGGCATGAGTGGGAGGAAGCCCCTCAGACAGGAAGAGTGGACAGTTATGTCAGGGAAGGAGCAGAGGGGTCAGAAGAGTTTTGAGGCCGTTTGAGACATCTCATCCTCTGATGAATGCTCTTCTAGGCAATAAAGTTTGTGTTGTGCCCTGTACAGCTCAGAAAGACCATTTTCTCTAACTTACATGCTACTCTGCAAATATTATGGAGTCAATATGATTTGTTTAATGTTTCTGAAGGATTCTTATGCTCACCAAGACTGCATTTATTTTAGAAAATACAGTAAAAATACTAATAATATGAAATATGATTACACTTAAAAAGAACCTGGAAACATTTTTTTCAGGATTCTTTGAGTTCAAAAGAACAGCATTTATTTAAAACAGAATTTTTTTGTAACATTCTAAATGTATTGTGTATTCATTTATTAAATATTTTGGCTAATTTGATTAAGCTTTCATCCACAAATATGAATGTAGGATTCATATTTTACAATGTTTTACCATGCTAAAGTAATTCCACAGAATTTGGCTGATTTTCCCCCTCAAAATCAGTACAGAAAATGACATAAAAATTCATACATTGCACTTTGGCCTGCTCATTAAACTCTTTGAGGGTTCTTTCAGATGTTAGAAATTAAAGAGAAACAACTGAGACTATGTGAAATATAATGGAATGTTCGCGTTTAAATATAAAGGTTCTATACTGGCATCTGTGGTTCCATAAAGAACCTTTAACATCCAAATGTGAAGATTCCAAAAGGGTGTTTTTGCAGTGATGCCATAGAAGAACCATGTTTGGTTCCTCAACCTTTCAGTGAACAGTTCCTAAAAGAACCATTTTGAAAATCTAAAGAACCTTTTTTGACTAGACAGAACATTTTCTGCATTTGAAAGGTTCCATGGATGTTCAAGGTTCTTCATAGAACCATTGATTACCATTAAAGAACCTTTATTTTTAAGAGTGTGGAAACTTTCCATTCCTCAGCTCTTTCACAGTTGTTTTAATAACTGTTCACTGAAAGGTTGTTTGGAGAGGTTCTGGAATCAAACCCTTTTGAAACCTTTATATTTAAGTGTAAAGTGTCTTTTGATTGCAGACTTTGGTGTGATTTGTGTTTTGTGTTTTGTGTTTGTGTTTGTGTTTTGTGTTTTGCAAAGATTTGTGTTTTTTCTTGCATATAATCTTAAAAAGAAAGATTCTTTATTGGCATCCATGGTTCCATGAAGAACAATTAACACCCATGGATTCCACAAAAGTGGTGGAAAAATGTTCTTCACACTAAGAAAAAATGGTTCTTTTAAAAACTGTTCACGGAAAAGTTCTTTGAAGAACCCAAAATTGTTCTTCAGAAGCATTGCTGTGAAAACCTTTTGGAACCATTATATTTAAGAGCTTAGAGTGACTTTTGATTGCAGACTTTGGTGTCTTAGACACTGTTAAAATCCCTTCTGAAGCTCTCGAGGAGACACATGAGAATATATTTCTCAGGAGAAAAGTCTGAGGAACAGGAGATTTGCGCATTTAATCTAGAAGAGACTCAGTTGAGACATTAAACACTGTTTTTTCTTGTATACACTCCTAAAAATAAAGGTTCTTTATTAGTATCAAAAGTTCTCAGTAACAGGAGATTTGATCTCCATTTAATCTAGAACAGACACAGTTGAAGGATCTTACCTGGGTTTTTCATACACTCCTAAAAATGAAGGTTCTTTATTAGCATGGTTCCATGGAGAACATCCATGGAGCCTCTCCATTCCACAAAAGTTGTGGAAAAGTGTTCTTCACACTAAGAAAAAAATGGTTCTAATAGATTAAGAACTGTATACTGAAAGGTTCTTCTGGGGAACACAAAATGGATCTTTTATGGAATCACTGCGAAAAACAAAAAGTGTTTGGAACCATTATATTTGTAGAGTGACGTCTGATTGACATTTTTGAGATCTGATTCTGATTCTGAAGCTTTCTGAGATTACTGAGATGTATTCCTCAGGAGAAAAGTCTGAGGAACAGAAGATTTGTGCAAAGGTCTCCATTTAATCTAGGAGAGAGACAGTTGACACATGAAAGAGATCTCACTTGTGTTTTTTCTTGCATACACTTGTAGACTTTGCCATCCAAGACATTTTTGGGATTCCCTATGAAGCTCTCGAGAAGAGACACATGAGATTACAGACATGTATTTCTCAAAAGAAAAGTCAGAGGAGCAGGAGATTTGCCCAAAGATCTCAATTTAATCTAGGAGAGACATGAAATGAACCTCATTTCTGTTTTTTTTTCTTTCATACAGTCCTAAAATAAAGGTTCTTTATTGGCATGCATGGTCCCATGAAGAACATTTAACATCCATGGAACCTTTCCATTCCACAAGTGGTGGAAAAGTGTTCTTCACACTGAGAATTTTTTTTTTTTTTTCAAGAACTGTTCAATGAAAGGCTATTGGGAATTGGATTTGGGAATCCAAAAATGGTTCTGCAATGGAATCGCTGCAAAAAAAACTCCAAAACCTTTTAGAAAACTTTTTTTTAAGAATGTAGAGAGACCTTTGATTGCAGACTTTGGTGTCTTAGATTTTTGAGATTTCTTCTAAAGCTCTTGAGGAGACAAATGTGATCACTGGGGGGTATTTCTCAGGAGAAAAGTCTGAGAAACAGGAGATTTGCCCAAAGATCTCAATTTAATCTAGGAGAGACATCATTTGTGTTTTTTCTTTCATACACTCCTAAAATAAAGGTTCTTCATTGGCATCCGTCGTTCCGTGAAGAACGTTTAACATCCATGGAAACTTTCCATTCCACAACAGTGGTGGAAAAATGTTCTTCACACTGAGAAAAAATGGTTCTTTTTTCCCCAAGAACTGTTCAATGAAATGTTCTTTGGGAATCCAAAAATGGTTCTGCAATGGAATCACTGCAAAAAAAAAAAAAAAACTTAAAAACCTTTATTTTTAAGAGTGCAGAGAGACCTTTGACTGCAGACTTTGGTGTCTTACATTTTTGAGATTTCTTCTGAAGCTCTTGAGGAGACAAATGTGATCACTGGGGGGGTATTTCTCAGGAGAAAAGTCTGAGAAACAGGAGATTTGCCCAAAGATCTCACTTTAATGTTGGAGAGACATGA
Organism: Labeo rohita; assembly: GCF_022985175.1. NCBI lineage: Eukaryota > Metazoa > Chordata > Actinopteri > Cypriniformes > Cyprinidae > Labeo > Labeo rohita. Next base: position 30,431,826 of record NC_066883.1, on the reverse strand, counting down.
AAGAGACCTCAATTGTATTTTTTCTTTCATACACTCCAGGTTCTTTATTGGCATCCGTGGTTCCATGAAGAACATGTAACATCTATGGAACCTTTCCATTCCACAAAAGTGGTGGAAAAGTGTTCTTCACACTAAGAAAAAAATGGTTTAGGAACTGTTTGCTGAAAGGTTCTTTAGAAACCCCATTTTAGAACCTTCCTTTTAAAAGCATACATGCAAGAAGAAGCAGAAACAGAGATGGATGGACGACTTGATGAATAGGTATTACTCCCCGCAACAAACTAACTTGTCGGGGCCGTCAGTTCAACAACTTTTCCCATAATCCTTCAAGGCAAACAAACGAGTGTGTTCATCGGCTGCTAAAGAAAGATAGGGAGGGCAACAGAGAGAGAGAGCGAGAGAGTAACAGCAGGGTCCAATTCCTCCACTCAAGTGCTCCTCTCATGCAGTAGGTCTGATTAGACTCTCGCCCCCCGCCAGTTTGTCGGCAGGAACACCGCGAGCGGGACTAACTTCAAATACGGCCCCGCTCGCTCGGCCCAAATAAAACCTGACTGCTCCCCTCCCCTCCCTCTGCGTCGCTCCTAATGGACAGGGTTTAATCTCCCTTTCTCCTTCGGATATTTGAAGATTTCCTCCTGCCGCGGCTGGCCGGCGCAGAAACGAATTCTTCTCGCTTTGTTGATTAAAACCGGCCGCACTCCACCGTCGCTTATCGGCCGGCGACGAGCCGCTCTTTTTAATTAAAACTAAGACAGCGCAAGTGCGCAATTAACAGCTGGTAATTACGCCGGGTCTCTGAAGTGCGCCGGCGCCGCCTCCGTTTCACTTGTGGAGCGGACAAGTGGCTTTTTGATCTCTAAATTAGTGAACCCTTGTAATATTTGTTTTGTGGCAGATTTGGTGGGTTAATTGTGGCCTGTGGTGGCCCCGTGTGCATGATTGATGTACCACCGGAGAAAAAGGGACATTAAAACTGTAATAGTCTATCAGGATATGCAAATCGCACCTTCATGTTAACAAGCGGGCAGGAGCTGAAGGAAGTGTTTAATGTACGGGAAAAACAATCAGCCACTCTGCCTCAAACTGATTAGTCCATTTGAATTTGAAAGTTTAATTAAGTGCCTCTAATACACTGCGTTTTGGAGAGTGACACATAACATTAAACCATTTGATGCTTAATTTTGTATCGTCTATTCTTTGTTGTTGTTTTAATTGCAGGCTCGCAGGGTTTGAAATTCACATCCGCTAGCGAGCGGCGACAGTGTCATGCTACGCGGAGCGCCGTCCCGAAGGGAGCCGACAGGCGTTGAATTCATTTAAAAAACCTTCCACTAATCAGCGATGAAAATATTTAATGAGAAGCCTGCTCTTTCACAGCATCAAGCAGAACACTTGTTTGGCTTTAATTAGTATTGATTTCCATCTCTAAACACGGCTTGCGAGTCACTGTTTGTTTGTTTCTTCTGCTGCTTTTCTTTCCTTTATCCGCATTCCATCAGTGTGAGAACAATTGGCGTCATTTTCTTCAGAACAAATATCAGCTGAATAACAGCTAACAGTTGGGCTTGATCTATTTCTTGGCTATTTAAAAACTAAGTTTAAACTGATTTTTGGTGTATATACATAAATGTATATAATATTCATAAAATACCTAAGTTCTCTGACAAAATGTTTTAGAAATATTGATATTTTTAGACTATTTACATAGAAAGAAGTCTGCATTTTATGCTCTTCATTTAAAAAAAAAAAAAATTAATTAATTAATTAATTAATTTTTTACTCCTTTTTTATACCATTATGTAGTCATTTTTCTTCTGACATATAGACTTTGCTTTTTCTACTATATCATTTTTTAAAGGAATTATATCAGTTCTATAAAAAATGTTTTAGAAATACTGAATTATTTAAGTAGAAGTAAGTGTTTTTTAATGAAAAAAATGGAGAAAGAGGTTGGTTTTGGTATTATTCCAATTTTTCTCCTTTTTATACTATTAGTAATTTTTCATTTGACATTTAGACTTGCTTTTTCTGCTATTTCATCTTTTTTTTAGGAAATACATCAGTTCTATATAGCAAAAATATTTTAGAAATACTTAGATTATTTAAGTAGAAGTAAGACGGTTTTTAAATAGAAAAAAATGGAGAAAAGGGTCTTTTGGTATCATTCCAATTTTTATTTTTTAACCATTTTTTATACCAGTGTTTAGCCATTTCTTTTATTTGACATTTAGGCTTTGCTTTTTCTGCTATTTAATTTATTTTTTAGGAAATATATCAGTTTGATATAACAAAAATGTTTCGGAAATGCTTAGATTATTTAGAAGTAAGTCAGTTTTTTTAATGGAAAAAAATGGAGAAAAAGGTCTTTTGGTATCATTCCAATTTTTTTCTCCTTTTTTATACCATTATTTAGCCACATTTAGACTTTGCTTTTTCTACTATTTCATTTTTTTTTTTAGGAAATATATCAGTTCTATATAATAAAAATGGTTTAGAAATACTTAGGTTATTTAAGTAAAAGTAAGACTGTTTTTTTAGTGAAAAAAAAAATGGAAAAAAGGTCTTTTGGTGTCATTCCATATATATATATATATATATATATATATTTTTTTTTTTTTTTTTTTTTTTGTACCATTTTTTTTTACCAGTATTTAGTAATTTTTTTATGTGACTTTTAGACTTTTTGTGCTATTTTTTTTTTTTTCTTCTTTTTTTTTAAGAAAATATATCTGTTCTATATAACAAAAATGTTTTAGAAATCTTTATATTAATTAAGTAGAAATATTTTTTTTTAATGGAAAAAAGGTCATTTGGTATTATTTAATTTTTTTCTCCTTTTTTATACCATTATTTAGTCATTTTTCATTTTTGATTTGACATTTAGACTTTGCTTTTTTTTACTATTTCACCTTTTTTTTTTTTTTAGGAAATCAGTTCTATATAATAAAAATGTTTTAGAAACAGGACAGAACAATATTTGACCGAGATACAACCAATTTGAAAATCTGGAATTTAAGGGCGCAAGAAAATCAAAATATTGAGAAAATCACCTTTAAAGTTGTCAAAATGAAGGTCTTAGCAATGCATATTACTAATCAAAAATTAAGTTTACAAATTCATATTTTTGTATTTTTAGAACTGTTATTTTAATTATTAAATTTTAATTTATTTTAATTTAAATAATTTAATAAAATAATGCAATTGGGGGGAGGGTGTATTATTATTTTTATTTTATTTATTTTTTTTATTGAAGGATTTGAAATTAAACATCATAAGATCTATTTACTATCTACCATATATTTCTATTTACCATAAAAACTCTCTTTGTCTCACTGTATAAAACAATGTTTTCAATTAGATTTTTTTTGGTCTCTAAACAAGCCCTGCATATATGATGTGACAGGTATAAACGAGCACCTGTGAGCGGCTTTAAGGAAATCTCTGTTCACCCGTGAGCTTCATTAGGAGTGAGTTATGAACGCAGGCTGTTTTCAGCAGGTGTGTCTGACAGAACCCAGCCTCGTGGCACCAGGCGTCCGACGGGACGTAAGAGAGCCATAACGTGACGGCTCTGAAGGAAACGGTCGGGGTTTCGTATCAAGATTGATTAGTGCACGTAAAGTCATGCAATGGAAACACTATGGGTGTTGCATGTATTATTTTGAATTCTTAATCTGAGGGTAATTATTAGAGACAGCAGAAAAAAATAATGCTAACATAAAGTTTTATTGGAATACGGTAATGCGGCCCACACGGATGCCATTTGGTAACATCGACTAGAAGCGTTCTGCGAACTACAGCTCGCTAGATTTGATCTGAAAGCAGTCTGGGTTTAAAAAACATCTCTGTTCCTAATCACAAACCCACCTTTTCAAACAGAATAAAAGCAGAATGAAACAGGACCAATGCAGTCGGCAGTCAGATCTCATGCTGGACTGAGAGTTTCAATCCAGCGTTACATAGAGAAATAAACAGCTTCCTGGATGTCTGTGTGTGTGTGTATTAGCTGAAGTGCATTACATTTCTATACCGGTGTGTGTGTGTGTTGGCCATTATGGTTGGGTTTAAAACAGAATGTCACTCGTTACAATCGGGCATGTGGCTTTGCTTAGGGAGCCTGTTCTCTCCAATTAGAAACTGACGAGAGAGACTGAGGCAGGGACAAGGGCCAAACACACAACATGGAAAGAAACTGGAAGCCCAGTGTGTGTGTGTGTGTGTGTGAGAGAGAGACAGAGATAGAAAGAAAGAAAGAGATTGATTGTGTGTTTGTGCATGTGGTCACTTCTCATGAAGAATGCATTAGGGACGTTTGGCGTGTGGGCCGTCAGTCCGTAAGGTCGTGTTTCTGTGGCAGATTAATGGAGGCTTCTGTACACGTCGTGTTCGTGTCATTCACTCAAAGTCTCTCTGAATTTACCCATCAATCTTTCCGTTATTCTTCCTTGGTCACGAGACATCTTCATCCGTCCATCCGAGGATGTTGCCGGAGATGGTGTATTTCAGTACAGTTTATTGATTATTTACTTTAAGTGTGATCAGTAACATCATACAAATATCAAAAATATGAAATTACAATACTAAAGTAATCTAATGTAATCACATTTATGCACTTTTTTACAGCTTTTGGTGCAGATCTAAAGGCTTGTTAGCACTGATAACAATACCTATATTAGCGTTTATCCCAACATAAAATTACATCGTTTATTATAAGCATGCGCTGAGGTTATGGAAGCCTGTTTTTACAACAGAATAAAAATAAATAAATAAATTCTTCAGTTTGAATTTTGAAATATAAACTTGCAATTCTCAGAGAAAAAAAAAAACCTCACAGCTGGCTTTATTTCTTGCAGTTCTGAGTTTACATATCACAATTTTGATTTCATATCTCGCAATTCTGACTTTTTTCTGAATTCTGAAAGTCTCATAATTCTGTTGAGTTTTTTTTTTTTATTTAAAGATTAATGACTTTTTATCCCACAGTTCAGACTGTTTTGCAATACTGATAAAAAGTCGAAATTGCAAAATTTTGATTTCGTATCTCGCAATTCTGACTTTTTTCTGAATTCTGAGTTTGTGTCGTAATTCTGTTTAGTTTTTTTGTTTGTTTGTTTGTTTTTTTAAGTTAATTCTGAGAAAAAAGTATGAACTGTGAAATATTAAAGTTCTAAAGTTTAAATATCACAATTTCTATTTTATACCTTGCAATTCTGACTTTTTTCTGAATTCTTAGTTTGTCTCACAGTGTGACTTTTTATCCTGTAATTCTGATTTTATTCTTGCAATTCTGAGAAAAAAGTCTGAATTGAAATATTAAACTTTTTCTGGGAAAAATTCTGGACTCAGAACTGACTTTATTTCTCACAATTCTAGGTTAGCGTCACAATTTTGTCTTGCAATTCTATTGTTGGTTGTTTTTTTTATTTTAAAAGTTAATTGTGACTTTTTATCCCACAATTATGACTTTAGTCTTGGATTCTGTGAAATATTAAACCTGCAATTCTGAGGGAAAAAACTCAGAAGTGACTTTTTCTTGCAATTCTGAGGTTACATATCACAATTTTGATTTTATATCTCGCAATTCTGACTTTTTTCTGAATTCTGAAAGTCTCGCAATTCTGTTGAGTTTTTTATTTAAAAGTTAAGGACTTTTTATCCCACAGTTCAGGACTTTATCTTGCAATACTGATTAAAAAAAAAAAGTCAAAATTGCGAAATTTTGATTTCATATCTCGCATTTCTGACTTTCTTCTGAGTTCTGAGTTTGTCTCACAGTGTGACTTTTTATCCCATAATTCTGACTTTATTCTTGCAGTCTAAATTGAAATATTAAACTTGCAATTCTGAGAAAAAAATAAACTCAGACTTTATTTCTCACAATTCTGATGTTACATATTACAATTTTGATTTTATATCTCACAGTTCTGACTTTTTTTTAAATTCTGAGTTTGTCTTGTAGTTCTGTTTTTTTATTTAAAAGTTAATTTAAAAAAAATAGAAAAAGTTTATATCTTGCAATTCTGACTTTTTCTGAATTCCGAATTTGTCTTGCAATTCTGTTTTTTTTTTTTTTTAATTTAAAAGTTAATTGTGACTTTTTATTCCACAATTCTGACTTTATTCTGAGAAAAAAATTCTGAACTAGGAAATATAAACTTGCAATTCTGAGGAATAAAACCTCAGAACTGTTTCTTGCAATTCAATTTAAATATTACAATTATGACTTGCATCTTACAATTCTGACTTTTTCTGAATTTGTTTTTATTTAAAAAATGTGACTTTATCCCACAATTCTGACTTTTGTTCTTTCAGATGCAAGATTATATCTCACAATTCTGACTTTTCTTCTCAAAGTTAACACACGACAATTCTAACTTTTTTTTCTCAGAATTGTTTTTATCTTGCAATCCTTTATATTTTTTTTCAAATAATTGCAAACTCAGATTTGCAAGAAAAATGTTTGGATTGTTAAATAAAAAATCGCAATTGTCTTTTTTTAATTTATTTATTTTTATCCACATTTATTAAATGCTCACTCTTGAAAGTCAAGTGGATTCTGATTCTGATTCTAAAAGTTTTTATCACTTATCAACAGAAAAAAAAAAAAAAACATTTTTTGAAAGTAATTCCAATGAAATCATTCCTCATGTGTTGTTATTGTAGCTGTGGTGTTGACTTCGCTATAGAGAGTATTAAAAGTTTATAGTTATCGTCCTTGGTGTGAAAGGACAAAAGACTCTGTTTTTTATTTTAGGAAAGTTTGGTTTAATTCATTTGGCTTATAAAATGGACCAGCAAATCATGCTTTGTTCCAAAGTTATATCATATAGTTTCCGAAGACTTACAATATAGCACACAAATTGTATGGAACACAGTTATTCATCTACAAATCCATCCACCATCCAACCTTTGTTTAAGTGCTTTATAAATTTATTTTGACATTTTGCACATTTTTCCCATGAGTTCAGGATATTTAATTGAATGTTTTTGTGATTTTAAATGACCTTACAAACCAAGTAGATCCTTCTTACTCATTCATTTTCCTCAAACATGGTGTCGGTGTTACATGACTGACTGGCAGCGTTTAGCATCGAGGCAGCAGTTCCGCATTTGTGTTTCATTGCACTGCAATACAGTCCAAGTATGACAGCGAAACATGTCGAGTCCAAACTCGGGCTGATTTTGGTGCGCTGTGTTATGATGGAAACACTTTCTGAATCCATTAATCTCCACCAAGAACTTCCACCATCCTATATGGAGTTTATTGAGAGTGTGCAAGTGTGTGTGTGTATGTGTGTGTGCTTGGAGGTGGGGAGCTACATGAGGGCCTCTAAAGGAATGAATAAGGGGTATTTGGAAAGCAATGGGAATGGGGTTTTAATGAGAGTTTATAGGGAGTTGGACCCACAGAAAGAGAGAAAGAGAAAGAGCTCACTAACATGGACGCCCGCAGTCATCTGGAACTGCACACGCTGCACTAGGAATATCACAAAACCTTTAAAAAGCAAGACGCAATGGCTCAGGATGTGCGTATATGTGTGCGACAATAAGACAACGAGATTAAAGAAAAACACACTGTGTATATTGAGTACTGTGTATAGTTATGGGTTTTATATATACATACTTCTTTACTTTTATACATATTTAAAAAGTTTTAAGCAGTATCACTTGTATGCTACGTAGGGTTTCCACAATGCGAAAAACGTGGACGGAATCGCAGAATCCAGTCATAAAAATAGAATTTACTGTATAACGCGGAATGTCACGGTATTTTGGTTGAATAAATCAAAAGTAGGTCAGTGCACGTAAATCGAAATGTGATATTAACTAGTGTCTGTAAATGTTAAGCCACAAAAATACTATTTAAATATGAATCCTGCATGTTCTGGCATCTCTGTCTGAATGAATGCCGCAGATGCGCAGTTTTGTTTACTACACATACTGAACTGCATGTGACACTCGCTGTGTTTTCAGACTTTAACGCCTCAATATATTAGTACTAGTGCCGGACAACGATTGCCGCAATTCGTCACCATCCAAAAACAAAAATTTGGGTTTATATAATGTGTGTGTACTGTGTACATTTATTATGTATACATAAAGACACACACATACAGTATGTATTTTGAAAATATTTACATGTATATATCTATATTCATATAATTTATATTATATATTTAATATATAAACAATATATTTTTCTTAAATATATACATGCATGTGTATGTATTTATATATATATATATAATAAATATACACAGTACACACACACATTATGTACACAAACGTTTGGACGCGATTAATCACGATTAATCGTTGTTCAGCACTAATGAGTACATGAATACATGAACCTCTAGAACTGCTCTGAGAGTCACTTCATAAACATTTTACTGTTTCTTTTGAGAAAAACTATTGTCATATCATATACAAACAGAAACGTAAAGGTCTTCACAGCAAAACTACAAAATAAAAGTTTGGTTTAACTTGAAGAAACTGTGACTGGAATATATTAATTAATGTAATGATAGTACTACTACTAATAATAACAATATTGTTACAACATTATTTTTAAGTTAGATTTACTAGAAAAATTAATTACCAGAAATTATTTATGAGAAAAATGTAAATACACAACACAGTATTTCTTAAAAAAAAAAAAAAAAAAAAAAAAAAAAAATATAATAAGAGAGAGAAAAAGGTGTATTTCATAGGGCCTTAAAAAAATTTATTTTTGTTAAACTTTTTATAAATTAGTGTTAAATTGTGTAAGTTTCATGATTTATTTTATCAGACATGCTTTTTGATTAATATTTTGTAGTTTAACCATTAAAACAGATTCTAAAAAAATTAAAAGAAAAAAAAAAGATTCCAGGAAAAAAAAAATGAAATTAGGAAAACATAAATGGGAATTTGGGGAAAAAATAAAACGGATTTCATAGGGCCTTAAAAATGTCATTTTGTTAAACTTTTAATAAACGGCTATTAAACTGTGTACGTTTCAGGCTTTCTTTATTAGAATTAGACATGTTTTTTTTATTGATATTTTGTAATTTAACTATTAAAACAGATTCTAGAAAAATTAAAAGGAAAAAAAGGTTCCAGAAAAAATACAGAAATTTTGAAAAAACAAAGCAGAATTTGGGAAAAAATAAAAAAGATTTCATAGGGCCTTAAAATTGTCATTTTTGTTAAACTTTTAATAAATAGCTATTAAATAGTGTTCGTTTCAGGATTTCTTTAATTAGACATATTTTTTGATTGATATTTTGTAATTTAACTATTAAAACAAATTCTAGAAAAATTAAAAGAAAAAAAAAAGATTACAGAAAAAATATAGAAATTTGAAAAAAGGGGAATTTGGAAAAATTAAAATGAATTTCAAATAGGCTACATTATTTTCACATGACCTCACTATATTTGTCACATGGCCTCATCACATTGCATGTTTAATTCAGCAAGTGACATCTAGTTATGATCTTGAAAAATAAAATTAAATTAAATATTTAATTAATAATGGTTTTACTTATTTATATAAAATTATTAAATATTAAAATTAAACAATATTCCAATTTTGTATTTTTATTCCAAAATTTGAGTAAAAATGTCTTGATATTTTGCATTTCATTCAAATTATGAGTCGAGAAAGACTTTAAAGCTGCAGTCTTAATTAGTTCACATTCAAAAGGTTGTCAAGTGCATTACATTGTGGGATGCTGTATTCCTAGCCATACTATTTTGGTTTTTAACTGGTCATTAATTCCTACATGCTCCTCTTTTGTAAGTCGCTTTAGATAAACGCGTCTGCTAAATACATAAACGTAAATGTAGTTCATCTTTTTATTATATACATATAAAAGTTTCACATACTTTGCACAGTATATGTACTGAAAAGGAGTGCGAAGGGAGGGAAAGTCAGTCAGATCCTGCTGCTTTTGCCCCATTGTGAGATGTAAACAATGCTAGCTTTGATAACCTTTGACCTTTCTGTATATGAGTCCGGCAGAGTAGACAAAAACCCCAAGCAGCTGCTCTCGAAAGGCTGGAAGAGCAGGAAAACTGAGGAGAAAAGAAAAGTAGTGAATGAGGGAGAAAAGGCACTAATTAAAGTGTTAATTAAATGAAGCTTTCTGCCCTCAGGCTTTCCCATTTCCACACACATACACACACGCAGAAGAAAGAGAAGGAAACTGCCACTGTTGGAAACGAAGGTATTGTTAGTCCTGACATCCTTCATGAAATTTCTGACAGCCGACAAACGCTATAAAGCTGTAACATGAACTGCTGAGGTCGAACAAGTCGGTTTATATTTCCAGAGCGCTTTAATATAAACACATTAGCGTTGTGTGATTAGCCCAAGTATTTGGTCTTAACAGGATTTTAATGAATTTAGGATGGTAAAAGTTTTACAATAATGTCGGGCTCGCCGAACGTTGTTTATTTTGATTCGTTCTACCCTGTTTTAATTTTTTGACTGTTATATTTGAGTAGATCCAGACTGTACCGAAGTGTAGCTTGGCTGCTTTGAGTCTCTATGAAGTCAGGCTTCCCTTATCCAGGGCTGGATAATGGGCATACGTAACAATCCAGGCCAGTGATAGCAACTGTCTGCTGTTGCTATGAAAACACAGGTATACCGTGTGCTAATCACAGGATGCTTTCGCTAATCATACGTGTCCTTTTTTAGCTAACATTACAAAGCAAACAGGCCAGCTCGATAAAGCCAGTGCACTGCTAAAAATAGCTTTCAGAAAAAAAAATTCAGAAGATGACGTATATGTTGGCTTAGCAGATGTACATTTGTCAACCAATGAATCTCCAAATACTAGCAATGCTGCTTTGAAGTCACATGGACTATTTTAACAATGTCCTTACTACCTTACTAATTGCTGTCTATGCAGGGTCACAAGATTCTCACATTTCATTAAAAATATCTTAATTTGTGTTCTGAAGATTAACAAAGGTCTTGCAGGTTTGGAATGACATGAGGGTGAATAATTAATGACAGAACTTTTATTTTTGGGAGAATTTTCCCTTAATTTTGTGTAAATTTATTTGACATAAATGTACCAGAAGAAACAACGTACAACTTCTACTTCTAAAATGTACTAATTCTACTAGCAAGACCGATAATGCTAAAAAAAACTTTCTCTTAACATAACTTCAAGAACGTTTGTTTAACTTTCAGAGAACCTTTCCTGTTAGCTGAGTAATTAGAAAGTCAGACTTTCAAGTTCAGTTTTGCATGAATTAATTTTTTATACAAATATACACTACCAGTCAAAAGTTTTTGAACTGTAAGATTTGTAATGTTTTTTAAAGACGTCTCTTCTGCTTACCCAAGCCTGTATTTATTTTATCAAAAGTACAGCAGAAACAGTACAATTTTGAAATATTTTTACTATTTAAAATAACTGTTTTCTATTTGAATATATTTTAAAATATTATTTATTCCTGTGATTTCAAAACTGAATTTTTAGCATCATTACTCCAGTCACATGATCCTTCAGAAATCATTATAATATTCAGATTTGCTGCTCAAAAAACATATTTATTATTATTAATTATTATTATTATTATGTTGAAAACATCTGTGTAGAATGTTTTTCAGGTTTCTTTGATGAATGGAAAGTTCAGAAGAACAGCATTTATTCAAAATAGAAATCTTTTGTAACATTATAAATGACTTTATCATCACTTTTGATAAATTTAAAGCATCCATGCCAAATAAAAGCATTAATTTCTATAATTTCTTTCCCCAAAAAAATAAATAAATAAAAATAATACTGACCAGGATTCTGAATGGTATAGTGTTTAATGTTACAAAAGCTTTTTATTTATAAATGCTGATAAATGCTGATTTTTTGGATCTTTCTATTCATCAAATAATCCTGGAAAAATTTACTCAACTGTTTTAAAAATGTATAAAATATAATCGTTTTAAAAAAAGGTTCAAATTAGCATATTAGAATGATATTAGAAGGATCATGTGACACTGAGGACTAGAGTAATGACGCTGAAAATTTAGCTTTAATCACAGGAATAAATTATCTTTTAAAATATATTCAAATAGAAAGCAGTTATTTTAAATAGTAAAAATATTTCACAGTATTACTGCTTTTGCTGTATTTTGGATCAAATAAATGCAGGCTTAGTGAACAGAAGAGACTTCTTTAAAAACACTACAAATCTTACTGTTCAAAAACTTTTGACTGATAGTGTAAAAAGAGAAAAACTCAGAATCAATCAAATTTGGCCAGTACATGATGTTTTCATTGCATTCTCTTATTTTTCCTTACTAGCTTGCTCTTAGCAAGTGGTGAATCTTTAGATTTTTCCGTCCCACCTGCATTGACCTGCGAAGGCAAGATGGGTGATTTGGACACAAACATCATTAAGCTTCCATTCAAATCTGCGAGACAAACCGATCTGCCTCAAAGACCCCTGGGAAAAGTAGTCCCTATCTTATAGCCCTGTTGAGAAAACACCCCTTCCTTGATTGTGGAATGAGTGGGTGTGTGTGTGCGCTTTCCCCGAGATGAGATGGATAAAAGCGTGGATTGAAGATGAAGTGTGTACACGGCGTTAGTGTGTGTGCGTGTTCCCTTCTATCTCCCGGACAGAGACAAAGGGCAGAGGCGAATGAGAAATGAAATGTGTTGTTACACACATACGCGCACGTTGGCCTCGTGATGTTCGGCGAGCCGGCGTGGAGATGTGTCTGTGTGTCAGATGCCAGAGTCAAGGGAGCAGGGCCATTTGTCATGCGGGGGGTTTGATTATGTGCGCCGGGGCTGTGTGATCAGTGTTGACCCTCTCTGACAGACACTCCCCCTTCATTATGTCACCACGGCTCAGGTGTCACAGCGGCCACACTCTAACTGTCTCTCTGACAGCGGCACACACTCACCTCATCGCTCTTCTGCTGTCTTACTCAGTGTGTGTGTTTATGGATGGAGCCTGGTTTTGGAGGGTGTTTGTAAGAGCTGTGTTTGAACACGTCAGCAGTGTTACTTGTAAAAAATAACATGCTACATTGTTGAATTTTTTAAAAACAAATGAGTAATTACATTACATTTCAGCTATTTTTAGCTGTACAAAACAGCTCGTTTTGCTCCTTGATATTGCAAATTGGTGTGTCTTACCATATTATTTTAATGCATTGTCTGGTTTGTAGTGCGGTTTTGGTTTGTAGTGCAGTTTACCATTTACTGCACGTTGTTATTCTTCTCGTTATTTCCCTGTAGTGGATAATAAACTGGAAGTCTCGTCCATAGACTTCCGCGTTGAAGAAAAAGGTGGATATAAAGCAGTTTTTCTTTTGTGTTTTTTCATTTGAAGTTGGTTAAGGCATTGCAAGTTGTTGTTTTTTATTTTAAACCATTACTCCAGACTTTAGTGTCACATGGAGGCTTCAGAAATCATTATCAATTTTAAAGGGGTCATTGGATGCTCATTTTCCACAAGTTGATATGATTCTTTAGGGTTTTAATGAAAAGTCTATAACATGTTTTGGTTAAAATTTCTCAATGGTAGTGTAAAAACACCTTTTTTACCTTGCCAAAGTCAGCTCTGCAAAAATCATCCTGTTCTGGTCGAGGTTGCTTTAAATGTTAATGAGCTCTGCTTGCCCCGCCCCTCTCTTCTCTTTGTGGAGTGATGAGTCTGTTTACTTTAGCCACATTTAGCCACATTTAGCTGCTAAACTTGCTAACTAGCACATTATTAGGAAAAGCGATCGCAAAGATTCATTAAAAAAACCCTTATACTCACTTCTGCTGTAAGTGAAGCTGGATCACGAATGACTGGCGCGAACACAGACTGATATATGTAGATCGGGAGGCGCATTCCCTTCACAAACAAAGGTAATCCACTGCATCTTCAGCGGCTCAGATGTCGGAGTAAATGACGACCATTATGTTCATTATTACATCCAGCAACACACCACCTCAATCTGAGATATTCTTGTCTAATTTACATCCCTGCTGCAGCATCGAAACAATGTAGGTCTGACTGTTACAGCTGATCTGAGGTATATTTAGCCCCTGGAATGCTAATTTTACCAGGGAAACCCACCAAAAACATGTTTTACCCCCTAGAACACGATATTTAGTGGGGGACCCCCCTCGAAACAGTATTGTACTACTTTTCGCAGTGTATGTTTTGTGACATATTGGATGTGAAATGTCCACTGAGTGGTGCTAAAAGAGTATTGTTTTTTTCCCCAGAAGAAATAAACATACATTTCGTGCATTTTATGTGACGTTGGTTTTGTTAGTGTCACTGTAGTTATGACTTGAAATGTCCATTGAGTGGTGCTATCGGTACCCGATAGTATGAACAAAAGCGAAAGTGGCATAAAAACACAATCGCAAACGTGATGTTTTAGCTTGTTGCAATTGTGGAGCTCTAATCATGATTGTGTATGAAAATGATTACAAATCCTCGCTGTTTTACTGCCTCTAGTGTTTATTTTTGTTGGAAACTGAAGTGAAATGTGATACACTGCCTGAATTTATTATGCTTATTGATATACTCACTGGTATTTGTTTCGCATTTTGCAAAAAAGTTCCCACAGGTGCATTTTCGTCATGAGATCAAGTAGGATCAGTTAGACCAATAACCGATATTTTGAACCGATATATGTCTGGTTTGAAAATAAAAATTTACATCAAAATTAAGAATAACAAGGGCTTAGTCAAAAACTTGATGAAAAAACTTAATTATTAAATTATTTTATCGGCAAATCGGTTATGAAAATGACCATTACCGATAACCATAAAAATGCTTGATATCGGTGCCGATAATCGGTCGACTAAAACTAAGTATGCATGAACTGAAAACAGTTTAATATTAAAAATGTTTCCAATTCTGCACACACGTAAATGTTTTTCTTGCATTAGCCATTAATAACCAAATATCAAAATGATATTTTTTTTTTTCTATTTTGAGGGGATAAATATTAGCTGTTAGCTAAAATGTGATGTAATGTCTTAATTAAAATCTAAAAAATCCAAAATGATCTGTTTTGGGATAGTTTTAGAGTGTAGTATTTATAATTAGCATTTAAGAACACTAGAAGTCAAAGCAGTTACCACATGATATAAAACCAAACGTGTGTTTCTGCAGTTATGCATTTTTCTTCCTTCAACGAGACCATCTATTAATTTTCTTGTGTATAAAATTGGCAGGGACATTAGCCGGTCACAGCATATGCTCAGAGCTCATTGTCTGTCAATAGCCTGTAATTTTTCAATTAGCTCTCATTAGAAAGCAAGGCTGTTGAAATCCCAACCTATGTATTTAGCTCCTGTGTTGTCCATGTGTGTAAGTGTGTGTGTGTGTGTATGATTAGTGGGAAGGGAGAGCAGAGGTGACAGAATTCCTCCTCAAATATTTTGTCTTCATTTTTCTGGCACAGGGTCTCTAATTACAGAGCACTACTTCATTACGGGCGCCTTCATGTTTTATGCATTCTGTTCATTTAGAGTCTTATTAACAACACTGCGGCCAGCAGCCTGGCCCCTCACCATGTGTGTGTGCGTGTGTGCAAGCTGGAACATGTGTCGCCATTTTGCGTAGAACACTTTAAAAAGTAAAAGTGTAATAAAACAAATTAAAAAGTTGGTTTCGAAAAAGTTTCTAGATGTCAAAGTCAACATGAAATCAAAATTCACCCTTAGTGCTTTCTTCATTTTCACACAAAAATAAAATTTACTCACTGTCATGTCCTTCTAAACCTGTATGACTATAGATAGATAGATAGATAGATAGATAGATATTGTGCATACTATGAAAGCCAGTGCCATGTAAAATAGCATTGGACCCCATTGACTTTTACTGCATTTTTCAAAATATCTTCTTTTGTGTTTCACCATAGAAATTCAAACATGTTTGGAACGACATATTGGTAAGTAAGTGATCAAATTGTCATTTTTGGGTGAACTATACCTTTAAATTTAAACTTTAAACATGAACACAGCTCTCTTTGTAGAATAAGTAGAACAAGGCACGAACAACGCCAAGGCCATGGGTTTGATTCCCAGGGAATGCAAGAAATTATATAAATATATAAAAATAAAAAAAGTTGATCTACGAAGTAATGTAAGTTGCTTTAGATAATAAATTAATAAATTAAAAATTAAAAATTTAGATAAAAGCAACTGCAAAATACATAAATGTATAAGTAAAAATGCATAAATAAAATGGATCCACAGTTCAAAAAAGTTCTTTTGTAATATTTTATTGCTTCATTATGTTTTTAAATATATTTTAATGTGTTATAATATATAATATTAAATTATAATGATAAGAATATAAGTTTTGTATTTTATTATGGTATCATTATTATACTTAAATTTCATCAATCTCTATTTCTAAAACAACTTTACTTTTAAAGTGGCATCACAAATCCATCTTTTTAGCTCTTTACCTTAAAGTACTTTGGTCCATTCAGGTTTTTCACAAACCAGTCTATTCCTAATAAATAAAATCCAGTCCCATCCTACATTCAGTCAAACCAAAATTTATTCAGACACCTTGAAAATTTCTTTTTTTACTTTGTATGGTTTAGAAAATGGTAATAAAATATGTCAAGAACTCAAGTTAAACCGTGTCAGAACAAATTCATCTTGATAATGATAGATAACTTTAATAGAAAGGTATGTAACAAAACATGGTCAGATAAAATTATATTTTTGGTCTCAAATTTTACTGGTATTCCACATATTAGGCATAATATGTCACAGTTTACTTTATTTTGCTAACTTCATTTACATAAATTAACTATAGTCTCCTGCACCCACTAGTAAAAAAATATCAAAAATTATATCTGGTGTCTGAATAAATTGTGTATATTCTTGTTTAATATCAAATTTCACTCAGAAATATATCAGAATGCAGTAAAATCGACTTTAAACCAGTTGTTTCATAACTCAAGCTTCATTGTCTAGGCCTTTGGTGTTGAGTTTTGGGGTGGTGGGGTCACAGCGGTGTTGATAAGGGCAGTTTGGCCATTAGATGTTGGAGTGGATTGTCGTCCCATTGATGGAAGGAGTAAGAAAGGCTTGGAAAAGGGGGAAAGGGGCATAAATAAGGAAGTTTGGGGCAAGTATAAGGGGTTAGGGTGCTGAAAGAGGGTCGTACGTGTGTGCACGAACAAAGACGAGCGACTTCACCTTCCCGCGCTGAATCAAACCCATCTGCATCCAGCATTGAGACTGATGAGCCCAATTTGGCAGCCCACACTTCTACACTGAGATTGATGGAGGAAGAGCGAGCGCGAGAGAACGGAGAGAAAGACCAAGGGCGTGAAACGGCACAGAGATGAGGAGAAATGAAAGACGGAGGTGAGCGGCACAGAGTCCGAGAGAGAGACGAAACGCTCGGGCACCCCCTTCCCGCCATAGCCGCGGGCGACCCTGTTCCTGTGGGGTGAATAAAAGCTAATAGGCTAACGCTAGCGGCCCTGACTGCTGATGCTGATGGATGTGGCGTGTCAGCCGCGTGCGAGCGATGGGTCTTTGATAAGACTTATCATCCACCTCACTCCATAAATATTTTATCAAGCGTAATGGAAATTGTCAAATCAATCTAATTGTGTAATACATTACTGGGACATCAAAATTAAACAAAGCACATATGCTATCATTTGGCTTTATGATCGGGCAGCCGGGTAGACGCCCCGCAGGGGCCCCGCGAGGCCCCGGGGCTGGCAGCGCGGACGCTGGAAATACGTCTCCCTGGCGATGGCCGTCGCCCTCACGTCGCGCACTCCATCACAGGATCAATTTCTCAAATGTGGACAACTGTGCCGTGTAATCAGGATATGGCCGGATGGCGTCGGGCCACCGTGTGTGTGTGTGTGTGTGTGTGTGTGTGTGTGTGTGTGTGTCTTACCTGCCCGTGCTTTTCTCAACTTACCAAAATGATTACAGAATAACTACTGGGATTTTGTCTTTGTCATGTCATGACAGTGCTTAATGGTTTGTGTGTGTGTGTGTGTGTGTGTGTCTAAGACTGTATCGCTGTGATTCATCAAAGCCGAGGCGGGCTGAAAAGACACACAGGTGAGACAGGAACCGTGAGGTGGGACGGGAGACGTGCCCGTGAGACCCAGCTGAAAACAGATCAAAAAGTAACCGCGTTTGGCAGCTGACAGATAAGTGTGAGATACATGCAACTGAAACGCTTAAGCTGTGTGACAGTGAGGAGAAAAACTCTGACTGCTACCTGAAAGATTTAATCAAGCACACATTTACTTTTTACTTACGAATAAACCAGATTCAGATTTGAGATATATATATGGATATATATATATATATGTATGTATGTATGTATGTATGTATATATATATATATGTATGTATGTATGTATGTATGTATATATATATATATATATATATATATATATGTGACCCTGGAACACAAAACCAGCACGGTATATTTGTAGCAATAGGCAAAAATACATTGTATGGGTCAAAATAGATTTTTCTTTTATGCCAAAAATCATTAGGATATTAAGTAAAGATCATGTTCCATGAAAATATTTTCCGTAAATATATCAAAACTTAATTTTTGATTTGTAATATTCATTGCTAAGAACTTAATTTGGACAACTTTAAAGGTGATTTTCTCAATATTCAGATTTTTTTGCACCCTCAGATTGCAGATTTTCAGATACACTGTAAAAAACACAATTTGTTGAGTCAGCTTGAAATAATTTGTTACCCTGCTGCCTTAAAATTTTAAGTTCAGTCAACTAAAATAAGTTTATTGAACTTGAAATGTTAAGTTGTACCTAGTAACAACTTAAGATATTTGTGTTTGCTAAACTTAACAGATGGGTAAGTAACCCAGCTGCCTTAAAAGTTTAAGTTGATTCAACTCAAATATCTAAGTTGTCACATAGTATGATTTAGCATTTCAAGTTGAATAAACTTTTTTTGAGTTGACTGAACTTAAAATTTTAAGGCAGCCAGGTTGTAAATTATTTTAAGTTGACTCAACAAATTGTTTTTTACAGTGTAGTTGTATCTCATTCCAAATATTGTCCTATCCTAACAAACCATGCATCAATGGAAAGCTAATTTATTCAGCTTTTATATGATCTCAATGACTCTTGAGTGGTTTTGTGGTCCAGGGTCACATTTATATAATTTCATCAGAGATTCTGATTGGTTATTCTCTTTTTTGTATAACATCTCTAGAATCCTTGATTCTGATTGGCCAGTCGTGGCAATCTGTGATGTGCAAACTATTTAATTAAAGTATTAGTTCACTCCTGAATTAAAAATTCCTGATAATTTACTCACCCTCATGTCATTCAAAATGTTCATGTCTTCAGCTGAAAAGAAATTAAGGTTTTTGAGAAAAACATTCCAGGATTTTTCTCCATATAGTGGATTTCAATGGGGATAAATGGGTTGAAGGTCCAAAATGCAGTTTCAATGCAGCTTCAAAGGGCTCTACACGATCCCAGCCGAGGAATAAGTGTCTTATCTAGTGAAATGATCGGTCATGTTCTAAAAAAATTAAAAATGTATTTACGTTTTAACCACAAATGCTCATCTTGCACTACCTGGACTTCACGCATTATGTAATCATATTACTCCAGTTCAAAAAGGTAGGGCAATGCGAAAAACTCATTTTAAATCATCGTTGTCTTACCTTTTTTTGTAAAGGGCGTTTGACTTTCATTTCTTGTTCGCTTTTAAACACTTGGTCGGTCCTGCCTATGTCCAACGTGATTACGTAATGCGTGAAGTCCAGCTAGTGCAAGTTAAAAAGTACATAAATTAGCTTTTTTTTTTTTAGAAAATGACCACTCGTTTTGCTAGATAAGACACTTATTCCTCTGCTGGGATCGTGTAGAGCCTTTTGCATTTAAACTGCAACTTGGACCTTCAGCCCACTGGCTTCCATTGAAGTCCACTATATGGAGAAAAATCCTGGAATGTTTTCCTCAAAAACCTTAATTTCTTTTCGACTGAAGAAAGAAAGACATAAACATCTTGGATGACATATGGGTGAGTAAACTATGAGGAAATTCTAATTCTGGAGTGATCTAATCCATAAACCATTGTTGTCTGCAACCAATTTCTTAGAAGCAATACTTATGTCCATTTTAATATATGAAGTTATCATTGTAAGCATTTAGTTTTAAGCCTTTGTCTCAGTGTTTGTGTGTTTCTGCGGGTTATTAGTGTGTGTTTTTTGTGAGTCGTGGCAGGTCTGAATAAGCAGTCGACTGGGATTGTGACTCATTAAATCAAATGAAACAGTCCAGCCCTCATAAAAACTCATCTGGCAGAGAGGGAGAGAGAGAGAGAGAGAGAAAAAGAGAGCATATGTTGGCTGTCTGTGGTTTGGGACTCTTAATGATATAAAGTGCTCTAGTTGATATGCGTGCAGTCATGCTGCTCCGTCAATGATATTGATTGTGGTTTAAGATACCGCCACATTAACCCTAGTGTGTATATATGTGCATGCATACAATCCCAAAAACATTTTTAATCAGTATTTTGTCTTATTTCTCGGTAAAAATAATCCTGAAAGGCATCCTTATGATAAATTTACTTTTGAAAAATTGTGTAATGTATTTAGATTTTTCAGAGAATTTAATTTTACTTTATTTTTCCCCATTGACAAACCATAGATATAAATAAACAAAATTAAAACTAGCTAATTTTAGTATGGTTTGTGCTTAAAACAAGAAACAAATGAACTTTTTTAAACAAACTTAATTCACATATTTAATGTAAATTGATCATGTTTTAAGGATATTTATTTATTTTTATTTATAAACGTATTCATTTAGCAGATGCTTTTATCCAATGCGATTTACAAATGAGGAATATAAGCAATTTTTTGGGAAAAGTTTTGGGAAAACATTGTATATACTGAATATTGTTTTCTGAGTATCAGTAATTAAAAAAAAAAATATATATATATATATATATATATTATTTATTTATTTTTTTTTACAGGTTCTACATCTTGCCAATCACAACCCCTTGGTGTTTACCAATGTTTTTCTTTCTCACAGGATTAAATCATATAAACATTTTAAATCAATTTTTTAAGTCAACAGTGTGGATTTTTTTAAGTCTATGTGTGTCTGTTGCGTTTTATTACTTACGTCTGGTAGACACAAGAAAAAACGTGTTTCTGTATCAAGTCACACACACACACACACACACACACACACACACATACACACACACCTCCCTCTCGCTCTCACTGCGACTCTATCAGCCACTCGCACAAACATACATCTTTATCCAGCACTTGTTGTCAGACAACATTAGATAATTAATAGGTCATTTGTCAAGCTTGTGAGAAACATGTTAAAGTCCCTCTGAGCTCCCAGGACACAAGCAGCTGTCTGCCACACTTCCACACACACACATGCACCCGCTCTTTTAATTAATTAGCATTAGCAGTGATTAATAATGAGCCTCTCATGGCTGGGATGTTTGCATATGTGTGTGTGAGAGTATATCTGTGTGTTTAGGGCAGTCACAGTGCGCCTTGTTGTACAGTTTTAATTGGTCGGCTCAGCACTGTGTATTAATGAAGTGTTGTTCCATGAGCCGAGAGTCAATGACGAGCCGAAACAATGCACTCATTAATTAAGATGCTCTTAGCAAGTCGCACGGGTCATGTGTGAGTATGGGTATGTTTGGAATGGAATACTGACATACTGCGCATACTTTTAAGTATATGAGATAGCATGCAGTATGCAATGATATGTATGTTTTTTTCTATATTAGTTCAGATTTTTAGTCCAACTTTTTTTTTAATAACATGTTGGAATTTTTGTCAATTTGACATCACTACATTACACTACACTAGTATTTTCTTGACAAACGTACCAGTTCACTCTGGAGATGCAAAGTCAAATGTTTTGCATTGCATTGTGGGATACCTGCCCTCTTTTTCAGTGGCATTGGTTCTGGAAGTATTTTTTTCCATTCATTTTCCCATAGGGATTTTAAAAAAGATTTCGTTAAATCATTATAATCCATGAACCAAATCAACCGACAAGGTGAATCACAGCCTTGCTAGGGCTCTTTGATTTGCACAATGTGGAAAACGTGGACGGAATCACAGAATCCAGTAATAAAAATGGAATTTAGCTACTGTATACTACGGAATGTTGAGGAATTTGCCAAATTTTGGATGAATAAATCAAAAGTAGGTCAGTACACTTAAATCTAAACACGATATGGACTAGTATTTTTCAGTATTAAACTGCAAAAATACTATTTAAATATGAATCCTACATGTTCTGTGTTGCATTTTTGTTTACTACATACATACTGAATGAATGCAACTCATGAACACAATTTCTAGAACTGCTCTGAGAATCATTTCATGAGCATTTTAATGCTTATTTTGCGAAAAACTTTCGCTATATCATGCAGAACAGAAACGTAAAGGTCTGCACAGCAAACCGTCAAAATAAAAGTTTGGTTTAACTTGAAGAAATTGTAACAGAAATATATTATTTAATGTAATGATAGTACAGCTACTACTAATAAAATTATTATTACAACATTATTTTTAAGGAATGTTTGACAGAAAAATATTTACCAGTACTTATTTACTAGAAAAAATGTAAATACACAACACTCTATTTCTGGGGGGAAAAAATAAAAATAATAATAAATACATTTTTTTTTTTATAAAATCAGGTAATTAGAGATACTTTTGATTATTACATTTTAATTAATTAAAATGGAATCCAGAAAATTTATGGAAAACACATAAATTGGTAAAAATAAAACTAAATATTTTTAATATACTGTATAAACATAACATATTTTTCTTATATATACACATGCATGTGTGTGTATTTAGAAATAGTATAGACATAATAGATGTATGCAGTACATGCACATATATTATGTACACAAAAGCATTTGTTCTGGATGCGCTTAATCGCAATTAATCGTTGCCCAATACTAATATTTTGTAATTTAACCATTAAAACAGAGTCTAGAAAAATTCAAATGAAAAAAAAAAGGAATCCAGCAAAAAAAAAAAAAAAAAAAAAAAAGAATTTTGAGGGGAAAAAATAGCGCTGTGCAACGATTAATCGCAATTAATCACATCCAAAATAAACGTTTTTGTGTAATATATGTGTGTGTGAACTGTGTATATTTATTATGTATATATAAATACACACACATGCATGTATATATTTAAGAAAAATATATAGAAAAATATATATTAAATGTTTATAAATGTTTATAATATAAATTATATGAATATAAAAATATATGTTCTAAATACTTGTAAATATTTTCAAAATACTCTATGTGTGTGTCTTTATACAGTATATACATAATAAATATACACAGTACACACACACAAAGCAAAAAAGTATTCGAAAACTGGACAAAACACGGTCTTGTTGGAGTAGTGAGGGAAAGAACTGTAATCTCATGAAGCAAAACGATGGTGAAATATAAAACTATTCACTTAAAAGTTGTTGATTGTATCTACTTAATTCAATCTAATTTAATTCAGAAAGTGGTGTCCAGCTATCATAAACTAAACAGCTATTTTGCTTTTTTAATCCAATTTTGTGTAAAAATCATATAAATCTCGTAAAATCTTTGCAGTCCGGCTGATTTGCATTGCATCATGGGATACAGTACCCAAGGCTCGGTTGCTGCACATTTTGTCAAATGCATTACATCATCCACATTCAATGCTTACGGAATATTCACATGCTTTATGCAGTATGACTGGGGTTTTTTTGTATGTGTGAGAAAATCTGACTGTGATTGAATGCTGAAGAGAGATTGTGTGGACGGCCGTTGAGTTAATACTGTTGCAGCGAATGTTTGTCTGAATCTGTAGGATTCTCACCATGATCCGATGGCGCTCTCATTCAATGGAGTGTCCGGGTTAATTATGTATTGTGCCGACTGCTCCTCTTTCCCTCTGGGCCGTAGACTTACATCTGCTCTACACACACACGCACACAAACACAGACGCACACTCTCATACTCTCTCACACACTCTTTTTAAACATCCAATCAGCCAGGCCATTGAGAAGACAAATGTACTCATTTAGTCCTGCCGGTCTCCAGTGGCCAGTGAGAGAGCCCAGTCTTAATTCCGTACACAAAGGCTGGTAACGGAGTCTGGAGTTTGTTAGCGAGGGATTCATATGGGGCGGAATGGAGATTTGAGCTGGAATGTCTCTTGTGCGGCGGTTTGCAGTCATGCTGGTCTGTCCGTGAGCACATCTTGAAAGCTGTAAGAGGCTTTTCAGGATCTGATGGCATGTGTTAGGCTTAGAATTAGGGTTAAGGCCTGTTTGCACAAAGTTGCAAATAAATGATGCAAAAGTGAACGTTTCCGAAAATGAGTGCTTGAAGGCTGCTCGTGGATTGTGTATTTCCGGGGCTGAATGTGCTAGTCGAGAAACTGCCATTGGGATGAATGGGAATGCTAGAGCTTAGCTTTTGCCAGGTATTATAGAACTTCTCAGTATTGACTTTTGTTGTTTGAGCAAATTCATAAATGTCTTTTTGAAGCATTTTTGGTCACTTGGTGACACTACTTTTGATTGTTTGTGTATTGGATTGACAAAATAAGAGCGGGAGCAACATGAGTTGAGAAACAAACACACACACACCAACCTGAAAATGTTATATTGACATCGAATTGAATTACATTGAGGCAAACATTAATTAATTATTTCAAATATTAAATAGAACATTTATGTATAGAAAAAATTATATGAATTTGCTATGTAATAATATTAAAATGGGTAATTTTAATAAATAAATAATAAACAATTTAATTTATATATTGTAATAATTTAATACAATTTCATATAATTTAACTAATTACCAATTAATTAGACATGCTTTTTGGTTGATTTTTTTTTTCATTTAACCATTAAAACAGAGTCTAGAAATATTTTAGTAAAAAAAAACACAACAACAACAACAACAACAAAAAAAAACACGGAATCCAGAAAAAATTAAACTGAAAAAAATGAAGTTGGAAAAAAAGAAAATGGAATTTTGAAAAAAAAAAAAAAAATGTAAACGGAAAAAAATGAAAAAAATGTTTCCCCTAGACTTTAAAAAAATATCAAAAAGCATGTCTAATTAATTAAAATCATGAAAATTATTAGTAATTGATGCTAATTGTATTAACATAATTGTAATAATTTTATAACATTATTAAAACATTATCAAAGATTAAAAAAAATTACATTGACAAGCAAACATTAATTAATTAATTATTACAAATGTTAAATAGAGAATTTCTGAATAGAAAAAAAAATTATATGAATTTGGTACATAATAACATTAAGTGTGCAATTTTATATATATATATATATATATATATATATATATATGCATTTGGTAATATTATTCCATAAACATTTTTATGGGAAAAATTTATTTATTTATTTATTTATTTATTTATTTATTTATTTATTTTTTTTACAGTTTTCTATACTGTTTTAATGGTTAAATAAAAAAAATCAATCAAAAAGCATGTCTACTTTATTGAAACCATGAAAATTATTAGTAATTTGTAAATAGTAAATCATATATAATTGTATATTTATAATTTAATTTTTGTACTAATTATTAAGTTATGTACATTGTTTTTATAATTTTCTGAAATAATTAAATTAAATAAAGAATATATAATTGTTATTAAAAATAAATGTTATTAAAAATCAGTTGTAAAATTTAAAATATAGAAATAAATTATATGAATTTGATAGGTAAAAAATGTAAATATTATTCTAATGTAAAAAATAATTGTACAAATTTTTATATTAAATTATTTAAACAATAATATTATATTAATAAATAATTAAATCAAATAAATAAAACAATACTTTTTCTGTTTATGCAAGAAGATATCAGTTTATAAAAATTCTTAAATATACAGTCCATTTTATATACTGAAAACACATGTTGGAATATTTTCAGCATATTTAATGCGACTGTCTCCAAAGATGTCGACAAAGAGATTAGGTCTGGCGTTGAACAAAATGAAGTTGATATTGATACACCATAGAAAATTCATTTTAGCCGTAGTCTTGGCTGGGTAATCTTCAGCTGGGAAACGGGCCCAGTGCGCTTGTAACAGCCATCGTATTGTTTTGTTGCTTATCAGGCCGGGTTTCTCTCCTCTCAGCCCTCTGGCTGTCTCTCAATGAAGTGATAAATCCTGGACCTGGTAAAAACGGCTCTTCCTGTTGTCACTAGTGGCCCGGAGCGCCGAGAATGTGGCTGCTGCCTTTAAACCGGGAGGATACGGAGTTCATCCCTCCGCAGGAGGCAGAAAAATGGGCATGTTAACGGATGTCTCTCTCTCTTCAGGTATTATAGAGCTCCTTGCGAACGGTGGCAGGTGGGAAACGTTTCATTGGTTGTGCTCGAGTTGCCGAAAGTAGGAAATGTTGCCGTGTGTTGCTTTGTGGCAAAGGGGTGAGTTGTCAAATACGTTAAGCATGAAGAAGGACGTGTGCGCGCAAACCGCCAGAGAGTAAACAAGAGAGAAAGAGTCAAGGAAAAGGTTTCAGCCTTTTTTAGATCTTTTCTGTCTTAATCTGCCCTCTCAATCATCACGTTTAAAGACTGTGATCTCAGCGCGGCCCTCAAGAGCGGCTCGTTTCTATATTTACAGACTACGGCGCTGCAGGGTGAGCGTCTGCGCGTGTGTGCGATAGCTGGCTTTCGTCCTATAGGTGCGTGTTCGTCCCGACGTCCGCGGGCGTTGACTGGGTCACCTCTCCATTAGGGCGTGTTGTCATGGTGATTAATGGCTGGTTCTATCATCTTTAATGCTGGTGGTAATGACGCGGGGTCCCGTGCCGCCCACAGTAATCGCGTGATGTATGAGCACAGCAGAACCCCGGAGCAGAGGTGAACACGACACACACTTACACACATGCACACACACTCACTGATGTTTACTCACAAAATTATAAGTAATGAACTGACTTGCGTGCCATAAGCGATACATTATATTTCATAATACACTTGGAATTAGTATTCCATTTAGAATTTAGACATGATTAGAACATATGTACCACTAGTGCATGAAAGTACACAGTAAAATGCTTCTATATTGAGTCTTCTTCTTCTTCTTCTTCTTCTTCTATTATTATTATTATTGTTATTATTATTAATACAATTTTTATTATCATTATATGTTTGTAGATTAGTTCACATGCTCAGTTACCAATTTTTATTGCTAGAGTGTAGTAAATTTAATAATAAAATAAATAATTGTTATTTATAATTGCACTTATTTTTCATATAAATTCAAAAGTCCTAAAAATCTTTTTAAAATTACTAATAAAAATAGTTGTAAATATTTAATAATAAAATGTATAATTATTAATAATATGCTGTACAATTATTGTAATTGTACCTGATTTAAATGTAAATTATATTAAAAAAAAATTCTAAAAATAAATAAATAATTAATTAATTAAAAAGTAATAAAATATAATATATATATATATATATATATATATATATACAATATATAATATATTGGTAATAATAATAATAAAAATAGTAATACACATTTAATAATAATATTCATAATTGTTCATTATTTTTCTTTATAGTTATTTAAATTTAAATTATATTTCCCTAAATTTCTTAAATTCTGAAAATGTAATTAAAATTAAAATGTGAAAAATAAAATGCAGATAATAAAATAATAATAATAATAATAATAATAATAATATAACTTTTCCAAATATCCTAAATACTAAAAATCTCATTAAAATTAACAATACAAATAGTTATAAATATTTAATAAAAAAATAATAATTACTAATTATTTTAATGTTTTATTTATTTGTACTTGTACTTGTAATTTTAATTTAAATTATATTTTAAACTTTTATTTTTAATTTTTTCAAATGTCCTAAATACTGCAAATCTTAAAATAAACAATAAAAATAGTTATAAATATTAAAATTAAAGTAAAAAAAAGTTGAAAATATTTTATATTGATTAAATTTTTAAATACAACTTATAACTTTTCTGAATGTCCTACATATGAAAAATCGAATTAAAATTAATAATAAAAATAGTTATTAATATGTAATAATAACATTTATAATTATTATTAATTTTTTACTTATTTGTAATTGTACTTATTGTAATTGTATATTTTAAATTACAGTATATTGTTACAAAGGTTTAATAATAATAACAGTAATAATAATAAACATTGTAATAAATATTTAATAAAGAATTAAATTATTGTTAATTATTTTTATTTATAATTAAAGTTAAATTATTTTTCCCTAAATTTCTTAAATTCTAAACAATTATAATTAATTTAGATTTTCAATGTGCTCTCAGACTTTTGAGGCCTTTATCAGTCTGATAAATAGACTGAAGCACAAACAGGTGCGTGCAACGCTAAGGTCGTGGGTTTGATTCCTTTGGAATCCAGCTAACAAAATGTGTATCCTGAGTGCAATAAAAGTCACTTTGGAAGAAGCTGCCTTCCAAATGTAAACACAATCTGATTACATGACTATTTTCACCTCACATGCTCCAGTATGTATATGTGTGTGTGTGTGTGTGTGTGTGTTTTGTTGGTAAATACATCAGTTTTAATATCACACTGTATGAAGTCTGTTGCTCGATATTGTCCCTGCAGCTAACACAGCTGCTTTATGAATTAAACACGCTATACTAATGAAAAGTTTAAGGAGATTGATTTGTTAGTGTGCCACGCTGATGTTTATGTATGTAAACTACATACTTCATCCAGCGCTTGGCACATCATCAATCTCTTGTCCCTTCTATCTATTGCTATCGCTCTATCCATCTTGGTTTTTCAAAAGCATATGTCACAGTAGAGAAAAATAAACATTAACAATGAATGCCTTTATATATACACACACACCGACACACACACTTGTTCACCAGTGCTTTAAATGCCACTTTAAGGGTGGAACAGGAAGTGATGAGTTATGTTCTGTATTAAATGACAGGAAATGCTCCTATTCTTCGTGATTGTTGGGTGTAAGTGACATCATCGGCGGGACATTTATAGGCTGTTCTGTCACTGTTCTGTTCTAGAATGTCCCATTCTTAATCAGGGATGTGCTATAGGTGACTTTTCCCAGGACAATAATATCCATTTATCGCAATGACATCATAATTGCTAGTTTGTGTTCATGCTGATCTTATCATCTCAATTGAAGGTGGAGTACTTTTTTGTTTAGAAGGATCCACAGATTACAGGAAATCCTGGGTTTCTCATGGCCTTCGCACCAGATTCTGATTCGCATACGCGGACCTCGTTTCCACCTCGGTGGTTGATCAACTTTCTTATCGTAATCGAATCAATTAATTCTAAGCAAATAAAACCAGAGGGAAGTTTAGCGAAAACCTCAGTGCCAAACCGTATTCTTTATCTGCAATCTAATACTCAAACCACGGCCGTTTTTAAGAAACAGCCCACATTCTGCACTCCGCTTCGGTATATTTTTCTTGAGGGACGTTTACCTTTCAGAAATATATATGTTTATAGACCAAAAAAAAAGAAAAAAAAACCCCATACTGCTTTTGAGTGTCCTGTACCGTAGCGTTTTTCTTTAACAGGCAGGATGAAGCCGATCAGTTGGAGCTGCAGGAAGGGAGGGATGGCAGAGGAGAGATTGAGTTACCTTTAAAAGCTCAGGGTTTGAAGGCTGCGGCCAACTAGCTTTCACTCTCTCTGTGGGCAGGGGCAATTTTAAATGGCACGGCTCGGATGATCGTTATGGCCTCTCGTGCTTAGCGGATCCACAGGCGTACGCTGGAGGCCTTAACCAGGTCCTCAGCTGTCATTTTAAAGCATGCAGATGCGTTTGCGTGTGTGCGTGTGCGTGCAGCGCCACAAAGTAAAATATTGTAAGTGGCACAAGACGACATCTGGAAAGACTTAGCGCTCTCAGATCACCTGTGATTCAGAGTCAGGAGTAATATCTGTGTGAAGCTGGAGGTACCTACGTTTGGCTGCATCATTGTGGAGAAAAATAGTTTTAGACAGCGTCTAGACCACTAATGTGTCTATTTTTTTATTTTAATGTCTTGATGACATTATTACCATAACAATTTGCGTGAGAAGTTGTAGTATGTCAGGTTTCCTTGCATGTCATCTTATGCTGCCTTAGTGTTCATTTCATGTCTTTGCCTTTTTTATTGTTTACTCATTTCCACCACTGAATAAACAATAAAAAAGGTAAGTTCTGACTTTTTTCTCTGAATTGTGGATATAAACTCGCAATTGCATGTTATAAAGTCAGAATTATGAGATATAAACGTGGAATTGTGACTTGTAAAGTCAGAATTGCGAAATATAAAGACTTTTTTCTTTGAATTGCAAATGTGAGAAAAAAGTCTGAATTGCAAGTTTTTATCTTGCAATTCTGACTTTTTTTTCACAATTACAAGTTTGTATCTCACAATTCTGACTTTTTTTCTCAATTGTGAGTTATGAAGTCTAATTTTGAGAGAGAAAAAAGACTGATATGTTTTTAGAATTGAGTTTATATCTCACAATTCTGACTTAATAACTCGTAATTGCGTGTTATGAAGTCACAACTGTGAGATCTAAACTCACAATTCTGAAAAAAAGTACAATTGTGAGTTTATATCTCACAATTTTGACTTTATTTCCCAAAATTGCAAGTTTTTATCTTGAAATTCTGACTTTATAACTTGCAATTGCGAGTTTACATCACACAATTATGACTTTATAACTCACAATTGTGAAATTATATTAGAATTCTGAGAAAAAAGCCAGAATTGTGAGATAAAAAGTTACCTTTTCTTATTTTTTATTAAGTGGTGGAAACTGGCTTCCATACTTTGCTGTAAATCCTATAGGAACAGAAGGAAAGTTTAACTATTAATGATTACAGCAAATCTTTACTCTGTCTCCTTTTTTTCTTTTATAAACTACATTGTAATAAAATCCATCCAGTATTAAAGTTAACATGAGACACTGACACGTTTACTCTCATAATGTAAGTTCCTGGTCTTACTGTGCACAGTTTATAAAGAAAATTAATACTTTTATTGAGCAGTCATGCATTAAATTGATTAAAAAAATGACAGTAAAGACATTTATGTTACAAAAAAATTTGTTTCAAATACATTTTTGAACCTCCTATTCATCAAAGAATCCTGAGCAAAATGTATCATGGTTTCTACACCAATATTAAGGAAAACAACACTGATTATAAAAAATAATATGTAATGACTGCTGAAAATTCAGCTTTGCATCAGAGGAATAAATTATTAATAATATTAATAAATTTTATAATACACTTAAATAGAAAAGGCATTTTTAAATAGTAATTTTTTAGAGTATTACTTTTAAGTAAATGCAGCCTTTGTGTGCATAAGAGACTTTTTTCAAAACATTAAAAAATCGTACCCACCCCAGACTTTTGAACGGTTTGTATAAAATGAGTATGAACTTGTTTACCTCCTTAAAATCAAATCTTTGTTCTTGTTGGATATCTTAAAATACATCACATTATTGAGGTAAATTGGCCGGTAAATGCTTTTAGCGTTACCTTTAAAGGATTAGTTTAGAATTTCCCTTATAATTTACTCACCCCCGTGGTATCCAAGATGTTCATGGCTTTCTATTTTCAGTCGCAAAGAAATTTTTTTAGGATTTTTCTTCATATAGTGGACTTCAATGGGGATCAGCGGGTTGAAGGTCCAAATTTCAGTTTCAAAAGTGCAAAGAAAGTCAAATGCCTTTACAAATAAAAGGTAAAACAACGTCTGACGTTTCTGAAGTTGGAAGAGAAAACTGAAGTACACCGATTTTCCGAAAGTGACTATGTAATGCGTGAAGTTTAGTTTTTTTTTTTTTTTTTTAGAAAATCACTGATTGTTTCGTTAGATAAGACCCTTATTCCTCAGGTGGGATTTGTGTTGAGCCCTTTGAAGCAGCATTGAAACGGCAATTTGGACCTTCAACCCTTTGACCACCATTGAAATCCACTATATGGACAAAAATCCTGGAATGTTTTCCTCAAAAAATTTAATTTCTTTTCGAAGACATAAACATCTTGGATAACATAAATGATCAGGAAATGTTTTATTCTGGAAGTGAACTAATCATTAAATTGCTGATCTGACACTGCAAACACCACCCAATGTTACACATGTCCTTTTTAACGTTTTTACCTCTAGCCTTTATTTATTACCTTTCATACCTTCGAAATATGCTGTCAGTGGAAACTACTGGACTCAGGACTAGTGAATAGAATAGTTGGAGATGCTTGTTAATGAGACGGGGCTGATGTGGCGTTGTGAACGGGATGACCGTGACTCTGATGGCACCGTGTAGCGTAGAACCCCTCTGAGCGTTAGGAATGCGAGGAGACAGGAAGATGTGCAGGAGCGCCGGCCCAGCCCTCATTAGCACTCACCACTACCTGTCACAACACGTTAGCCACAGCATGCTAGCCACAGCATGTTAGCCCCGCCGTGACTTACGCACAGCAGGTTAGCTCCAAGCGTGTTAGCAACGGCACATTAGGTAGAGCATGTTAGCACTGTGTGTTAGCTTTTAGCCACAGCTTCTCGGGTCCCAGTGCGTTAGTGATAGCGGCGGTTGAGGTGCGTTAGCATGTGTATTTAAATGCATTTGCCGAAGTGGTTTTGTCTTAAAGATTTAAAGTAAAGCACTATAGAAGAGCTTTTTGAAGCTGAAGTTTTGATTGTTTTCAAACATATTTCCCAACGAGTGTTTGAAAAGGTGAGTCATGGCCATGGTTAGAGAGTCAGACTTGTAACCCAACAGCTCTTTGTCGCAAAACGTTAATAAAACTTGCAGCAACAATGAGAAAAAGAGCTTTTTGAGTGTTTGAAAAGGTGAGTCGTGGCCAAAGGTTAGAGAGTCGGACTTATAATCCACAGGTTGCGGGTTCGAGTCTCAGGTCAAAAAAAATTCAAAATGTTAATAAAAGTTGCAACAACGAGAAAAAAAGCTTCTTGAGTGTTTGAAAAGGTGAGCCGTGGCCAAGTGGTTAGAGAGATGTGCTTGCAACCCAAAGGTTGTGGGTTTGAGTCTCAGGTCCAAAAATCATCAAAAATGTTTAAATATCACCAAAAAAGCTCCTTGTCGCAAAACATTAATAAAACTTGCAGTAGCAATGAGAAAAAGAGCTTTCTGAGTGTTTGAAAAGGTGAGTCAAGGCCAAATGGTTAGAGAGTTGGACTTGTAACCCAGTGGTCGCAGGTTCCAGTCTCAGGTCAAAAAGTCATAAAATATTTTTAAATATCACCAAAATAAGACCCTTATTCCTCGGCTGGGATTTATGTTGAGCTCTTTGAAATGGCATTTAAACGGCAATTTGGATCTTCAACCCTTTGACCACCATTGAAGTCCACTATATGGACAAAAATCCTGTAATGTTTTCTTTAAAAAATTTAATTTCTTTTCGACTGAAAAAAAAAAGACATGAACAGAAAACGTTAATAAAAGTTGCAACAATGAGAAAAATAGCTTCTTGAGTGTTTGAAAATGTGAGCCGTGGCCAGGTGGTTAGAGAGATGTACTTGTAACCCAAAGGTCATGGGTTTGAGTCTCAGGTCCAAAAATGTTTAAATATCACCAAAACAGCTCCTTGTCACAAAACATTAATAAAACTTGAAGCAGCAATGAGAAAAAGAGCTTTCTGAGTCTTTGAAAAGGTGAGTCGAGGCCAAATGGTTAGAGAGTCAGACTTATAACCCAAAAGTCATGGGCTGGAGTCTCAGGTCAAAAAATTTCAATTCAAATGGTGAGTTGTGGCCAAATGGTTAGATTGAGACTTGTAACCCAAAGGTCACAGGTTCCAGTCTCAGGGTCAAAAAATAATCAAATATTTGTTTGAAATGCTGAGCCATGGCCAAATGGTTAGAGAGTCGGACTTATAGCCCGAAGGTCACGGGTTTGAGTCTCAGGTTAAAAAATTGCATTTGAAAAGGTGAGTTGTGGCCAAATGGTTTGAAAGTCGGACTTGTAACCCAAAGTCGCAGGTTTGAGTTTCAGGTCAAAAAATTGCCAAATATATTAAATATCACCAAAACAGCTCCTTGTCACAAAACATTAATAAAACTTGCAGCAACAATAAGAAAAAGAGCTTTTCGAGTTTTTGAAAAGGTGAGCCGTGGCCAAATGGTTAGAGAGTCAGACTTATAACCCAAAGGCCACAGGTTTGAGTCTTAGGTAAAAAAAAAAAAAAAATCGATAAATAGATTTAAATAACACCAAAAAAGCCCCTTGTTGCAAAACGTCAATAAAAGTTCCAGCAACAATGAGAAAATTGTTACATTTGGTGACAGAATCCCCAAACTGACAACACTGTTCCCAACTCCACTCATCTGCTATTGGATGGACAAAAAAGATAGTCCCGCCCCAAACTCATCGGATTGGTTCATTCAGTGTTGCTGGTTCAGGCTGGTCAGGATATGTAAAGAAACGGCATACAAAAACAAAGTATATCCATCTTATTTTTCCCGTAAGACTGGGCGTGGTCACATTTATGGGGGTGGCTTCCGGTCTTTTTCACGTCCAGCTATTTTTAGCTGTACAAAACAGCTTGTTTTGCTGCTTGATATTGCAAATTGCTGTGTCTTACCATATTACTTTAATATATTATCTTAGTTTTAAAACAGTCAAACAGTTTTTCTGTTTACTGCACGTTGTTATTCTTCTCATTACTTCCCTAAAGTGAACGTAGCACAGATTGTGTTCACAAAGTCGCATAAAAAGTACAGCATTTGCAGAGATTTACTGTGATCCAAGCCACTCTGAAAACATGATATTATAAGCTGAAAGTGTGTAAATGAACACAGTACCGCTTTTCACTCTGAAACACGCAATGCTGACTATATACTTTAATTAAATTGCATCCTATGTTGTATTGCTATTTCAATTTTATTTTGATTAATTATGCGGCCCCATTTGTTTATTTTAATGTTACATTTAATCAATTATTAGCTTTTCATCAACTCACTCCACCAACCCCCTTTTTGGAAACCCTGGTATACAGTATCACATACTTGAGTCCCAGAAGGAATGGTATTTAAGGACAGACAATATGAAGACTTCCCTCATCAGCCACGCGCTGACTTTCCTCTCTGAGTTGAGCAAAAGGTCACAGGTCACCAGACAACATCCTCCCTGTGTTCAGCTCATAATTAACCTAAGCAGATACAGTATCCGCTGTTTTCACACCGAATCCTCTTTGCCGGGGTCGACTGAAAAAAATGGGGAAAAGGAAGCATAAAAGTATTGGGGGCAGCACAGTGAGTCCAAGGATCGGTCAGCGCTTCCCGCTGGAGATTCCTCTCCTCCTCCTCCCAGTATCCAAACAATCCAAAGCGGGCCTCAGAAGGAGGATGACAGGGTGTAACCGGCAAGGCCACGAAGATGATTATCACCCCAGACACCTTCTTATCCAGGCTGTATTAAGTGTTATCACAGACACAGACCACTTTCCCCTTCCCTGCGTTTGTTTAACTGCTCTAGTGGTCAAATATTTTTTTATGGCGCTATGTATATTTACTCGTATCTGCAGAGGGCGCATATATGGGCTGGCTGTGGTCTGGAAGTGTGGATTTTCAAAAACAAATAAAAAGAAGTACTTTTAAATAGTGCTGGAACTGTACTGGTACAATTTCTGAAACTGTATTAGCCTATGTTTGTTGCTCGTATTCTGGAAGTATTTATTTTCTTCATTTACAATCATTTACAATAATGTGAAAAATACTTGCAGATATTTACTTTACTGATTCCTAAGTAAAGAATTTTGTTTATTACTGTAAATCTGCTTTGAAGCAATCTATACTGTATCAACTTTATTTTTTAACGTGTAGTAAGCCTGTTGGCGAGACTTTCGGTTCATTAGCCGCTATAGGGAAATAATGAGAACAACAACGTGCAGTAAATGGTAAAACTGTTTGCATTACAAACCAGTGTGTTCATAATTAAGTCAATACATTAAAATAATGCCATAAGACACCAGTTTGTAATATCAAGCAGCAAAACAAGCTGTTTTTTCGGCTAAAAATAGCTGCATGCTTTCATATTGCTCTTATATCCGTAAATTTAAAGAATTTTAATCTTAACTGGATGTGCTGCCATATTAGCAATACTCAGATGTAAACAACAGCATGGATTGCACGGTTAATGTTGTTCTGCTAATTTATGCTATCTAAATCATGGAAAATACTGCTAAATCATATAGAGAAGGACTTAGTAAGCAGGAAAGGGTGCAATCGTTTGACAAACTAAAATTAATAGGTGGTAAAGATACGTACGAGCAGTATTAATTCAGATATTAGCCTAATATTTCACCTACCTGTATGGAAATGATAAGAACAAACACGAATGTTGTCAAGATTCTTGCCCTGGAAATCCTGGTTCAGTTTGGCCAACCACAAATGCTTTTTGTTCCTCAGACAGTTTTTTTTGCACACTTCCTCTGATTTGTTATAACGTTTGGCAGTCTGTAGTGCTCCAAATGTTTTTCCCAGTCCGACCGATTAGTACAGGCCAAAACATGACAATAATTGACCATTTTCAGCAGCAATAATTAGTAAAACATGCAAGTTCCATTTGGTTCAGTGGCATTGTTTACGTTCAGTCCTGCCAATATGGCCGATTGATGATGCATTGTGAAAACACTCTGTTTGAAGTACTTAATATAAAGCATTGTTGTGTTTTTGACAACTTGTTTTGTACATACTGATCTGTAATATTATATATAGATAAGTGGATGTACACGTTTCTCACAGATTCTTAATCTGTGACCCACTATGTTTTCAAATGTGTTTTGTTCATAGAAATAAGCATCTCAATCATTTCCATAAATGACGTCAATGGCACTGATTTTCAGCGCACGTCGCATGGACCGAACTAATCAATAATGAAAGCCGTTGTATAAAATTTTCACCTTCAATTATTGTCAAGTGTTTTGTTTAGTTGTTACAAATGGTGAAATTAATGTAATTTTAACTTAAATGTTGGACTCTGTCAGTTGTTGAAATGTAAGAATACATTAATTTCAGTGTGCACATAATGACCTGTGGGATTTATGAATGTGAGGTCTCAAAGCTGAAGCTTTAATACAGTTTCTTTGGCACTACAAGCACCAGACAAAATTGCTAAAATAAATACTTATTTTGTCCCTTGTTTTCATGAGGTTGAGTCAGTACTTTATTGGCTGCTAAAACAATTATGGTTTCTGTCTTTTTTCTCGATTAGGAGATGGAGAGGACTTTTCTCTTTTTGCCTCTGATGACCTGGAAGAAGTTGGCAGAGTGTCTGATGCAGATCCAGTCCCACTGACCACTGCAAATGACCTTCCGTCCCCTGGCCTATCAGGTGATGCGGTCTCCCCAGTCGACCCGTCCCCCTTCCACCCGTCATTCCACACCTCAGTGTACCTGACTGGGGATGGAGTCGAATCGGTGCCCCCAGACTTTGAGGTCCGCGAGTCGGCCGTTACTAGAGGAACCTTGGGCGTCTGGAGCCGGAGGAGACTGGAGGTGGGAGAACGTCTCGGACCCTATGAGGGAACGTCAAGACACAGCCCAGACAATGCCACCCAGGCATGGGAGGTAGGATCAAACGATGAATTCAAGATGTGTTCTCCTACAGTGTGATAACAGCCTTGTTCAGATAAGAAAATCCCCACGCAGTTGGAGACAAAGCGCAGGAGATAACGTTGGCTCGTAGGCTGCTGTTACGACCGAGAGTTTCACTGTCATCAGCAGCGAGGTGGCGTGATTAACCCTGGCCTTCATGTTTTATGGTGAAGCACCTCTACTCGGCTGTGTGATCTCGCACTAACCCCAGTTAGCAGTTGCCGTAATCCCATTAGTCACAATTACTAGACAGGCTATTGGTCAATGTTATGCCAATTACATAATATAAATGTCCTTGAAGGTCTTTTTAATGCCACTTAAGTCTCAAAATATGTACAGAAGATTTCACACGCATACTCACAGCACCAAACCAGGGTTGTGCGCCATTCTGGAGTGATTTGAGAATAGATAGATAGATAGATAGATGGATAGATAGATAGATTGACTGTATGTATTGCTTTAGTCTTTTTCTGACACTATGACCTCATTGACAGATTAGAGTGGTCAGTTCTCCCTCTGTGATGTCATCATAGTGGGAGGAGTTAGACTTTCCAAACTCAATTAAAGCCTGAGGCTCATAAATCCTGCTTTTAGCCAGGTTAAAGACCGTTGCTCTGAGCCGCCCCTCCTCGTGACAGCCCTGTCTATCAGATATCAGTCAGTCTACTCTCCCAGTCGAAAGCGGGTCACAGGACAAGGCCAGAGGTCGAGTGTTGTCTTGGTCAGGGTCATTTTAGGCTAATTTCACCAGGCCGGAGAGGTCGCAGGAGGGGTATCAGGCTAATTGAAAGTTTAAATAGACTCGTCCTGCTCTGATAAAGAAAGTCTAACCCTCTTTTTTGAAGACCGCGCATTTAGTATCAAAGCAGTGGTTTGTGATATCCGTAATGTAGTGGCTGTAAACACAACTTGTAGTAGTTCGAAGCAATAGTACTGCTAAATCAGAATTCCTTGTACGCACTTTAGTACACTTTGAATTATATGCGTTCAGCTTTTATGATATGTTTATTTATGATTAATTCTGGTCTGCTCCGGTCAGATTTTGGTCCTGTTTTTATGGCCATGATTTAAATGTTAATAACCAGTTCCAGGCTGTTTTTTAAAGATGTTTTTTGTCAGGACGTGGTATTATGGTTTAAGTTTGGTTGGCGTATGTAATTATGGTTAACTTGGACTAAATGCTGTTGAAAGGTTTAAATTTGTTGGAAAACACAACAGTTAAACTTGCATTTTAATCTTCTAGCTTTTTTTTTTACTTCGTAAGTTGTCTTTTCCCTCCTTAGCATGGCAGAAATTTTACATGTGCAAACATTAGGTTTTAATATGATTGAAAAGGCAGCTGTCTCCCATTGGTGGATTTACAGTCACTTGAGCAAGCACTCTCTCTCTTTCTCGCTGTCTTTCGTTCTTATTCATTCTGTATGGAGGGAAACGAAGGAGAGGAAAAAAAAGGTTTCATGAATTTTAATCCATTGGTAATTTATTGCACGCTTGAATAATATGTATTTAAGAAACTGAGAAGCCACAGAGAGAGAGAGATGGGGGACAGATGACAGCGTGGCGGGGCAGTGCTGTATCACTATGTTTAATTAGCTGGCTGACAGCAGCCCATAACTCTCTCCATTAAGTAAATAAGTTGTAAAGAATTTATGATGAAGTGGCGCATTATTCAGAGGGGATATTCAATGATGACATGGACACATTAAATATGGTAAATGGCATTAAACGTATCTCCCTGCCTTTCCCTCTCGTTTTCCTCTGCACCCCCTCCCTACGCCCCGCCGTGTGAGAAGCCGTCAATATGCCAATATGCAAGAGACTGTAAAAATAAAATTGATTTGGTAAATGCGAGTTAAGATAGATCTGTTTGCTTTCATCATCAGTTCTGCCATGTGGAAGAGTGATGTCACCGACTGGGGTACGATAAAGACTGAGCCCATCTGGAAGCTTTGATGAAGCGTGTGTGTGTGTGTGACGAGTCATTCAAAGCACAAGTGCTGTAATTTTTGTAAGCATTTATATGGGCCTGATTGTGTGTGTTGTGCTTCTTTGTGAGGCTGAAAGTTGTGTGATTGTGCAAGTTTTTGATTGTTAGTTTGTGTGGTTGTGCAAAGGTTTGCTTGTGTGATTGTACACAAGTTCTTGTGTGGTTGTGCACAAGTGTTTATGTGATTAATTACAGGTGTTTCATTATTAGTTTGTGTGATGGTGCACAAATGTTTGTGTGATTGTGTACAGGTGTTTCATTGTTTCTGTGATTGTGCGCAAGTGTTTATGTGATTATTTACAGGTGTTAGATTATTTGTTTGTGTGATGGTGCACAAATATTTGTGTGATTGTGTACAGGTGTTTGATTATTAATTTGTGTGATTGTGCACAAATGTTTTGTGATTGTGTACAGGTGTTTCATTATTAGTTTGTGTGATGGAGAACAACTGCTGGTGTGATTGTGTACAGGTGTTTTGTTGTTAGTTTGTGTGGTTGTGCACAAGTGTTTATGTGATTAATTACTGGTGTTTGATTATTGGTTCGTTTGATTGTGCACAAATGTTTTGTGATTGTGTACAGGTGTTTGATTATTAGTTTATGTGATTGTGCACAAGTGCTTGCATGATTGTGTACAGGTGTTTCCTTATTAGTTTGTGTGATGGAGAACAACTGCTGGTGTGATTGTGTACAGGTGTTTTGTTGTTAGTTTGTGTGGTTGTGCACAAGTGTTTATGTGAGTAATTACTGGTGTTTGATTATTAGTTTGTTTGTGCACAAATGTTTTGTGATTGTGTACAGGTGTTTGATTATTAGTTTGTGTGATTGTGCACAAATGTTTTGTGATTGTGTACAGGTATTTCATTATTAGTTTGTGTGATTGTGCACAAGTGCTTGTGTGATTGTGTACAGGTGTTTTGTTGTTAGTTTGTGTGGTTGTGCACAGGCGTTTATGTTATTATTTACAGGTTTTTGATTATTAGTTTGTGTGATGGTGCACAAATATTTGTGTGTTTCATTGTTTATGTGATTGTGCACAAGTGTTTATGTGATTATTTACAGGGGTTTGCTTATTAGTTTGTGTGATTATGTACAGGTGTTGATTGCTTGTGTGGTCTTTGCTCATGTGATTGTAGACATGTTTGTGTGATTATGTTCCAGGGTTTTATTGGTAGTTTGTGTGATTGTGCAAAGATCTTTGCTTATGTGATTGTGCACAAATGTTTGTGTGATTGTGTACAAGTGTTAGTTTGTGTGATTGTGTGAATCTCTTTACTTGTGTCATCATGCACAAGTGTTTGTATGATTGTGCACAAGTGTTTATTACAGTTATTTTGTGCAGAAGCCTGTTTGATCCTACACAGGTATTTGTTGGTGTGATTGTGTTGATACATGTAATTGTTTTTTTGTCTGTTTGAACTAACCGTGTGTGTGTGTGTGTGTGTGTGTGTGTGTGTGATGTGTTTGTATTGTGTCTGTGTATGCATGTGAGTTTTATCTCTAATTGTATGAAAATTGTGTGTCTGGGACAACTTTACATTTGTGTACAACTGTGTATGACAGTATAGATGATATGTGTGCACCTAAATGTCTACGTTTGTACATATGCGACCTAGCGTGTGTGTGTGCTTATTTGTGAATGTGTGTATTAGAAGGTCCATAACTGACTATTGAGGGAGGTTTGTCACTGAAGAGGTCAGAAGCTCTCTGAACCACCATCATAAATTCAAACCTTTACTTGTCGTGTGTGTGTGTTTGAGTAATGAAAGCTGTTGAGTTACGAGTTGAGATGACTTCTGTAAATAAAACAACCACCTGCCTCACCAACACACACATGCACACACACACAATGCACAAAAAGCCATATTGCGTTGAAGTTTTAAAGCCGCCTGGTTGTCTAGGGCAGGTCAGTGTGTGTGTTGACCCTGCAAAGGTGTGTGTAAGGTTATGTTGTGTTTGTGTGTATGCATATAAGTGTATATATGTGTGTGTGTGTGTGGCGGTGAAAGGGGTGTCCAGGAGCTTTTGTGCACCTTTTGAGCGCAGGCACATAGATGGAGGGGACATAGGAGATTAGCCCCGTGTGTGTGTGTGTGTGTGTGTACGTGGCTGGAGATTAAGAGTGTGTGTGAATAGGGGTGAGGGATTAGGCCTCCTCAGCATGCCTGTCCCCACACTCCTCTGTCTTTTCATCCCGCTATCCTGCTCTCCAACTTCTCTCTCTCTTTCTGTCTGTCTCTTTTGTGCTAGAACCTTCTCTTTCTCTCTCTCTGTCCCTTCTGTCTGTCACTCTCCCGCTCCCGAATGCTCGATCTGTCATTCTTCCTCAGAAATATTTATCCGCTCCTTGTCTTCCCTCATTCTTCCCTTCCGATATATATTCCTCCTCTCTTTTTCAGGGCCCGAAAGGAAGTTTAATCCCTGTCTCAGGGAAACTGACCTCACACACACAAGCCATTCAGAAAGACTTCTAAAACTCATCTCATGTGTTTTTATGAAGCATTATGTTTTAAAGTATTCACTGAGAACGCTTCCACTCCTTCACCCACTCGTTCTCAGGAGGATAGAGAGAAAG
Source organism: Labeo rohita (assembly GCF_022985175.1). Classification (NCBI taxonomy): domain Eukaryota; kingdom Metazoa; phylum Chordata; class Actinopteri; order Cypriniformes; family Cyprinidae; genus Labeo; species Labeo rohita. The sequence continues at coordinate 30,389,590 of NC_066883.1, read as the reverse complement.
AGTGAGAAAGAGAAAGAGGCTTCCTGTATTGGGACTCGACTGGCCTACAGTACACAATACTGGCACGGCTTCACTGCCGCTCAATGTGGAATCAACATGCACTTTATTTACTTATTGTGCACAAATCATCAGGGCATGTTAGACTAAATACAAAAGGAAGTGTTCGCTTTTGTAATCTCTCAACAAAGTGTAATAATTTTCTCCAGCTTTGATTGCTGACCTAAACAAGGTCATGTGAATTGGAAAAATAATATTAACCAATAATTTCCTGACACCCTGATTAAGCTGATGGATAAATACCACATCACATTTTGGAAGCTAAATGCTTTGCAAATACCATTTTATGTTTTTATTGCTTTCAGTGAAGTTGAAAGTGTCCAAAACGCACTTGCACTCCACAGGTGACTAAAAACTAGGGCTGGGTTTTGATGCAAATTTAACTTCTGTTCTATTCTATATTGATTATTTTGAATATATATCAGGTAAATCTCTCAACTAATCCTGTAGAATATACATGAGAGTCAGTTGGTACTACATTATAAAAATATTGAAGGTTAAAATAAACTGATTTGTATAAAAATGCTTAAATTGCACTCAATTAAGTTTTTATAATAATAAAGTAGACAGGGCTCTACGCTTACTTTTCTTTTTAGGAGCATGCGTGCTTCTAACAAAATTAAGGGAGCACCTTCTTATCAATAATCAAAAATTCTGATCAAAAATTAGCCTTCACATTACGAGATGATATTTGACTCCTTAAAAGTGATTTACAGGGGAATTTAGTTTTTACCTTTGTAATGGCATTTTACTAACTTTATTAAAAGTATGGCATCTTTTATATCAAATTTTTTAAAATTTGTATTTTAGAAGCTTTTAAAAATGTTTAATTAAAACAACAGAATAAGAACAAGAATAAGTTAGCAATCAAATGAACTTAATAATTTGTACTACAAAGGTGGCACAGAAGAACACAAAAGTGGCCTGAAGGTGTATTTTCATATGTTTAATGAAGCTCAGAGGTGGCATGAGTGCAGTCAAATTAATAAATTCATGTTGAGATTAATGTTTTAAATATAACATTTTGAATACAGAAATATTAAAAGATTTAAATAACTAAAAAGATACTTTAAAAATGAAACTAAAACTGCCAGTAGGTGGCGGCAAGTCACTGATTTAATTACTGAATCATTCATTCATTTGATTTGTTCGAACAGATGATTCATTCAGGAATAAAGCAAGTGACTGTCTTTATAAATAGGAAATTGAATCATTGACTCACTAGATTCGTTTAAAAACGCACATTCATTCGTAAACTAAACACCGCTGTGTTTGAATGGAGATGCGCAGTTGACTTGTTTCAAACTTTTTTTATGACGAAATAGAATAACATCCGGCAATGGTGTTATAGTCAGACAAAGTCACTTAATATTAACTTCTTGTTTATTTAACTGTTGTATTAAATCAATATCTCATTTACAAAAAAAAAATCATTAAAAGCTGTCACTCATCTTAGTTCATCGCGATCTCACAAAGTTCCATTATAATCGAAGCTCTCTACACTGCACAATCAATCTCTTATTTACACGCTCTCTACACTTTATGAAAGGATTCGTAAGATATGTCTGTGATACTCAATGTTGCAAAAACACATATAAACCTTTGAAGCTCCCCTCAGTGCAAACACAAATATGCTGATCGGGTCAGTCGCACTGGTACTTCTAAATATTTTATCATAGTGGCACGCAGTAGTTTTCAGTCGCAAATAGCCGCATTGTAGAGCCCTGTTAGAAATCTTTTCTGGCTGACTAATGAGTTTATGGTCATCGAATATGTTTTTTCTGAGGTAAATGTGACTAGAGCTGCCAAACGATTTGTTGTAATTAATCGATTCAAAATAAAAGTTTATGTTTATATTTTACATGTGTGTGTACTGTGTATATTTAATATGTATATATAAATATACTCACACATACAGTATATGTATATATTTAAAAAATATATTTATATGTATTGTATGTATTTGTATATATGTTAGCTATTTATATAATATATAAATATAAATATTTTACATATAAATCTAACATATTTTTCCTTGATATATACATGTATGTGTGTGTTTATATATACATAATAAATATACACAGTACACACATAGTATGTAAACATAAACTTATTTTGAATCGATTAATCGCGACTAATCACTTTGCAGCTCTAAATTTGACATTATGTGACATTGTTTACAAGCTGTTATTGATTGACTAACGTAATGCATGGTTTACATGTAATAGTGTCGTCTATGCTTTTGTCGACTTATGTGACATGAGTGATTCAAAAACAAACCATATTTAATGAAATCTTCTCTATGCACTTTAATCTCAGTGAAAAATGTATAATTGGAAATGTATGTAATTGTATCTATTTATTTGTAAAATGTATAAAATAAAATAAAAAAATTACATACTACATTGTTATTATATACTATTACATGTGAAATACTCTTCACATTAATCACTAATTGACTGAGATTAATGTAAATTAACAGTTTGTCACAAATGTGTTGAAAAAAACATCTCAATAATAATACAAATATAAAAATATGTCATTAATACTGCTAAATAATACAAATATAAAACTTAAACTTTAAAATATTAAAAACAATTTTATTAATACTACAAAATTAAAATAAATATGTAATCCTTGACCACAAAACCAGTCATAAGGGTCATTTTTTTTTAAATTGAGATTTATACATCATTATACATCAAAAGTGGAATAAATAAGCTTTTCATTGAGTTATGGTTTGTTAGGATGGGACAATGATTTATGATTTTTGGCATTAAAGAAAAATCGATAATTTTGACCCATACAATGTATTTTTGACTATTGCTACAAATATACCCGTGCAACTGGTTTTGTGGTCCAGGGTCACAAATAAAAAGTTAAAAAAAAATATATATATATATATATATATTGTCATATTATTATAGTGCTATTTATTATATAAATATTTAATTAATTGTTTCAGCTCAGCTTTTGGCTGTGATATTTCGACTGATGTGATTGACTAAAGAGTACGAGAAAGCATTAGGAAAATCAGCTGGCTTACAAGTCTACAATTTTTGCTTCTCGCTTTCTTTCTGTGTTTCTCAGCGGGGTGGGGAAGCCGGGGGTTAAATGCTTGTAGAGTTGGTATACAAATGATGGTGGGACAAAGACACTTCTTTAAGCAGGGTAAGGTGTGTGTGTGTCACAATGCCAGGTGAAGGGGGTGTCCCTGAAGGTCGTGACCTCATTAGATGTGTAAGAATGGGGGTGTGTGTTTGGGTGTTGGGGGTGTACCTGGTCAAAAGCTCTGTGGGGAGGAGAAGGTGGGGTTTCATTAAAATGAACCAACCTCTTCCTGTCCCTCTTTCTGTCTCTCTCTCTCCCGCTCAGCACAAAACAAGAATGGCGCCCTGCTGCGCCTCTCCAAAAGACAGTTTAATAAACTCACACACACACATAAAGAGACGCACATCTCATGAGGTTTCCATTACAAATGTGGGAAACACGGGCAAGTGTATTTTGCTGTGGATCAATGAAACTTCGCTATGCTGATATCAGCCAACTTTGCTTGAGGAAATCAAATTTAGTTGTTTTTTAAACCTGAGCACTCAGCTTTGACCACATAGAGGCTAAAAACATGTTTGTCCTGACTTTGTTTTTGCTATATATCGCAGAGTGTTTTCATTGAAACACAGTTGTGCGGGATTTCCTTTCCTGTAATTATTTTCCCATCAACAGGAACACGTACGTCTCAAACCAACCGAAGCAAACGAACGTTGAAGCAGCCTTCCAGACATTTTCATTGGAAACCTGTATACATCACATTGTCAAACCGTCAATCACTCCGCCTGACGATTGCGTCAGGGTTAAACGCAAAATACGATCGCTGGTCATTCCTGGGGTAATTTCCTAATTTACAAAAATAGTTCAAATCTAAGCAGATGTGTACCAGTGACCTGGAAGCTATTCAGTTTTTCAACAGACATGTTTGAGAAGTCTTGACAGTGTGTTTTGGTCTGCAGGGTTGCACTGGAAAGGACTAGTGCCTCTCAATGTCATGTTCATAACCGTAGATGAAAGTTGATGGAGAAAGTGCCGTTAATGTGAAGAAACAAGATTTTATTTCAAACATTCATGCTTTTTGGTGTATTGCATCGGCCCACACTCAGTTTCTCTTTCTGTTCTGTTCTTTCTCTTTACAGTTTTTTCTCACTCTCTCCTTTTCTTTTTCTCTCTCTCTCTCTCTAGTTTGTACTATAATAAACACTACCAGTCAAAAGTTTTTGAACAGTAAGATTTTTAATGTTTTTTTAGAAGTCTCTTCTGCTTACCAAGCCTGCATTTATTTGATCCAAAGTACAGCAAGAACAGTAAAATTTTGAAATATGTTTACTATTTAAAATAGGTGTTTTCTATTTGAATATGTTTTAAAATTTAATTTATTCTTGTGATTTCACATTTTTTTTAGCATCATTACTCCAGTCACATGATCCTTTAGAAATCATTCTAATATTCTGATTTGCTGTTTAAAAAAACATTTATTATTATAATGCTGAGAACAGCCGAGTAGAATTTTTTCAGGTTTCTTTGATGAATAGAAAGTTCAGAAGAACAGCATTTATCTGAAATAGAATTTTTTGTAACATTATAAATGTCTTTATCTTCACGTTTGATCAATTTAAAGCATCCTTGCTAAACACAAGTATTAATTTCTATAATTTCTTCCCCAAAAATAAATACATAAATAAATTATACTGAATCCAAGCTTTTGAGTGGTATAGTGTATAATGTTACATTAGCTTTTTATTTCAGATAAATGCTGATCTTTGGATCCTGAAAAAAATAACTGTTTTAAATATTAATAATAATAATAATAATAATAAAATGTTTCTTGAACAGCAAATCAGCATATTAGAATGAGTTCTGAAGGATCATGTGACACTGAACGCTGGAGTAATGATGCTGAAAATTTAGCTTTGAAATCGCATGAATAAATTACATTTTAAAATATATTCAAATAGAAAACAGCTATTTTAAATAGTAAAAATATTTCAAAATGTTACTGATTTTGCTGTACTTTGGATCAAGAAGAGACCTCTTTAAAAAAACATTAAAAATCTTACTGTTCAAAAACTTTTGACTGGTATTTAAAAGTAAGCTGTGAGGGATAGAAATATAGTCCACTCCATATGTTTAAATCATACATAAAACCAGGACATCAGAGGGAAAACTGTCTTTAGAAATGACAAATGTGACAAATGTTCCTGTTTATTTTTTCTAATAGAGACCATATATGTGACCCTGGACCACAAAACCAGTCTTAAGTCGCTGGGGTTTATTTTTTAGCAATAGCCAAAAATACATTGTGATGGTCAAAATGATTGATTTTTCTTTTATGGCAAAAATCATTAGGAAATTAAGTAAAGATCATGTTCCATGAAGATATTTTGTAAAATTCCTACTGAAAATGTATGAAAACTTAATTTTTGATTAGTCATATACACTGTTAAGAACATTATTTGAAGGACTTTAAAGGCAATTTTCTCAATATTTTGATTTTTTTTGCACCCCCAGATTCCTGATTTTTAAATAGTTGTATCTCGGCCAAATAGTGTCCTATCCTAACAAATCATCCATATATCAATGAAAAGCTTATTTATTCAGCTTTCATATGATGTATAAATCTCAGTTTTGAAAAAATGACCCTTATGACTGGTCTTGTGATCCAGGGTCACATATACCATTGGAACATTTTCAACAAAATAACAATAACTGTCTCTTGAGCACCAAATCAGCATATTACAATGATTTCTGAAGGATCACGTGACACTGAAGACTGGATTAATGATGCCGAAAATTCAGATTTGCTATCACAGAAATAAACTGTGTTTTAAAATATATTAAAATAAAAAACATTTGTCTATTTGGATATAGTTAGTTCACATCTACCTGTTTAAACCAGTTCAGAAACCACACACGTGGATTGGCTTTCTTTGGCTCTGTGCTGATCTCTGGTTTGGTTTGCACTCTGTTGTTTTAATATTATTCTATTTTAAACAATTTTCTCAGGACTCTCTCTCTCTCTTGTCTTCTTTTTCTGTTCCTCTCGTGGGGACTGATACTGTTTATAAAGCACCTGAATGAGAGGAAAGTGTGTGTGTTTAATTGTGTGTATCAAGGGAGTTGTGTTTGCTGCTAAAGAGCAGTTTGTGTGTGTGTGTGTGTGTGTGTGTGTGTGTGTGAGAGAGAGAGAGAGAGGAGAGTGTGATTGGAGCTGACACAAGCTGTATTATCATGTGTTTCACGTTAGCCGACTCTAAACTTCTGTGTGGGGTAGACAGTTCATACATGCCACTCAACCTTAAGACACACACACACACACACAGGCACACACGCTTACCTCCTCAACTAAGAATAGAGCTGAGCAAAACAGATAGAGTTACTTAAACCTGAGGATGGAGAAAGGCGGAGGGGCAAAAAGTGAGCAAAAACAAGAGTTAGCCAGGACCAAAACAAGAAATTAAAGGAATGGTTTCTTAATAGCACCTTCATGTTGCTCCAAAACCTATATGACTTTCTTGAACACAAATGAAGACATAAATAATGTACTGGTTATTTTTTTATGCAGTTACAATGAATGGAAACTATGTCCTGTATGAAATAATATGATAACTTTGTGCAAGAAACAGTCGTAATTTAAAAGAAACAATGTCAAATTTTAAGTTGCTATACACTGAGCACTTGATAGATTCAGAGTATTGAATCGAATCAGCTAAATTTGTAAATTAATCATTTAGACTAAGATTCCAAATGATTCTGAATCGTTCAGACTCTTAACAAAGACAAACTGATTCAGTGAAATAATTTAGCCAATAAGAATGATTCGGACATCATGTACTAAGGAGAAATTTTAAGTAAATAATAGAAGACTTTATTTTATTTTATTTTAGTTTAGTTTAGTTTAGTTTAGTTTTTATTTTATTTTGTTTTATTAAGATTGAAGGCTTTGGTCCTATTTTTTAAAAATCGTATGGAAAACAGTGACCAGCATCATTTAAAAAAAATAAGGAAAAAAAGGGGGAATATAATTGCAATTTCTGGAAGAACTATTTATAACAGACTGAATTAAACTAATTCAGCCAAAAAGAATGATTAGTCTATGAATCGGACATCACAGAGAAATTTTCAGTAAATAATAAAAGATTGATGGCTTCAATCCCTTTTATTGTATGAAAAACCATGACCAGCATTGTGAGAAATTTTCAGTGAATAAGACTGTGGTGGATTATTTTTATTTTGTTTTATTTTATATATTTATTAATTAATTAATTTATTATTATTATTATTATTATTATTATTATTTTTTTTTTTTTTTTTTTAAGGTTGAATGCTTCCGTCCCATTTTTTTAAAAATTGTATGCAAAACAGTGACCAGCACAAAATAATAAATAAATAAATAATCCAAAAATCCAAAAAGAATGATTAGTTTATGAATCGGACATCGCTGAGAAATTTTCTGTAAATAATTGAGGACTTTTATGGATTATTTTAGTTTAGTTTAGTTTAGCTTAGTTTCATTTAGTTTACTTTATTAAAATTAAAGGCTTCTGTCCAGTTGTTTTTTTGTTTTTTGTTTTTTTTTTAATTGTGTAGTGACCAGCTTTTTGAAATTTTCAGTAAATAATTTATGGATTATTTTATTTTATTTTATTTTTATTTTTATTTTTATTTATTTTTATTTTTAAAGATTGAAGTCTTCAGTCTTTTGTTGTTGTTGTTGTTGTTTTTTGTACATACATTTGAAATTGTATGGAAAACAATTCAAAAATAAAACATAAAAAATTCCTTCATTGTTCCATAAAAAGAAATACATATATACACATCTGGAAAAAGATGGGGTCAGCAAATGAAACATAATTGCAATTTCTGGAAGAACTGTTTTTTTTTTTAAACAAAATCTGAATAAAAACACAAAGAAACAAGGGAAAATTGACCATGAGAGAAAGATGAAGGAAACATGGAAGAGAAGTAAGACAGACTGACAGAGAGGAAACCGGACCAAGAATTAGCGAAGAAAGAAAGAGTGAGGGAGTAATCAGATTTTCCGGGTGGCAGCAGGTAGTCGGAGTAGGACTTTGTCCCTGGCCATCCTCTCGGATAACGGGTTAACACACACGCACACACACCCTCGCCAGTCTTTTTGGTTGGCTGTGTCAGCCCTGATCCATCAGGCGGGATTTTTCCTGGTCCGTGTGTCAGTAATGTTAGGACAGAGATCTGCTCTAATTGTTGTGGCTGGTCAGGACGAGTTACCATCTCAGGCAAACCACAGGAACGGCCTCTCCATCGGTTACCCCGGCAGATTATAACCCTGACATCCTGCCATCCACAACCTTCAAAACAAACCCCCTAAAGAGACGGGGAGAAAGAAAGAGAGAGTGAGATGTTTTTGTGTGCGACTGAGAGAGAGAGAGAGACTTCCAGGGTTTCTTCTTAAATAGAGCGAGAACACATCCATCTTCCCTCGTCTTCGAATTGTCCGGACTCTCTTTTTCTTCGGTGGCGGCTCCCTTCTTTTCCTTCTCTTACTTTTCTTTATGACAGCCATTGTAACCTCTTTAGAGCGACGGGGGGAAGCCGCGCCATTGGCCGTCGCTCCTGAGCCCGGTTTGATTGACAGCGGGAGTCCGGCCAACTGCCACCCAGGACACCCAGCCATAAATCATCAGCTATGGAGCGCGCCCACTTCCTGAAACGCTACCGCTGCCTGCAGGGGACAAAAAGCCCTTTGTGGGGGATTTTATTTGGGGAAGAAGGTTTAGGAGGTCTCGGGACAGTTTGCCAGGGCCAACCGCGCTGCCTGCCTCTCTGAAAAGTTTGAGCCAAAAGTGGAGAGAGAGATTGTGCTCATTGGCCACTCTGTGCACTCTACTGACACCGGCAGCTCTTCCAGGTGGCCCCCCTCCACGTCTGCGAACCCCCAGACCGACACACACATCAGTCATCCAATTAAAACACACAACACAAGCACCAGACCTCTTTAGAACGAGAACAGAAAGAACTAGAACATAGGAAAGTTCAATCGGACCGCTTTCTTTCACTTTAACACTGGGAAAACAGGGATTTTTTTATCATGGAAAACAGGATTGAGAATAAAAAAAAAATGTACTACAGCATGTCAAAGTACTTTTACAATGCAAAACGTCCTCTCCAGACTGTCCGTGTCCTACTCCGTCATTTTGAGTTGTGTGCAAAAGTCTCAAAAGAAATGTAACCATATACAATATATATATTTCTCTTAAAATTGTGCGTAGATAGATAGATAGATAGATACAATAGATAAAAGAAAGATAGATGAAATAATGATATAATAAATATTGTCAATATTTATATATAGAAAAATATCAAAATAAATACAAAATTCAGTAATAAAATAAGTATAAATAAACAACTATGTACAATATATCTCCCTTAAAATTGCATATGTGTGTGTACGTGTAAATGTATATAATAATAATAAAAGAAATATTAATGTAAAATATTATTGTCAAAATAAATAATTAAATATTGATAAATAAACAATATCCAATATATTTTTTCACCTAAAATTATGGATGTATATATCTATATATATAGATAGATATAGATAGATGTTGATATAAATATTAATGTGTGTAAATACATATATATGTAAATTTCAAAATAAATCTGAAAAAATAAATAATATATATTTCTCTAAAATTGTGTGTGTATATATATATATATATATATATATATATATACACACACACAATTTTAGAGAAATATATATTATATATGATTTATAATAATGATATAAATATTTAAATATGTATATTTATATATGTAAATATCAAAATAAATAAAAATAGATAAACCGTATACAATATATATTTATCTTAAAAATGTGCATATATATATATACACACACACACATACATTTTGATATAATACTTATAATCAATGTTTACATTTGTTTAAATATGTATATTTACATATGTAAATATCAAAATAAATATAAATATAAAAATAAAGAATAAAATAAATTGAAAAACTAAATAATTTACAATAATGATATAATAAACATTTAAATGTTTATATTTATAAATATGTAAATATTAAAAATAAAGAATAAAATAAATTTACACAAATAAACCATATACAATATATATATTTCTCTTAAAATGTATGTGGGTTTGTGTGTTTGTATATTTAATATCAACATTGCTTTTATGGAAACTAAGATGCAGTGACCGTGTGAAATATGCTGGTATATGGAGGTTAGTGAGTCACTACTGGGTCATTTACATCTAAAAGTCGTAAAGGTACGGTAGCGAAAACAGTTCGTTTAATGTAGGGGTCAGATAGAGGGTGGAAAATGTCTTGAAAAACAAAATTATGACTTTCTGGTGCAAGAAACCTTCACTAACATTGTAAGTGGACTTCGGGGATAAAAGTAAAACACAGACATGTAGAATACACCCCTTTTAATACTTTTTATTGTAGCCAAGTAATTTCCTCTCATTGGCATACTTATAAATGCTGTAGAAGTTTCAAGAACATTTTCCACACAACAATTAAATCCTCCATTGAGTTGAACCGACGCCTGACGGTCAGGTATCGCTGGAACTGAACTGATTGTGAATTATCTGGCGTTGTGGTCAAAAGCCCTGACACGGAGGTGAACCTCCCTCAACAACAGCGTCCACACCGGAGGAGATCTCCATCCCTATGTTTTCACTCATCTCTCCCTCCTTCTCGCTGTCTGTTTTTCTTTTTCCGCTACGTTGTCAGACAGAAGGAGAGACGGGCCTGTTTTCTTTTTCAATATAGATCTGAAAGAAAAGGGATACGAACGAGGGAAAGCGAGCGAGATGTGACCCTAGAGAGGTACAGACGAGAAATCCCTGACACCTCCGTAAATCTGGACGTCCCGTGTCCACCCTCCACTGCAAGTGTGTGTGTGCCATGAGTGTCAACCAGCCGCAAGAGGAAAACATTCCTGTGTGGTTCTCACACAAATTCAGGAGGTTTGCTCTGAAAACAAGGCCTTTCCTCACTGCTTCAGCCTTTCTCTTCCCTTCTCTCTCTCTCTCTCTTTGGCTTCAGCTGTCCTCCCCAGACTAGGCTGGTAGAGGTGAGGATGAAGGTTTTCATTGTGCTGCTGTTGATTCTGCATTAGCCTCCGTGTTTAGCTTTTATGATAAATATGCGCTCGAGTCTGCGCTGTTATTTTGCAGTCTCCCTGGGTCTGGCTCGCCCTCGCTCATCCCTCTCTCGCACACCTAGACTTAGCCACATTAGCCTGATTTTTCACCCAAATGGAAATGTGTGCTGTCACATGGCCATCGCCCCTGACGATCTGCTGTCCAATCAGTCACGAGCAGCCCGCCGGCCCCGCAAATAGGCCTGTCACTCTCCCCGTCGGCACGGTAACGGATGGTCCATCATTAAAGGGGGGGGCGGGCATGGGTGGAGTAAGGTCCGGCGGGTGATGAGCCCATTGCCCCATCAGGTGCGTGGACACACACACATAAACACAAGTGTGTGTTCATGTAAGATGTGTATCCCTGTAGAATGTGTTTGTGTGTTCAAAAGGAAAAAAGACAGTTTTGGACATTCACCACTGTAAAACTTTTCGTACACAATGTACTATAGTATTACCATGTCTATTTGCAGTTTTACCGTAGTATCATTATATGTTTTAGCATGTACTATGGTGAAATCTTACTGTTTGGACATGTACCATGTTTTTATACAGTGATAATACCATGCTTTTGGGACATTTAACATGGTAATATCTTGTTTTGTGGACGTGCTGTAGTAGTTTCATATATACCATGGTATTATTGTTTTTGCACCTTTACTGTAGTATTACTATAATTTTTCTGCATGTACTATTGTAATACCATGTTTTTGGTACTTTCACCATTATAATACCATGCTTTTTGGACATTTGCCATAGTAGTTTTGTGTTTTTAGCAGTCTCGTTTTGTGGACATAGTACTATAGTAATACCATGTTTATTTGAACATTTCCAATTCTAATTCTTTGTTTTGTGGACAGTGTACCATGGTATTTCTGTGTTACCCTAATGTTACCACCTTTTTGTGCATATGCCTTCCAATTACCATGTTTTTGGTAAAATCATGCTTTGGATATGTACCACAGTACTACCATGTTTTTTGCAGATTTACCAGAATAATACCATGCTTCTTGGACATGTACATTGCCATGTCTTTTTGTATTTTACCTTATTAATGCTATGAGTTTTGGATATGTACTATAGTAATTATCTGTTTCTGATCATGTACCATGGTATTTTTTTTTACATTTACTGTGGTAACATGGTTTTTGGATGTGTACCATAGCATTAGAGTATTTACCATATTTGCTTTTATAATACCATGTTTGCACTTGTATCATGATAATGCCATGTTTTTTTTGCGTTTTACATTTTTCGTTTTGCATTTTCACCATAATAATACCATGTTTTTTGTTGGGGTTTTATATATCATGATAATCCCTTTTTTTTTTTTTTTTTGACTTTTACTTTGATATTGCCATGCGTTTTGCATTTTCACCATAATAATACCATGGTTTTTGGACATTTACCTTGGTATTGCCATGTTTTTTTTTTTTTTTTTACATTGGTATTGCCATGTTTTTTGGACATGCACCATTCTGTTACCATGTTTTTGAATATGGTAATACCATGGTGTTCTTTGGAGTCTCATGTGGTAACATGGTTTTTGAACATGTACCGTAGTATTACAATATTTACCATATGGACCATTATAAAACCATGTTCGCACTTGTCTCATGATAATGCCATGTTTTTTGGACTTTTACCTTGGTATTGCCATGTGTTTTTTTTTTTTTTTTTTTTTTGCATTTTCACCATAATAATACAGTGTTTTTAAACATGTATTATGGTGTTTTTTCTTCTGCATTTACTGTGGTAACAACATGGTTTTTGGATGTGCACCATTGTTTTACCAATGTTTATGAATGTGGTAATACTATGGTATTCTTTGAAGATTCATAGTTTTTGGACTGTACCATTTTTGTACCAAAAAAAAATTTACCGTTTTTCATTTACCATTTTTGATAATACCAGTTTTTTTTTTTTGCATTTTCACCAATAATAATACCATGTTTTTTGTGGGGATATACTTTGATAATACCATGTTTTTGAACATGTATTATGGTGTTATTTCTTTTACATTTACTGTGGTAACATGGTTTTTGGACATGTACTATGGTATTACAATATTTACCATTTTTTACCCTTATAATACCATGTTTGCACTTGTATCATGATAATGCCATGTTTTTTTGGCTTTTACATTTACTGTGATAACAACGTGTTTTTGGACGTGCACCATTATGTTACCATGTTTTTTAAGGGGTAATACCATGATATTCTTTAGCAGAACAGTAAACAGTCTTTGCTGTGGTATATACTGCCACACTACTTTTGTAAGGGAAGTTCGCGTGCATGAAGTGTGTGTGTGTGTGTGTGTGTGTGTGTGTGTGTCTGTGACTGGTGGCCTTTGGTGATCGTAAATAAAAGAGCTGTAGTTGAGGAGGAGATAAGGCATTATGGCTATTTACACTGAATCACACTCACTATCCATCAACACACACACATACACACAGATATGGGTCCGATCCAGCCGTGTCACTCTTATTTATGGGCAGAGCTCTCAGTAAGGCTACACTGGGGTGTTATACTCAATGGGGCCATCCGTTTCTCACTGTGTATGTGGATGAGATGATGATGATGCATTCTGTTGTCAGGGAAACAATCAGCGAGGCCGGTCGTTACGGTAACGGGATCACCATGGATGCCTGCTCGGTAAATAACACCTCCGTCGGCCCGCCGGTCGTCACCGAGACAAATGCTGGGCTTTTAATTAGGCTAATAAAATAGGAAGAAAGGGCTGACGGCTCAGAGTGGCTGTCAGTTACTGAAGATACATCACAACACACACACACTAGACTATCTGAGATACTGAATCCTCAGTGTGTAGAGCAATAATACACATTATATGTTAGATGTTCATTTGTTCTTTTTCGTGTGTCTTTTTTTTTTTGGCAGTGATATTATTTTGATAAGAGTATGCATTAGGTGCACGGTTAGCATATTATTTTCTGGTCATATGTGAAGCGTGCATGATTTTTAGGATAATTTTTCCCACAATTCCTAGTTCTACAGAGAGATGTTCATGACAGTTCACTATCGACTTTTTCAGATGAAGAAAAATGGCGAGAACGAAGCCAAAGCTGCCACAGCAGTTTTTAAATGTATGAACCTGAAAGTTCAGTATTAATGAGTTTAAATGCATTTGGCTAATGCTTACATGCAAACGCAAACAATTTGTGACAAAAGGCACTTAAGATGCAGTTTTTGGACATGGCGTGTCCCATTACTATTGCATACACAAAAGTATGTAAATACAGTATGTAAGGTGTGCAGCATTGGCCTTTTTAGACTTTTAACCCTAAACAATCCTGAGTTATTTTATTCCATGTTTCATACAAATCATACTTCACTTTGTGTTAGTAATGATTATTGGTTTAGTAAAATTTGGCGATTTCAGATTGTAAAAGTGCAAATTCCAGGTTAAAGTGATTATTTGATTTTTTTTTTTTCCACTTAAAAACACTGACACATGACAAGCACACAACCTGTTTTAAATTTTTACAACAATACAGCGCTCATGAATAATTAATAAGGTATGCTCTGAAGCAGTTTATGATTGGTTGTTGCTTTTGGCATCGTAATTCTGTTCTGGAGCAGTGCTTTATAACCCCTTTTCAAGTTTGAAGTGTTAGTTTTAAAAAGATGTTATAATCCCTTATGTAAAAGAGGATTCAGCCTTTCTGTCTTGCTGTCAGTTTTTCTCTCTCACACGGACGTCTTAGAGGAGACGTGTAGTATTTCCAGCCCCAAGTTTTTTCAGCTGCTTCACTCTAGACCTTCATTTACCAAAACTAATTGAAATAAAACTCTTTCCTCCTCCTGCTTATGCTCACAACACTTCACTTGTCACTATGAATGACCCAGTGTCTTTCTGCTGCGTTCGTCAAAAGCTGCCCGGCAGAGTTATAATATATGTCATCGGCTCGGGATATTTTTCGAGGACTAGAATATTTTAAAGGTGATAAAATAACAGTTACAGGTAA
This sequence comes from Labeo rohita, assembly GCF_022985175.1. NCBI lineage: Eukaryota > Metazoa > Chordata > Actinopteri > Cypriniformes > Cyprinidae > Labeo > Labeo rohita. The sequence goes on along the minus strand of NC_066883.1, from coordinate 30,374,335 downwards.
TAATAGAGCCAGACGAGCTCCAGATGCCGTGGTGAGAGAAGCCACTTGGTCGGATTTCTCCAACGTCTTCCCTCAATGTTCTGCTTCATTTCCGCAGTCAACTAAGGTGATGAATTCAACTCGAGAGGTAAAAAGTGATGTAGTATGGAACAAGGGATTGAGTTTTAAAGGGCAGAAACCAAGATGACTACATTTAAATGCATCTGACCTCAACATCTCACATAGCCAACAATGACATTGTGGCTCACGCAGTTCTTGTTCCATTAAACAACTTTAATGCTCTTAAACCACTAAAGCTGCATCAGAAATCCAGGCCTCATTGCAGACAGCTAGAATGTAAATGTCTGTCAGTTACAAAGTTATAGTAACCACTTGAGTGTTTGTTTAATTCTTTGGTTAAAATAGTAATTCTTTCGGCTTCCAATAAGAGTGTATTACTGATTTTATTACATTTAAATTATTTTTCTCAAAATTTTGCACTCCAAGGGCCAAACATGATACATACCAGTTCAATAGACATTTTTATCTCACTACTGTCTCATTCAGTTCCAAATTCTGCTCATTCAGTCCAAATTCTCCAAAGACAGCTTTGTCAAAGTTTAGTAAACTTTAAAATACTACCATTAACAACTACTAACAATAATTAATAAAAAAAAATATAATAGTTTTTTAGGGCCAATATCGTTTATTACAGGTCAGGTAGATAACCGATATTTTAAACCGATATATATATATGTCTGGTGTAAAAATGAAAATTAATATCACAATTAAGAATAAGTCCTCGGACAAAAACTTACTTGAAATGCTTTTAAATTATTTTATCAGCAAATCAGTTTTGAAAATGACTGATACCAATAACAATAAAAAATGTTATGTCTGCACCGAAAATTGTTCCGAAACCTAGTTTTATTTATTTATTAGTGGTCCGATAAGTGGTCCGACCTCTAATTATATTATTATTATTTATTTTTATTTCAATTATCTATTTATTTTTAACTGAGAGAAACCAGAGAAATCTGACCAAGACCAAATTATATTATATTTAGTGGTCAATCAATATGTGTTTTTCAGGGCTGATACCAATTATTACAGATCAAGTGGACCAATAACCGATATTTTGAATCGATGTATATGTCTAGTGTAAAAATAGAAATTAATGTCAAAATTAAGAATAACAAGGGCTCTGGCAAAAAGTTTCTGTAAATGATTTTAAATTATTTTACCGGCAAATCGGTTTTGAAAATGACTGATACCGATAACAATAAAAATGCCTAATATCTGTGCCGATAATCGTCCAGGCCAAAAATTAGTCCAACCCCTAATTATCTAATTATATTATCTATTTATTTATTTTTACTGAGAGAAAAACAAAGAAATCAAGACCAAATGATATTATATTTAGGGGTCGACCGATATGTGTTTTTCAGGGCCGATGCACAGTATTACAAATCAAGTAGACAGATAACCGATATTTTGAACCATTATGTGTGACATAAAAATGAAAATGAATGTCAAAATTAAGAATAACAAGGGCTCTAACAAAAACTTTCTTTAATAGTGTTTTGAATGATTTTATCGTGAAATCAGTTTTGAAAATGACTAATACCGATAACAAAAAAAAAAAAAAATATCAGCACCAATAAGTGGCCCGACCTCTAATTATATTATTTATTTATTTATTTATTTATTTATTTATTTTTAACTGAGAGAAAACCGAAAAGAAATCTGAGCAAGACCAAATTATATTATATTTAGGGGTCGACCAAAATGTGTCTTTCACGGCCGATGCCGATTATTACAGATCAAGTAGACCGATAACCGATATTTTGAACTGATATATATGTCTGGTGTAAAAATTTAAATTAACGTTAAAATTAAGAATAACTAGAGCTCTGACAAAAACTTTCTTTAAATGTGTTTTAAATTATATTATCGGCAAATTGTTGCGAAAATGACTGATACAAATAACCATAAAAATGCTTAATATCTGTGCCGATAAGCTGTCCGACCCCTAATTATATTATATTATATTATATTGCAAAATTATTTAGTCAATAATTTAAAATGTATTTATAATTAATAATATGATCTTTTTTTATAAGTGCTTATCCAAGTATTTATTTATTTATTATTTTTTTTTTTATTCATATTTATAATCTATATTGAAATGTATTATGTTTAATGAACTGTGTATGCAAATTATATCGGCCCTAGGCCACCTTGCTTTCTAGTTGTCCTATCAGGGTTGCCCTGGAGTTTTATTTTTTGAATAAAATCACCTAAAAAAGCATAAGTGCAGTAGAAGAGAGCAAATGTTGTGGAAAAATTGACAGCAGAAGTAAGTTGGCTTGCCGTCACTCATGCGTTTCTTACAAAACTTCTGATATTATGGCGAATATTGGTGCGAAATGAATGGCTGGGGTCCAGATCTTTTTCTTTCTCTGTCCTGCTGTACTAAGCCCCCCACAGCACACCCCAGATGCTGGAAAAGAAGGAACGAGGGAATGTAAGAATGGAGGAGTGTAGCTGCCTAGTCCTGATAACAGCATCAGGCTTTAGGGCCGTAAACACATGGGCTGTTTGATGTGCTCTTATCGAGAAAACTTTAAACAGCGAACCAGCCACTCCAGCCACATCAAATTCAGCCATTAATCTGCACTTTTATTAAATTATAAGTTTTGAGGCGAAAACATGCGGGGAGGAGGTGCGCGCACACACACTTTCACACACCAATCAAAGCCCCTAATGGCTGTTAAGCATTAAGTGGTTGTTTTTCTGTTTTTATTTGATGATTGTTTTTCTCTCTTCACACGCATTAAAGCAATCACACACGCTCGGGACATGCATATACGCTCTCCAATGATTCTTGATTGAATTTTAAGAGCTCTGTGCTGTGGTATTAAAGCAGGACCAGATAAAGTGTGAGTGAGTGTATGTGTGCAAGACTCAAAGTCTAATCATAAAGTGATCAGAAACTGGATAAAATCCAATATCATAAAGCAGCTGAATGGTCCAAACCCATATGAATTATTTTTTATTAGGCTTTATTTACTTTTCTTTACTTGTGCTTTGAGTTTTTTTTTCGAACGTAAACCTTAGCAGATCTAAATATAAAACTTTTACTAGTTGTAATTATTTTATTTTATTTTATTTATTATTTGTTTTGTTTTTCTAGTGTTTTATTGTACAAATTTATATTTATTAATTATTATTATTATTATTATTATATCCCCTTTGCCCTTAGTGCTTGTTTTTATTTAATTTTAATTTAATTTAATTTTATTTTATTTTATTTTATTTTATTTTATTTTATTTTATTTTATTTTATTTTTTTATTTTATTTTATTTTATTACTTCTAAATATTCCGAACTGTTCTTTTAATAAAAGAAATTAATACCAGAATATTTTTATATTCTCACAATAAAAAACAGGTTCATATGGGGTCACGTAAAGGTCATGAACTCCGTTTAACTTCACAAAAACGTGTAGAATTCCTGAATAATGTTACATTGTTAATAATAACATTGTCACTACAATCCCTGTTATTTTACTAGCAGCAAAATTATCTAATTGTGTAATATCTAGGTTTTAATAAGTGCCATAAATTTTTTGAGTGAGTTAGACATTATTGTAGTGTGAATAGGGATGCTCTGTATGTCCGTATTATTTCACTGTCTGTGTAACTGCGCCTCTTTAGCATCTCTTTGACCTTTGACCTTTAACCCCACCGAAACGGGCCGCACAGTCTGAACCGGCTGTCATGACAACAGACCAGGGTCATGACTGGGTCGTTGTGGCCGGCGTACAGTAGCGGGGAACGTCTCTCCTTGACAAACTCACGCGTATTCACGCTCTTTACACTTTCAATGCACCGACACTTGAATCCGGGGATAATGATGATTCCCTATTATTTCGTCTTCTCTCATAAATAATCAAAGCATCCAAAGAGCCCCTCGGCCCCCCGTTCCTCTCCTCTCTCGTCTCTTGTTCTGTCTCTTTTGTTAGTGCGGTGCGAGAGATAAATCAGATGGTGTTAAAGAGCGCATGAGGAGAGAGATTTAGTGCTGGAGACATTCTCGCTCCTCTTAGACGCTCCGTGCGCAGCAGAGGGAGTTCATTAAAGTCTCCGCATGGAGATGGGCTTAATGCTGGATTTACCACTGACAGCTCAATATATCCACACACACACCCATTATCTCTCAAGACGGCTGAAGAAGCGATTGTGCGTAGGCCTCATTGCTCCCGAATGGTGAGAAAGAGGAAATGAACGCAATCTGATGCACCTGTTATGTTAACTTAGTTTATTTGGCGATGTGTGATGCTTTTGAAATGTCTCACTGGGACATTTGTGACTACAGAAATCCAGTGTAGTGTCAGAGTATGACTTTAAATGATGACTTAAAATGATGATGTTTAAAGGGATAGTGCACTCAAAAATGAAAATTCGGTCATTAATTACTCACCATTATGTCTTCTAAACCTGTAAGACCTTCATTCATCTTCAGAACACAAATTAGGATATTTCTGATGAAATCCGAGAGCGTTCTGAGCCTGCAACAGAACAAATGTTCCCAGACCCAGAAATGTACGATATAAGGGGGAGTAATTAATGACTGAATTTTCATTTTTGGGCAGACTATCCCTTTAATGGACTAACTGTATGCATGAGTCTGTTTCTAATGTACCTACTGTATACTTAGGAAAGTTGTTAATACAATGTCTAATAATGTCTTTTAATGGCTTTCCATTTAATTATTTAATTTAATTTAATTAATTATTACCTTTATTGTTAGGGTCTTGGAGGGTGTGTAAATTGTATAGTAAATTGTATAATAAATATATAATTATAAAATAAATTTGCAAAAATATAATGTATAAATTATATTTATAAAACGGATAGTTCCGGTCCTTGATTCTGATTGGTTGAGCCGCATTCTAAACTGTTGTAAATTACTCTACAAACATAGACCTTTGTTTTCATTTGTGTGTTGCTCAGCAACCACTTTGTTGCAACCACAACGGTTTTTGAGGAACTACATTGTTTGGGGGAGGAATTATGTTTTTATTAATGTCATTACACTTTATTTGCTCTGTTTTATTTTGTGAAACCTTACTACATATGTGGAATAACCATTTTCTAAAAGCAATAAGCCCCGTGAAGCCGTGGTTTACAGTGAATTTATAACAGCTAAGGGGTTTTTAGGCACTCTGCTTTATATATATATATAGAGAGAGAGAGAGAGAGAGAGAGAGAGAGAAAGAGTTCAGATTATATATATATATATATATATATATATATATATATACCAAATAAACTATTATTACTACTAATAATAATATTAATGTATTTTAGATCATTTTAGAATTCTGTATTCTGAAACAGCTTTCTTTTGATGTAACCAATAAAATCTTATCTTGGCCTACATAATCCAATCAAATCCTGCTTCTAAAATCCAGTGACTTCCCATATTCCTAAATATTCTGCTACATAATAGAGTGTTTTCACGACTTGTCTTCAATTGGCCATATTGGCCAACGTAAACAATGCCACTGAACCAAACGAAACTTGCATATTTTGCTGATTATTGCTGCTGAAAATGATCAATTATTGACATGTTTTGGGCTGTACTAATCGGCTGGGAAAAACATTTGGTGTACCAAACTTTTGGTTGCCAAAAGTTATAACAACTCAAGGAGAAGAGTGCAAAAAAATGTCTGAGGAACAAAAGGCGTTTGTGGTTGTCCAAACTGAATCAGGATTTCCAGGGCGAGAATCTTGACAACATTCGTGTTTGCTCTTATCATTTCCTGTCAGGTTGGTGAAATATTAGGCTAATATCTTCATCCTTAAATCTGTACCACCTATTAACTTTAGTTTGTCAAAATATTACTCCTTTTCTTGCTTACTAAGTTCTTTTACATATGATTTACCAGCTTCCACATGTTTTTTCCATGGTTTAGACAGCATAAATTAGCGGAACAATGTATTCAGTAGTACATTAACCATGCTGTTGTTTACATCTGAGTATCTCCAGTAAGGCCATGCATCTGGATAACTGACCAAATCTTGACGCAAGTGCAAACTCTCTAGTTTTACCTACAAATATGTCACATTAAAGAAGTTAAATTATGAGAATCTGCAGCAGAACACACACATGAAGGGGATTTAAAAAATGAAGGCGTCATTAAATAGTGAAGCTCTTTATACGGCCAGTGCGGATGTGTGTTTATATTTGTGTGTGTTTTATAAGGTCACCCATAGGTTATATTTTATGCAGCATTCAGCTTTGAGGTTTCCTCATGTCTGAATAACACCACCAGCCTGGCAAACACACTCATGCACACTCTCTTCTACTGGGACTCCCAGTGTGGTTGGGCTTCATCCAGCTCTCTTCATTCCAACTCACCATTCCCGTCAAACGCGCAGCGTTCCCGGGAACATCAGCCCTGAGGGAGACCCTCACACACACAGAGAAAACTGAGTGAATCACTCCCTTTACAAATGCAGCATTTATGACTCTGGCTCAAACTCTTGACCATAAGAACACAGTGTGTGTGTCAGAATAAAGATAAAGTCATCACATCTCCGAATGATTCATAGCTTCATGAATTATTGCATGCGTGTGTATCCTGGCCATGTGTTTGTTTATTAATCAAACAGTCTGTAAATTAATTATTGTCCTCTTTGATTGGATGAAGCTGTCTTGTAGCGTGTGTCGGAATGCTTCGTCTCGCACGTGAGAGTGTTTTTCTGTCGGCATGTCGCTCAAGGCTTTGATAATTGAGGCCCTCATTAAGCTCGTTAGCGCTCTGCTGTATGAGTGGATCTCAGCGCTTAATTACAGCTCGTTAGGAGAATGCCAGTCAGAGGCATGACGTGGTGTGACATCTGAGCGGACAGAAGATCTGCTGCCCAGCATCACTCAACACAACCAGACACGCACATGGAGTACTTAACATCACTTAGCACATCAACATCTGCCTGTGCTAAAACCCAGTGAGCCAAATACTGAGGCAGTATGTGTGTGTATATAAAAACATATATATATATTAGATATTAAAGGAGGAGGCAAGGGAGGCAGTGTCTTCTTATATTGGATAAGATAAGAAGATAAGAAAAAAAACTGCAGTACAAAAATACAACAATGCCAATATTACAAAATATAACATTAAAAAGTGTATAAATCACTTGTTTTTCTAAAGAAACGTTGTCCAACAGCAACACCAGCAGGTAAAGTTACAGCAGTGTCTGCGTTTCTCTCGCCTCCCCTGAGCCCATTGAGTTTTAACAGTGGGTGGGTCTAGTGGGGGGTAATTGAGAATGAATAGAGGAAAGTCATATGAGAGCAGGCAATGCCTCCATCGCAATATGATTGGATATGATTGGTTATGTTCGACTGTGATTGGTTCATGTGATAAATCCGCCTCTTGTATTCGTGCGCATTCCGCATTCCTGAATCAGTCTGAATGAACAATTTAATGGTGTTAATGGGAAGACTCATTTTAAAAAAGTAAGTAAACAACTCATATACTTAGATATAACCACTTTGTTAGTCAAAATTAGACTTGATATAGCATGAAAACATCAGCTTGACAAAATTTAAAGTAAACCTAAAGTAAATGTAAAGTAAGTATTTACCAAGCTTTGATGACTGATGGCCTGAAAAATTCAAAAATAGTTAAACATTAACTATTAAAAAGAATAGCTGAAAATACGTTCACAAATTAAATATATATTTAAAATGTCACTGCCTTGAGTTACTATTTTGGAATTAATGTAAAACGCTTCAAAATACTGACTTGATGAGATTCATACATGGCTTTAATAAATCGAATATTGATTATGTTGTAAATGTAAAAACATAAAATAGAACAGAAATAGAAAATAGAATAAGTAATGTTTATTTATCTAAGAAAATGTGACTGGGACATGGATTTCCATTAGATTTTTTTAAATTCCTCCTCATTTCAGAACACCACCACACACCACTGAAATATAGTGATATATTTTACTTTATTTTTTAATTAATTGATAGATGCTAAATTCAGTGTTGGGGAAAGTTACTTTTTTAAAGTAATGCATTACAGTTTGGTGTTACTTTTTAAATCTGGGCAGGGCTTGCTTCTTTGTTTTTAATAGACAAAGGATATTTGTTTTATTTAACATATTTAATTATTTCATGTTTGCGTCATATTCTGAGTTTGCATTTCACTGTTTTTATTCATTTTTAGGAATACTAAATTTATTTTTTGTGAGTGAGATGAATTGCATGTTCGCATTTAGTCTAGAATACAGTAACATCATGTTTACTCCTAATTTCCCGACAGACAGAGACTTGTCAATCAATAAATGGGGAAAAAAGTAACTGGCGTTACTTATTTGAAAAAGTAACTCAGATATTTTGTAATGAGTTACAATATTGCGTTAGTCCATAAAAAGTAACTGATTTCATTACCTATGTAACGTTTTTATGTAAAGTAATGCATTACATTAATGCTGCATTACTTTTTCTCACCTGGGCTAGGCTTGCATATTTGTTTTTTAATAACAAAAACTCCAAAAGTTATTTTTGGCAACTGTTAAGACCCTTTCACCTCAGACTAAAGGAAGTACCTCTGCTTCTGTACGTCAAAATTTCTCTCAACACGGGGACAGACGAGATTCTGTAGCTGCATTTACATTACCCTTCAAATTGTGCAAATTGAAATTGCGAGCTGAAAATACGGCCAATGGAAACACAGCAATTTTGCAAAAATTCCCATATGCCGCATAAAAGTTTTGACACTCGCATGAGCTGGTTTTTCATGCAGTCCGAAAAAAGGAATTATATATTATTATATTATATTATAGTTTTATGTTTATATTAGAGTGTTTGGGCTGTTAGCTTAGCAGCATGGTCATTTAAAGCTATCAGTGTTGCTGCCTTTGTGTAGCACAGGAAGTCACTTTCGAGTTTACATGATTTTTAGGATGCTGCTATCAGTGAGGCAGATCAGTAAGTTTTAAAACAGCTACAAACATCACTTAACATCACTTAGTGTGGTCAAATGTACCTCAACATAGACACGTTTGCTATGTAATTTAACATAGCCAAGTAATTTAATCTTGCACACACACACACACACACACACACACATACAGTATCTGTGTCAGTAACTTTGAATGAAGGTCATGGTTTTATGATCTTTTACTACTGTATTGAATGTGTGTGTGTGTGTGCAGATGTTCAATGATCATATGGTTTTCATCACATCACATTACATTTTAAACAGTAGTTCAGTTCTGCTCTCTCTCTCTTTCTTTCTCTCTCCTCTCTCGACCTTTTTTATTGTTATTTCTTTATTCTCAAACGTTCTGATCAGTTCTTCACTCTGAGCCTCACTCTTTGTTCTCTTCTCTCCTCCTCTCCTTGCTCGTTTTTTCCCTTCTTCTGGCCTTCATCTTTAAATCTGGATGGTTTATAGCGTCTGTGTGCCAGTCCTCCATTCAGTGTCTCTCTCTCTCTCTCTCTCTCTTCTAATCACAATGTCATGTTTTCAAACTGGCTAAATGGATCCCTGACTCCTCTTTGTTTTCAGCCTCAAATATTTACAGCAGGAGTTATCTAAGAGTGTGTGCCAGAGTCTGTGAGCCAAAACTCTGTGTGTGTATGTGTGTGTGTGTGCAGCAGCAGCGGTGTATGGTGTTCTGGGAGCTTAATTGAGATCTCAACGTGACAGCTCTGAACGCTCATAAATTACAATGTGTTGGCCAGACAGGCCTGGCTACAGCGCTCTCACAGTGTGTGTGTGTGTGTGCGTGTGTGTGTAGAATAATACACTGACTAAACCTCCATCTCCAAAATTCCTCCTGCACTGCATCTCAATGTGTGTCTCACCACCAGGTACATTGTCATGCATTAAAATGTTTAGCCATTTTGCTGATTAATTGTGATTCAAGCTCCTTAATATCTGAGTTAAAGTTTTAGGATTTGTTTATTATTTAAGTAGTTTAGGATTTAATATTCTACAAAAGTTTCTAGACTGCTTTGTTACAGAAAAACATTCAGGTGTTCCTGACTTTGGACTCCAGTGAATAATAGACTTAATATGTACTTTTTGTGTAATTTTTTAATGTAATTTTTATATACTGCTGCTCAAAAGTTTGGGATCAGTAAGATGTTTTTTGAAGAAGTTTCTTATGTTTATCAGGGCTGCATTTATTTGATCAAAAATGCTGAAAAATGTAATATTGTGAAATATTATTACAATGTAAAATAACATTTTTCTGTTTTAATACACATTAAAATAGAATTTATTCCTGTGATCAAAGCTGAATTTTGAGCATCATTACTTGATCATATGATCCTTCAGAAATCATTCTAATATGCTGATTTATTATAATTGTTAATTATTATAATTGCTTTTTTTCAGGATTCTTTTATGAATAAAACGTTTAAAAGAACAGCATTTATTAAAAAAAGAAATCTTTTCTAAAACTTCAGGTCTTTGCTATCAATTTAACACATCCTTGGTGAATAAAAGTATTTTTTTTCTTACTATATATAAATGTTCTGTTCTTTTTAACCTTTTATTTATTAAAGAATCCTGATAAAAGTATCACAGGTTCCAGCAAAATATTAAGCAGCACAACTGTTTTCAAAATTGATAATAAATCAGCATATTAGAATGATTTCTGAAGGATCGTGTGACACTGAAGACTGGAGTAATGATGCTGAAAATTCAGCTTTGCATCACAGGAATAAATTGCATTTCATAATATATTCACATAGAAAACTGTTATTTTACATTGAAATAATATTTCAGAATATTACTGTTTTTTTCTGTATTTTTGATAAATGCAGCACTGATGAGCATAAGAAAAATCTTTTAAAAAAGGGCAGTGTACTTAAATTTGATTAATGTTATATTTTTATATATTATGTTTTTTGTTACATTTTTGAAAGAGGTCTCTTACACTGTAAAAAGCAATTTGTTGAGTCAACTTAAAATAATTTGTAACCTGCTGCCTTAAAATTTTAAGTTCAGTCAACTCAAAAAAAGTTTATTCAACTTGAAATGTTTAATTATACTAAGTGACAACTTAAATATTTGAGTTGAATCAACTTAAAATTTTAAGGCAGCTGGGTTACCTACCCATCTGTTAAGTTTAGCAAACACAAATATCTAAGTTGTTACTTAGTACAACTTAACATTTCAAGTTGGCTAAACTTATTTTAGTTGACTGAACTTAAAATTTTAAGGCAGCAGGGTAACAAATTATTTTAAGCTGACTCAACAAATTGTGATTTTTATTTATTACAGCTGCATTTATTTGAATATTTTAATACATAAAATATTATTACAATGTAAAATAGCTGTTTTCTATAGTATGTTTTAAAATGTAATTTATTCCTGTGATGTCAAAGCTTTCAGCTTTAAATTTTCAGCCTTAAGTGTCACATGGTCTTTCAGAAATCATTCTAATGCGTTTCATATTATTATCATCAATGTTGAAAACTTTTACATTTATTTCAGGATGCGTTGGTGAATACAAAGTTCAGAAGAACGAAATAGAAGTCTTTTGTATCAACAATGTCTTAGTGAATAAAAGTCTTAATTTCTTTACATACAAATTCAACTTCAGGTATTTTTTCCCCTAGCAACATGTATACATACACAAACACACTGTTCGCTCTTGTATGTGTGTGTCAGCAACGCTGACTTGTGTGTTTAATTTTAGAAGCTGTAATGAGAGTGATGTCATCAGTCCGTGCTTCTGAAAACAATCTGGCAATCTGGAAAATGTCAATCTCTCTCTCTCTACATGTGTCTGCGTGTGTGTTAAAGTGCCTAGTGCTTCTTAACTACCCTCCACACATGAAACACACATGGCACACAGACAGAAACACACAGGCAAACATGGAAAGCTTCATACACACCTCATCACAGCAACCGCGACACCTCTCCTGTCGCAAAACCTCACCCACATTCCTAAACGTATTAAAATTCAACAGTTCTGTTCGTACCTCTTGTTTCAATGGCTTTTTGTCCTTGTAACTTCACCCTAGACGTTTCATCAGCGGTAGCCTGTTAGCTAAGCTACCTGACTTCTTATTAGCATATATTAATCAATTACCACTGATTATTCCTGACTTTCCAAGAAGTCCTCCACTGAAGCGATAATCCGCCGGCAAGCACAGGCGGAGAGAAGACAGCCACTACAAAGTGAGCGCTGGTGCGTTAGGCGGTAGCTATGTCCTTGTTACGTATGTTAATGTGCTAATAAAACTTGCGGGAACAGGAAGCCCCCGCTTTATAAATGACTAATTAAGATAACGAGGAAAGATGTAGTGGCCATGTCATTTCAGATTAATTCACTTACAGAACAGATTAATCTCATGCTCAAAGGCAAAGATTGAGACTGAAGATGATTCTGGAAGATTAGAGCTGTCACATGCTAATGCACATGAAGTCATTCGGTGATAGATAGCAGAATGTCCTGTCATCCATCACGATATCATATCACACAACAATCTCGCACAAATGGACCTGTTACCATGGTAATTACAGATTGTTCGCGATAACCGCAAAAATTAAGTGTGAACTTCATATTAAACATTGATGTTATCAAAAAGAAATTAAAAGAATGACAGAAAGATACTGATGGAAAGGAGAACCCGGGTTTATTTATTAATTTTTACAGTTGTAACTTTCAGATTGTAACTTTCTTTTTACACTGCCGTTCAAAAGTTTGGGATCAGTAAGATTTTTCATGTTTTTAAAGAAGTGTTTTCTGCTCATCGAGGCTGCTTTTTTTTTTTTTATTAAAAATACAGAAAAAAACAGTAATATTGTGATTTTTTTTTTTTTTTTTTTTTTTTTTTTGCTATTTAAAATAGTTATTTTCTATATTAATAAACTTTAAAATAGAATTTATTCCTGTGATGCAAAGCTGAATTTTAACCATCATTACCCCAGTCTTCAGTGTCATGTGATCCTTCAGAAATCTTTTAAAAAGAACAACGTTTATTTAAAATAGAAATATTAATATAAAATAAATACCATAACAAGTTTGGGGTCAGCTAATTTTTTCTTTCTGTCTTTCTTTGAAAGAAATTAATATTTTTATTCAGCAAGATAAAAGATGAGGTGAATAAATATGCTTTTCATTTGAAAATCTGGAATCTGGGGGTGCAAAAATTAAAAATATTGAAAAAATCACATTTAAATTTCTCCAAATGAAGATCTTAGTAATGCATATTACTAATTAAAAATTAGGTTTTGATATATTTATGGTAGAATATCTTCATGGAACATGATCTTTACTTAATATCCTAACGATTTTTGGCATAAAGGAAAAATCAATAATTTTGACCAATACAATGTATTTTTGGCTATTGCTACAAATAGACCTGTGCTACTTATATATATATGTGACCCTGGACCACAAAAAAAAAAAATCATATATATATATACATGTATTTATTTATTTTTTTCCTTTTGAATAAATGCTGTTCTTTTGAACTTTTTATTCATTAAAGAATCCTGAAAAAAGAAAAAAATATTAAGCAGTACAAGTGTTTCCAACATTTATTACAAATCAGCATATTAGAATGATTTCTAAAGGATCATGTTACACTGAAGACTGGAGTAATGATGCTGAAAATTCAGCTTTGCATTACAGGAATAAATTACATTTTAAAGTATATTAAAATAGAAAACTGTTTTTTCAAATAGCAATATTATTTCATAAAATTATTTTTTTTTGTATTTTTTATCAAATAGATACAGCCTTAATGAGCATAAGAAACTTCTTTAAAAACATTAAAAATCTTACTGATCCCAGTGTATATATAAAGCATAAATTCTTCTGAAGTTTTTTCACTGTATTAGTTATGTATTTATGTAATATGTATCATATTTATTTATTATTTATACATTTAGATACACAGCAAGAGTAGAATACAATGTAATATTCATTCACTTTTTGAATGAATATTCCCTCGTATACACACATATGAACCCATATAATATTTATTCACACTCACATATGCTTCTTTACCTATTATACACACACACATGTGTTCAGCCACTCAGTCTCTCTCTCTCATACACACACACTCAGTCTGCTGCCCCGGGGCAGGCAGTGTAATGGGATCCTGAGTGTTATTTTTTGCAGAATAAAATAAATCCCACTAATTAGCATGTTAAAGTGATTGATGGGATCGCAGGGCCGTCTGTGAGCGGGGCCGCTCTGCTCCGCGAGAACAAGAAGGGGGAGAAAAAAGGGGGGGAAAAGGTTTAGGAATGAAAGGAAAACTAAATGAGTGACTAGTAATGGGAGAAAATAACACAGAAAGGAAATACAAAGAGGAAATATACTGACAGAGAGAAAGAGCGAGGTTATCTGAGAAAGAGAAAAAGCTCTTTTTCTATAATCTCCACAGTTCTTCTCGTTCTCAGCGTTACTGTCTTTGTAAGCGCTTCTGACCGAGAAACGCAGAGGAGAACGCAAGAGAAAATGGGTTTAATGAACGGGAGAGTTCGGGAATCTGATATGGTAACTCGATCGAGTTTGTCATCTGCATGTGTGTTTGTACACGCACCTGTGTTTAAAGTGTCCAGATTAGTACTGCTGACCCTCAAAAAAGACTACAATTCGCTCTCACGTTAACGCGCGGCTCACGTTTCTCCACTGCCTTTATGCACAAGGTGTTAAGCTGTGTTTAAAAAGCACATATCCACTTTCTGAGCTCACACACACACGGTTTTTATCTTTCTACACCTGTGTTGTGTTTTTACACATTTGTACTGTAATTTAATTCTCTCCTCCGCCTTTTCCTCCTGGTCTTTCTCCCGTTAAACATCTTTTTTTTGCGTCGTTAAAGGGATAGTTCATCTAAAATTGAAAATTCTCTCATCGTTTTCTCACCCTCGTGTTCTTGTGTTTTTTCAAAACTTTGAGATTCTAAATAAAATATTATGGCTGGGGATTTTTTTTTATCTAATCTAGAATTAGAGAGGACTGGGCCTGCAGATTCGAAAAAAGTCATGCAGTAAAAATAAGTCATACGATAGTTATGTGTGTAAAACACACTGAAATTGATGGAAGACGCCATATATTGTGTCCAAACGTCATTCATGTCATTTGTTTTGCAAAAAGGGATGTTTTTCTGTTATTAATCTTTTGAATGTTAGTTTGTTCCTTGTGCAGAACTATTTTTTTAGCTGCAGAAGGCTTGTAATGTAGCAAACACGTCATATGGACTGCTTTTATGATACTTTCAAGGTGCTTTTTTGTCTGTTTGGAGTTTGACAGGTCCAGTTCCCATTCACTTCCATTATATGAAAAGAAAGGCTAAGATATACTTATTTAATCAGCTTTTGTGTTCGTTGGAAGAAAGAAAGCTATCGTTTTGGAAAGACGTGAGGGTAAATGATCATTTTTTGGGGGTGACTGTCCCTTTAAAACTGATATTCAACAGTAGCAGCTGAAAAGACATGAAGCAGAGCAGGGATGGGAAAAAAGAAAGAGGGAGAGAGAGAGATAAAAGGGGCAATAAAGAAGAGAATAGAGCAGATGAAAGGATAGATCAGGTCAAAGGTCAAGTGCATTCCATCAGCGGCCACTTGACTTATTGAGACACAACAATAAGCCAAATCACTGAGACACACACACACACACACACATACACAACCCTTATGATTCTCGACCATATGAACAGTTTAAATGAGCCATACAAACATGTATCTTTCTCTCTCTTTCGTTGTTTCTATAAGACATATTTTCATGTAGTTTAACTTGATGCACCACTTAACTAAAAAAAAAAATTACAAAAGCACACAATAAAATTACTAAAAGTATGTAAAATATAAAAATGGAAAATATAAACATTAAAAAAACAATTCAAAATATGGATAAAAACTAAAATAGTATCTCAATTATACATCAATAGCACTGATATATGTATATATATTATTTAATATCATTTAATTATAATGACATTATTAAAAAAAATTATTCTAGAGCCATTTTTGCATACTTTAGTTTAATATACACTACCAGTCAATTTTTTAAAAAAAAAGTCTCTTCTGCTCACCAAGCCTGCATTTATTTGATCCAAAGTACAACAAAAACAGTAATGTTGTGAAATATTTTTACAATTTTTTATTAGTATTATTATTATTATTATGTTAAAAAGATTTAAGGAGAATTTTTTCAGGTTTCTTTGATGAATAGAAAGTTCAGGAGAACAGTATTTATCTGAAATAGAAATCTTTTGTAGACATTATAAATGTCTTTATCATCACTTTTTAATCATTTAAAGCATCCTTGCTAAATAAAAGTTTTAATTTCTATAATTTCTTTTCCAAAAAAAAAAAATCTTTAAAAACATTCAAAATCTTACTGTTCAAATATACATATATATATATATATATATTATATGATAAATGTTATAAACTTTCTGTCCACATCCGCAGTGCCATACAAACCCACATTTTCCCTCTTATCATCATCTCTCTTCCTCTCGTTTTCTTAATTTAACAGTCAGATGGCAAGATGGCAGGAGGCTCATCCTTCTTTCTTTTCAAACCCCATCTTCTTATTTGCATTGATGCTGGGTTAATGCAAAAGGCCCAAGAGAGTGAGTCAATGGAACTCATCCAAACACACACACAAACACAGAGAGTTTCCCCTTGGGTCCAAGCACACTTAGAGACCTCACAAATCCAGCTTCTCTGACAACGGTTAGGTCAGCCTAGATAAAGAGGATCCATTAGGGCCAGAGAGAGAGAGGGAGGGAGGGTGGATGAATGGAGAGAGAGGGAGACGTGTCAGCATGCTCATAACTCTAAGAGAGAAAGTTTTGTTGTCGGGGTCCACATCACATGTGTTTTAATTAACTGGTGTCATTAACAATCTCATTTGCATAGACAACACGTTTGGATAGAGCTGGTCTCAAGGGTCCTTTATGTCATGCTGTGCATTAGCCCTGTCTCTCTCTTTCAGGATTCAAACAGCTTTATTGGCATGGTATAAAAACATTGTATATACCGTATACTGCGTACAGTACATTCACATTTACAGTTAAAGTCAAAAGTTTACAGAATCTGCTAATTATTTTACCAAAGTAAGAGGGATCATACAAAATACATGTTGTTTTTTATTTAGTACTGACCTGAATAAGATATCTCACATAAAGGACATTTACATATAGTCCACAAGAAAAAATAATAGTTGAATTTATAAAAATGACCCCTGTTTACAAGTTTACATACAGTTGATTCACTGTATCAAAAGGAAGAAGGAAAAACAATCAAGCAAGCTACAGAAGAGACATGTTTCCCAGAAGACAAAATTAGTAAAATTTACCCTGATCTTCAAATTCCAAAAGTTTTCATCCCCCGGCTCTTAATGCGTCGTGTTTCCTTCTGAAGCATCAGTGAGCATTTGAACCTTCTGTAATAGTTGCATATGAGTCCCTCAGTTGTCCTCAGTGTGAAAAGATGGATCTCAAAATCATAGTCATTATTGGAAAGGGTTCAAATACACAAAAATGTTGGAAAACCACAGAATTTGTCAGACTTGAAGGATTTTTCTGAAGAACAGCAAACAAGGGACTCATTAACAACTACCACTAAACAACAAAAAAAAAATCAGCTGTGGTACATTCAGGTAACAACACAGTATTAAGAATCAAGTGTATGTAAACCTTTGAACAGGGTCAGTTTTATAAATTTAACTCTTTTTTTGTGGACTATATTTAAACATCTTTTATGTGAAATATCTTATTCAGGTCAGTACTAAAGAAAAAATAACATGCATTTTGTATGATCCCTCTTATTTTAGTAAAATAACTACATTTTGCAAATTCTGCAAGGTGTATGTAAACTTTCGATTTTAACTGTAAATGTGAATGTCCGGTACGCAGTATACTGTATACACACATATCGACACAATTAAATGATAATGACTAGAAAAGGTGTGGGTGTTTTCTAGGCAGTTAATATTTCAGTTTGATAAACATAGGTAAAACCTATATAAAACCAAAAAAAGAAAATTCTGTCATTAATTACTCACCCTCATGTCGTTTCAAACCCGCAAGACCTTTGTTCGTCTTCAGAACTCAAATTAATTTTGTGTAA
Source organism: Labeo rohita (assembly GCF_022985175.1). Taxonomy (NCBI): domain Eukaryota; kingdom Metazoa; phylum Chordata; class Actinopteri; order Cypriniformes; family Cyprinidae; genus Labeo; species Labeo rohita. The sequence goes on along the minus strand of NC_066883.1, from coordinate 30,356,205 downwards.
TTTTGCGCACTATCGTGAATGCGCATCGAAGACTGACACGGAAGAGAGGAAATTGTTGAATAAAGTTGTTGTTTTTGTATTCTTTATGCATTAAAAGTATTCTCATAGCTTAATAACAGTACGGTTAAACCACTAATGTCACATGGACTATTTTAACAATGTCTTTACTACCTTTCTGGGCCATGACGTCATAGTTGTATTGCTCTCTATGCAGGGTCAGAAAGCTCTTGGATTTCATCAAAAATATCTTAATTTGTATTGCGAAGATGACAAAGGTCTTACTGGTTTGAAGTGACATGAGGGTGAATAATTAATAACAGAATTTTCATTTTTAAATGAACTATGCCCTTTAATAATACGTGTTATAACTATTCACAAAAATGTTTCCAAGCATTTTATGCCTATTGCATGATCACTGGTCATTTTTCATTTTTAACCTGGTGTCTTTCTCTTCTGCCTTTGATGACCGTTTTTACTGTCTGCTTGCTTTTATTCTGTTGTGTTTAAAGTTATAGATGTTATGCTAGAAAGGTTTTGTGTGTGTGTGACTGCGGGCATGTGGTTTAAAGGTTCAGTTAATAGTTCACTCATAGCTGTGTGTGTTTGTGTATGTGTGTGTGTGTGTGTGTGTAGCTGACTCATGGTCATGCATGGTTGTGGCGTGTGGTTTTTCTAACAACTGATGCTACAGTAGCATAACGGCTCGGTCAAATTTCTGCTAGGCCGCCATGAGATTAAATGGAGAGCAAATGGAGACTGAGTTTATTTTCCTGAGATCCAGACCATAGACTACAATAGAGTTTCTGAAGAGCAATATCTCAAACTGTGCTCAGATTTCAATGAGATGTCAATATGACAATATAACTATAATTTAAAACAATAAAATGTTCCTGTGGGTCTTTTTGTCAGTTTGAGTAACGTTTGATTACCGCGCACTGTTCTTCTAATAGTCTCAAAGTCAGATAGAGACGTGAGTGAGTGTGTGTAGACGTATGTTAATCGATGCGTCTGTAGGTAATGTCCTAAATCCAGAGCAGACGGGTCGATAGATGCTGATTGGCTGTAAATCTGGCGAGCGGACGAGTTGCATCATCGCTCGTAATCAAACTCTTGGGCTAAAATGATTGCAGGCGGAGTTTGTTGATCTACCGAATTCTCTATTTGTCATGCCAATAAAGTTTGAGTAAATTTGATATCATTGTGAGATGAGGATGACCTCACGAAATGAGGAATGAATCCGAAACAAACTATTGAATTGACAATTGAATTGAATTGAGTCAAAACTCACTTTGTTTTTGTTTGACCGTTGAACGTTAAACATTAACACAACACAAGAGTTGATTTGCACTTCAGAGAGTGTGTACTTGAATCTCTCAGAAAAGTATCAGTGTGGATCAGCTTTATCAACCATTAAATAACCTGAGTAAACTGTCAAATGTTGACCGACTTGATTTAGTTTTGTACATTTTGACCTTTAAAAAAGGAAATTGCTCTGAAACATGCCTGTATTTCAATGTGATTTAACTTTTTTGGTTCCAAAATGACTTATGCACAGAGCCATTCGTTTCGAAAATGGTTGCTAACTTTAAACTCTATAAAACTTAAACGTTTCGATCAGGACACTTTTATCTTCACTACTAGTCAAAAGTTTTTGAACAGTAAGATTTTTAATGCTTTTTAAAGAAGCCTCTTCTGCTCACCAAGCCTGCGTTTATTTGATCTAAAGTACAGCAAAAACAGTAAAATTTTGAAATATTTTTAGTATTTAAAATAACTGTTTTCTATCTGAATATATTTTAAAATATAATTTATTCTTGTGGTTTAAAAAAACATATTTTTTAGCGTCATTACTCCAGTCACATGATCCTTCAGAAATCATTCTAATATTCTGATTTGCTGCTCCAAAAACATTTATTATTTTTATTATGTTGAAAACAGCTGAGTAGAATTTTTTTTTAGGTTTCTTTGATGAATAGAAAGTTCAGAAGAACAGCATTTATCTGACATATAAATCAGAAATGTCTTTAGCATCACTTTTGATCAGTAAAAGTATTTATAATAAAATAAAATAAAATAAATAAAATGTATTTCAGATAAATGCTGATCTTTGGATCTTTCCATTCATCAAAGAATCCTTAAAAATGTACTAAACAGTTTTAAATATTGATAATAATAATAATAAATATTTTTGAACAGCAAATCAGCATATTAGAATGATTTCTGAAGGATCATGTGACACTGAAGGCTGGAGTAATAATGCTAAAAAATTTAGGTTTTTGATCACATGAATAAATTACAATTTAAAATACAGTCAAATAGAAAGCAGTTATTTTAAATTGTAAAAATATTTCACAATATTTTGCTGTATTTTGGATCAAATAAATGCAGGCTTGGTGAGCAGAAGAGACTTCTTACTGAAATCTTACTGTTCAAAAACTTTTGACTGGTAGTGTACACTTTCCAGTACTGAATGTATGTAAAAACCGACAAATTTAATTTAAATAACATCTCTAATTTTTCTTATAATCCCTATTGGTCTATTAAAAACACATTCTTTTTTTGCTGTTCATTGTTCTGACCGGTTCTTGGCTGATTAAATCAGTCATGTTCTTGGCCAAATTGAACAGAATTTGTAACACCCGGGAATAGATTTGATTACAAATGATTCTATTTGTAGTTCACATCACCCTGTTTTTATGTCAACCTGATCTCTTTGTACTTCACAGATGTGTTTGTCATGTTACACGTGACGGCTTGCTGTATTATGCATTTGATATGATTTTCATTTGCGGAGGGATATGTTTTAGATTTACCGCCCATCACATGTGGACACGTCTGACCTGTGTGTTCTGTAGAGCAGAAGGACAGCCTCAGGCAAACACGCACACATATGTATCTCAGATTACACTGTATTGATTAATATTTTTGTAATCATTTCTCTGCACGGGTCATAGTTTTGTTTCTGTATAGGAAATGGTGTTCTAAAATGTTTGCATGACGAGTATGTGTGAGAGCAGGAATGTGTTCGGGCAGCTTAGCCATTGTCTGTGCATGTACCATTGTGTACCAGTGTGGGGCAGGAACTACAGGCAATGAATGCTGGCACAAAGTAAGGTCACCATGTACCTTCACACACACAGTGTTCTCTCTCTCTTTCCATTCTCTCGCTGACTGTGTGATAGTTCATATATGTTCTCTCTCTCATGAGCGTCTACCAGGAGCATAAATGTAAATAGAGGAAACAGTGGTGCAATCTGCAGGCCTGTGGTTTAAGAGTTCATATACTTTCTAATATGGAACTCACTTTAGTCAAGAGGAACATTTAAGAACATCTGTTTCTCTGTAAAAAATATTTATAGTATGTATAAATTATACAATATTTTTTAAATAAAGAAATAAAATAAAAAAAATGAAAAATCTATCTATCTCTCTATCTATCTATCTACAGGATTTATAAATAAATCCTGAAAAATAAGAAAAATGTTAATTAAAAATAATATAAATAATGCAATTACAAATTGCATATCATCTATATGTCTGTCTGTATTAAATTTCTATAAGATTTATAAATTATATAATATTTTTTGGAAAAAATAAATATTAATATTAAATAAATATTAATGAAATAAAATAATGCAATTACAAATTACATATCATCTGTCTGTCTGTCTGTATTAAATAATTATAGGATTTATAAATGATACAATATTTTTGAAAAAAATATATATTAATGAAATAAAAAAATACAAATCACATCTGTCTGTCTGTATTAAATATTTATAGTATTTATAAATTCTACAATATGTTCTGAAAATATTAATAAAATATTACAAATAACAAAATTACAAATTACATATCTGTCTGACTGTCAGTATTAAATAATTATAGAATTTAAAATTCTACAATATTTTATATATATATATATATATATATATATATATATATATACACAGATATAAATAATAAAAATTAAATATTATAAATATTTTTTGGGGAAAAACACAAATATTAATAAATAATAAAAATAATAAAAGCTAAATCTATTTAAATAAATAAATAAATAAAATAAAAGCCAAATATTGAATGAAATAACAAAATTACAAATTATATATAATCTATCTGTCTGTCTGTATTAATTAATTTATAGAATTTATAAATAATACAATATATTTTGTGGAAAACAAATTTGAATAAATAATAAAAAATAATAAAATGACAAATTGTCTGTCTGTCTGTCTGTCAGTCAGTCAGTTTGTCTTCTTACTGTCTGATGTTCCATCTATCTATCTATCTATCTATCTATCTATCTATCTATCTATCTATCTATCTATCTATCTATCTGTCTGTCTGTCTATCTATTGTCTGTCTATCTATTGTTCTATCTATTGTTCTATCGTTCTTTCGTTCTATTAACTAACTTTTATCTTTTGATTTATTGTTTTGTGTAATGTCTTATCTTTTCATCAGTTGATTGCCCTTCTGTTCTTTATATGTGTGTAGCTTTTCTTCTGTCTTCTTTTGATTGTTATATGTCTGTTTTTATCAGTCTTTCTGCCTGAGTGTGCGTTTTTGTTACATTTAATTAACATGACTTTTTGAGGACATTCCAGCAATTGTGTAGCTAGAAGTATCAGAGCTAGATCAGAAGCATCAAACTACCACACGACCATAATCTGATTGTGACAATCCAATCCATATGCCCACTCTCTCTCTCTCTGTGTGTGTGTGTGTGTGTGTGCGCGCTGGAGTCAGTTGTCAGGGGGGTATGGGTCATTAAGTTGGTGTCCTTTGTTTTGTCAGTTTGTTTTGTTGAGCCCCGCTGTACTGAGTAAAACCAACCAAGCTGAAAATTGTCTGCAGCATGTTCAACCGCCCCCCCCCCAAACACACACACGGCCTGGAGTGGGAAGGCGCCCACTTCCCCTCATTCCAGCCACTTCACCCTAGATTGATCACAGATCAGCCTACACCTCTCTCCCTGTTTTCTCTCTGTCTCTCAAGTCCAGATCTAATCAGGTTGTTTTTATGTCACATTTGTAGCAAATACAGTGTTTCCAAGCACTACAGTTTTTAAAAATCATAATGATGTAGACAAGGAAGACTGACCACGTAAGTCCTTACTTTAACCAGCTCAAAGATCAAATCAGATGTGACAGTATTTATTAAAACAACAAGCCACATGAGTGATTTCATCTTAATGAATTACATCACAACATCATGTAATCAATATTAATCAATACAAATATTATTGGTTGATAATTGAAGGAAAAACTGCAAGAACTAGTCTAATCAGATATGTGAGTTTATCAGTGAAGTCCTATAAGGTGCAAACATCATCCTTAATGAGGTGTTTATTAAGTTTCTTAATAGTTTAAGTTTTCAAACTAGTACAAATCATTGTGTTTGGTTTTGTGAACTGTGGCTGTTTGACTGGAGGTATTGAATGGTTTGTGCTCTGCCCTCTACGGCTCAGGTGTGTATGGTGTTTATCTCAGCTATAATATTGTCTGGACAGGATGATTTTTAAACTTAATGAAATACTGAACAATCCTTTGTCGTATTTATGCTAAATAAAGTATTTTATGGTTTATATATTGCATACACTTTCATAAAAGTTTCTCATTGGTTTCCTCCTCTATAATGTTATACAGTGTAGTAATTATTTGGAAAAATATCCCTCTATTACCCAATTACACTTTGACACACCAATAAATCAAAGCATGCTGCTAATAACGGGACTTTAATTTTGGCTCGTTTTTCTGAGCGTCCATTTCCTCTCTACTTTCTTTTCTAATCTTTTTCTAATGAAGTGTTTTCACCTGTTGAACCGCACAAAGGACACTGCCCCGGCATTCAGGGACGCCCCGAAGGTCCTGCTGGGAGCCAATGAGAATTTGCGGAATCTGCGAATGATCTTTATTGTTGCAGAGCAGCAGGCCTGTTACCGTGGCGCTTTGATGTGCCGCCAATCAGAGTGCAGATTTTAAATATGTGCACATGTCCAACAAACTAGAGCACGGGGACCTGGAATACATCACTGCGTGTGGAATAATTAAACCCGGATTCAGGAGGGGGAGCTGAAATTGCCAGAAGTGAAGAGGAAAAAAAGGAAACACAGAGTTCAATCAACAATATCAGTCTTGGTGACACTTGGCTTCAATTCAATTGGCTATATATCCAAGTGGACCAGCCAATCGTATGTAACCAATCTTAGACGCCCTGGCTTTCTCGACATGTGCAGGCATAGTATGGCATATGGTATACTTTACATTTTAAAACATTAAGCATTATTTTACACATTCATTTACGTTGGACATTATTTTAATGGATGCTGTGAATTTAATCATTCCTTGTCTTAAGTAGCATGGGCATATTTGTAACTATAGCCAAAAATACAGGGGTCAATATTATCGATTTTTCTTTTATGACAAAAATCATTAGGGTATTACGTAAAGATCATATTCCATGAAAATATTTTGTACATTTCCTACCATAAATATATCAAAACTTAATTTTTGATTAGTAACATGCATTGCTAAGAACCACATGTGGACTTTAAACGCGATTTTCTCAATATTTTGATTTTTTTGCACGATCAGATTCCAGATGTTCATAGTTGTATCTCAGCCAAATATTGTCCTATCCTAACAAACAATACATCAACGAAAAAGCTTATTTATTCAGCTTTCAGGTGATATATAAATCTTAATTTAAAAAAAATTACCCTTATGACTGAAAAATAAATAAATAAATAAATAACACACTTGAGTGATGAATCAAATGAATCAAAGAATCATTTTCTGGTTTGGTTCATTACAATTAACATTCCAAACAAACTGATTCACAGAAACGAATCCCCAATACTAATTAAAAGTAATTAAAAGATTTGCTGCTTTTAAAAAAATGTGTGAGAACTTAGTTTACTAATTGGCAGTTTTACAGTTTGAAGAAAAGCTCTAAAAAGGAGACAAGTCCTTTGCTCTCTTAAATTTCACTTTTGTGTGTGTGTTTTTTCACCCTTTTCTTTATGGGATATATTCACAGGATGAGTGTGTGTGTGCTGAAACTCTAGAGGATGTTGCTGAGTGTGAAACTACTAGAATTTCACAACATTTAATTACAGCTTGTGGAGTGAGAGGTCAAAGCGGAGTGGATCTTCCTGTTTGTGTGTGTGTGGGTCAGACTCCAATGACCTTGCATTTGCCCTCTGTTAGCGTAGTAATCTATCTATCTATCTATCTATCTATCTATCTATCTGTCTATCTTAGTTTTCCTATTTCCACTGTATGACATGGTCTCCCTTCTTTTTCCACATGTCAGACTTCACGTCACACGTCTTTTTCGTTTTCACTTTGTCACTTCATTACGTCTCTCTCTGTCTCTGTGTCATTCGCAGCAGCTGTTTGTGATATTCTCTCTGGTTTCGCCCCGTCCCGTCCGGGTTGAAAATGATGCGGTGTATCTTTACACAGAGTTTAATTTAATTGCCGTATTTTTCTCGTATAAATGCTTAATTGAAGTGCCCAAGGCAGCGCTGCTAAAGTCAATAAAAGACTGAGAATAGGCTTTATAGGGCCTGTCTATGCCTGTAATTAGAGCCTCCAGGCACAGCCAAAAATCTCTTAAATAAATGGTTATGCAAGAAAGACCTGCTGAGAGAGGGGAGGCAGGGAGCAAGTGAAAAAACCATTAGAGAGAGCGCACGAGAGAGAGAGAATACAAATCATCATCTGTACAGACACCTCAGGGACGGCCTCATCCTGACAGCAGCGTTACCACACACACACACTTACACAACTGTGAAAATAAAACAAGTGAAAAGTGGGTAATTCATAGTCAAAGCAAAGGACTGTGAGAGCGAGAAAGAGAGATAACAACGCAGAAACCTTTGTAAATATAAATGAAATATGACAAGGGGGATATGAGAAAACAGGAAGAAAGGAAAACTGTGAAAAGCAGGGATCCCATGATGAAAACTTAAATGAGCGAAGGTTGCTAATGGGACTTAATGGTGTCCTCAGTTATTTTCATTTCAGTATCATTTTTTAAAATCATCCAAACATTTTCATCAGTTTTTCAAGGAAATAAAAATAGAAATTGTTGACACAGTAAGATTTAAAGCTTAAAAACTGGCATAACTTATATAAATAACCTATTTGTTGTTTGAAGAATTTAATGAAAAATAGTCGTAAATGTATGGAAGCCAGTTTCCTCCACTTAATAAAAAAAAAAATGTATTACGAATTATGAGATGTAAACTCACAAGTCGGACTTTTTTCTCAGGATTGCGAGATATAAACACTAAATTCTGAGAAATTAAGTCAGAATTGTGAGATAAAGAGGAAATTCTGACTTTTTTTCTCAGAATTGCGTGTTTGTATCTCACAGTTATGAATTTACTCGCAATTCTGACTTTATATCTTGCAACTGCGAGTTTATAATTCACAATTGTAAGTTTATATCTCACAATTCAGAGAAAAAAGTCAGAATTGCAAATTTATATTATGCAGTTCTGAAAAAATAAGAAGAATTGAAGATGTGAACTTGCAATTGTGCAGGAAAAAAGCAAAATTGTGAAATAAAAAGTGACAATTACCTTTATTTTATTTTATTTTATTTTATTTTTGTTCAGTGGTGGAAACAGGCTTCCATATAAATGTATTACTTTTAGATTAAAGATTTTGTTATCTTGCAATTCTAAGCACAGTTAAGACATTGTTAAGGTCGCTTTTAAAACTTAAGTCTCCATTTGCTTTCAATACAGTCTCATTGCTATCTAGGCACAATCTTTAGATAGATATCTTGGAACAGTTTGATGAGAAATGTTTCATATTGAGATATTTGGCTATTGAATGCAGACTTTGACACAATTTGATACTCTGAGATGCCTCCAGATGAAACTCCAGCGGGTCTTTCTCTCAGGAGACCATTAATCTCATTGCTGTCTAGAAAAAACAGTTGAGATCTTATTTGTGATCTTTCTTTCCCAATGCATCTTTGTGTTTCTGTGACATTTAAAGTGACCTTGATGTGTGTCCACGTCTCTGAATGAGTTTGTTTCTCCTTAATGAAAACGTGTGTGTTTCTGGATCACTGACATCCCGGAGTTAATTGCCTGAAACGGTGTGTGTGCGTTGAATTCTTGTTCACTTGAGGGAATACAGGTTTCAGGGGAAGAGGGCTGAACCAGTGTAATGTGTGTGTGAGTTTGTCGAGTTGGGTTTCTAAAGCTCCCATATCCACTTACCCTGATTGGAGCGTCTCAAATGTGGCCATGGAGATGCTAAGATGAGATGAAATGCTAATTTTGACAGCCGTTTCAAACGGACCACCAGCTGCTCCGCAATACATCACAAGCCGAGCGGACAAATGAACAATATTTCAGTTTTCATCAAACTGAGTCACACATAACTCACCATTTGCAGCAACTCAAGCTATATATTGACGACAAATAGGCCTTGCTCTGCAGCTAGTGTGTGTATGTGTGTGTGTGTGTTTTGATGATAGATGATAGCGTTTGGAGCAGATAACTCGCCAGGAGACTCGAGCAGAGACCGGCCAGGCCAAATTCTGCAAATCCCCGCAGACCACCCAACACTGCAGCCTCTGTTCGTGCATGTGTGTGTGGTGATGTGTATGATAGCAGCGCTGCTCTTTACACACTCATGTCTCTTAGCATCTGCGTTGGTGTGTGTTTCTGCATGTGTGTTCACACTGTTGTCTGTGGGTGTTTGTTTTTTTTAAAGTTTTTTTGTGAGGACGTGAAAGGCTGTGGCCCTCGTGCACTCACGGACACACCGTTTGGCGCCAGACAGGCGCTGTATCTCCTCTCAGGGATGTTGAGGGTCCATGGGGATGAAGGGAAGGCTTGAACGAAGGAGAGGAGAACAAGGGAGGGACGGATAGTGGGTCAGATTGGCATGTAAAAGCAGTTCTGTTCTGTTATCAGCTTTTAAAAGTCTGCCAGAGACCCCACTGCACATTAGAACCTTTGTCTGGACTGAGATATGTGTATGTGTGCTTGTTTCAGTGTAGTTGTAAGGGCAAAATTCCTAAAAATGTCATCAGAAATGTAGTAAAACATAAACTTCTGAAACCTGTGTATAATACAGACACATTACTGACTGAAGGGTCATTATGGGAGGCCCTATTGTCTCTCAGGCGTGAATCACTAAATATTCATGGACATTGTCACTCCCTCGCTTATGGCCTTTCTAACATGTCATACAAAAGTTACATTAATATATTGTTTTATATAATGTTTTATGTAATATATAATGATGATTTTCATATTATTTTGTAGCAAAGACTAGTTTACTACATCCAGTCTTGCAAGCAAATGTTTTGTGTGTGTTTTATGGTCTTATTTTAGTGACTTAAAAGTTAAATTTTTCACTGCGTGAGTAAATTATCCGTACATTTTTGTTCTGGAAGTGAACTTCTTCTTTAAGCCATTAATATGTTTTAAGATACTGAAAAAAGCACAAATGTCAGGGCATGTCAAAACTTCTCCAGGGCCCCAAAACCGGGGACCCCAGAGGGTTAATGTCTTAATTTAAACCCAAAAATGCTTAAATGCATCTTTAAGGCTTGGGTTTAGAGTTAAGATATAGCATAATTAGCTTAATTTAATAACAGTAGAAATTTATCAGGTATTTTATGAAGATTTCTTTGAACTAAAATGCTTTAAAACAAAACAGTGAATCCCAATGAAAGCCTTTGCTGTGGTGAATATTCATTTTGTCATTAGTTGTTGTCACTTTTTTTATGTGCATTTTTGCCACTAATTAACACTTTCTTATTTGGGGTATTTTTTGTGCACTTGCCAAAAAAAGAAAAAGAAAGAAAAAGAAACACACTCACTAAGCAATAAGTTGTAAAAACGTAACATTTCACTAGGAAATAAATAAATAAATAAACAAATAAAAATTAAATAAAAATAAATACATAAAAATAAAAAATGATATATATATATATATATATATATATATCACCCACTAATAAGATAAAAAATAAAATAAATAAATAAATACATACATAAAAAATTAAAAATGCAATATCAATATAAAAAATTGCCTTTTTATTTGATTATTACTGACAATTGTTATCATTTTGTGTTGAGATCCTGCAGTAAATCAGCTACCAATTTTTACTTTTAATTTGTGTAAACTTTTCATTAACAGAATTTGTATTTTTAAACATGCAAATTGGTAACAGTGTTCTTGTGTAATACTTAATTCAGTTTTTTCTTGGTTCCAGACTGATTTAAAGGGATAGTTCACCCAAAAATGAAAGTACTCTTGTGAACGCATGCCAAAGACTGACACGGAAGAGAAGAAATTGTTGAATAAAGTTGTTATTTTTGTTTCCTTTACACACAAAAAGTATTCCTATAGCTTCATAACATTACGGTTGAATCACTGATGTCACATGGACTGTTTAAACAATGTCCTTACTACCTTTCTGTGCCTTGAATGTGTCAGTTGCATTGCTGTCTATGCAGGGTCAGAAAGCTCTCTGATTTCATCAGAAATATCTTAATTTGTGTACCAAAGATGAACGAAGGTCTTACGGGTTTGGAACGACATGAAAGTGAGTAATTAATAACAGTATTTTTATTTCTGGCTGAACTTTCTCTTTAAATGCTAATTTTTGCCTCATCGGCAGTTTGCATTGTCATATGTCTCTTAACATGTGCATTCGCTTGTCGTGTATCTGACTAGAACATCTGAGCGTGTAGAATGTTGGAGTCGGCGGATGGTGAAAGGAATGCTCTGGTCATGAGGAATGTAGAATGCAGAATGTTCCTCTGTATTCCAAATTCTATTTTCTGCACTCCGGCAGCGTGCTGTGGTTTGCATACAGAGGAGTAGAGCTTCTCATTAGCCGCACTGCTCCGTCTGATTGCTGTATAATAACGGACGGGATCAGCTCGGACTCGGCCGCTGACCTGAGACCAGCCCTGTACATTCGCTGGATAATCGTCCAGGTTGGGGAGGATGATCCCAGGTCAGCATCTACCCACAGCATGTAATGACAGCCCTCTTTCAGGACGCTGAGTTTCTACTGGCTGGCGTTCAGGCTTAAGGGGTTACAGAGAGTTCCCCTGGCACCTACACAAACACACACTCACACACACTTTTGGATCCGACTCACAGTCGCTTTGGTCCAGTTACAGTGTGCCAGAACCAATGAAGTGTGTGTGTGATTCATTGCACAGAACCTGCAGCACTTCTGGATCGAGCTGTAAATCGGTGAACTCGGGTCCTTCCTGCTTTAAAAGATGGTGCTTATTGGCCTAAGCATCTCAAAGCTTCATTGTGCAGCAAAAGCTTAAGATATCAGCCATTTAAAGGCAGGGTAGGTGATTTTTGTTACACTGGTTGAAAGTCTCTTCACACCCCGATAACAATCACTAAGTGCCTAAATTGATTTATATATATTTATATCGTCTGTTGAAGGCGTAGGACAATAAAATGTTCATCTCCCCTACCTTTAACACAGTTTGTCACCACACTCTTTTGGAGATGATCCAAAATAATTATTAGGGATGTAACCATATTATCAATATCATGATATCGCAATAGCAAAACTGTCTTGATATTATCGATATTATCACATGAAACGATATGTCTTTCGGGCAAAAAGTGTATTTTTTAATATATTTAAACTAATTATTCTAACATAAAAGGTCTTTAAAGTTGTGATCTGTTCATCATTTTCGTTGCACGTTTCAAAGCGAAGTGCACACTTTGTTCAGGCGATCAGCTCGTGATCCATTTTTTCAGCGACTCAGAATGGCTCAGTTCACATTCAATGCAGTGAACTTGTTTATTGCATGTGCTGTGAGTTTAGCTTGCATTTGGGAATGCGACAGCCACCAGTTATGCATTATTTTCACGGCAGATGATTAAAGCATTTCACTAGATTTGTAGTAAGAAGCCTGGTTTCACTGAAGCTGTTTTCCTTTAAAATAAAAGCAGTAGCCGTTTCCGTCAAAATAAAAGCTTATAAGGGCAGTACGAATTGCTGACAGCTACGGTTTAAATGGGTAATGTTACTGCAGTCTAAATTCAAAATATCTTTCAAGTGTAGAAATTAGGAAAGAAGCATTGTGATTTCCCTACTGTAGTGTAAAGCAAAAATAATATACCTATAAAGTATTCACTTTTATATATTTTACAGTGCAAAAATAATATAATACCAAATGTTGTTGTTATTAGTATTATTATAAATTATTCACTTTTAAAACACCAGTGTGAATGTATTTTACAAATAAATAAAGTGTCAATTTGACTTTTTTACAAGTTTTTTAATTAAGAACATGGGTTGGAGCTCTTAATTTTGAACTCTTAAAGTACATTAGATAGAATAATTTAGCCTTAAATGTCAAATGTTGCCTAATTAATATTCATGAGATTTTGATATTGTTACATTCCTAATTATTATAATTCTATGCTTGATTGAGTTTTGATTTGAAGAACAAGTTTACCAACCAGTTTGCCTGCAAATCAGTTTGGGAATGTTGCCTAATTAATATTCATGAGTAATGATGATTTCCGTGTCCCTCCATTTTTTTTAGATCATTTTAAAACCTCTAATGAGACCTTAACATGGTTTTTAAAAAAAACAGTATGTAAAATCTCATTAACTTCCCAAAACTTCAGTAAAGTGGTGACGGTAGCTCTTTTTTTTTTTTTTTTTTTTTTTTTTTTTTTTTTCCCTAACTAGCCAAAACTTCAACAAGACATTCTTTGGGTTTCTATCAGGTTGTGCAGAGTAGCACCACCCACAGCAAAATCTTAGTGGTACAAAAATCTCACAAAATAAGCTGCATGTTAGACATCAAATGTGTTCTGACTGGCTGTGATTATGGCCCTTTGTGTAGTTTTTCATTTTCAGGGGTTTAGAAATAGTCGTAATCATAAGTCGGGCACATTAAAAAAACTTGTCCACATGGGTTAAAATGATTAATTAGGTGACATTTCATTACATAATATAACAGAGTAGTTTTAACATTTTTCAGCATTTATGGAACTCTTAAAGGGGTAGTTCACCCAAAAATTCTGTCATTATTTACTTACCCTCATGTCGTTCCAAACCCGTAAAACCTTTGTTCATCTTCAGAACACAAATTAAGATTTTTCTGATGAAATCCGAGAGCTTTCTGACCCTGCATAGACAGCAGTGCAACTGAAATGTTCTTGGATTTTATCAAAAATATCTAAATTTAAAATTGAGGGTGGGAAATGAATGGCAGAATTTTAATTATTGGGTGAACTATCCCTTTAAAAACTAATTTCCCATAATGTTATATGCAAAAAAATGTGTAATAAATGTAATAAATAAGTATACAAAAAATGTAAATCATAAAAAGATTCTCAAAAAGACACTCAAAACTTTTCACATTATGCATTGTTAGGACATTGTGTGCTGTTTGGATTCATACATTTACTGCTGTGATTTTGTCTCACACTGTCATACGCCTGTCTCTGGCCATTCATTCAGTGAGTGTCTAAGTGATCTATTTTGTGTGTGAATCTCTTTTCCTTTCTTCCAGTGGCGGTATCCATTCGACGTGTCTGTTTATGTTTGAATTTATCTCTCGCTACTGTACTTTAATCTGTCCTCCAGGCAGAGAAGGGGGGCGGGCTGATGCAGGGCTGCCCACAGAAGGAGCCTCCCTGCTGGGCCGAGCGAGGGGCAGGCTGGGGCGTGTTGTTCTGTTTCTCTCCTCCCACCTTTGTGCAGCTCTCCAGGGGTCCGCTTACTTTACGCGCCTCCAGACGCAACCTTTGTGCCCGCAAGACGGAGCCCCTCCGGGCCGGGTCTGAGCCAGGGTGTCAGGATGTAAAGGATGCGTCTGTATGTATGTATGTGTGCGTGAGAGAGAGAAAGAGAAGACACAGGAGATTAAGTTTTGTCTCTTTGCTCTAAAAGGCCAACTGCCAAAACATATAAAAATCGGATTCTCCACACAGTGCCATCTTAAAGATCCTCTCATTCACTTAGATACACCGCCAGTACCATCCCACTCTCACAGTCTTTTCACTAACGGTCACTCACCCAGATAAGTACCCGTGGTGCCAGTGATGTTACAGTTTTTCAAACAGTAAAAATAAGTAAATAAATATACAGTGTATGTATATAATATATATGATTTTATTTTTTTTAAGAAATTATTTTCAGAAATTATGCTTTAAACTGATCAAAAGTGACAGTCGGTGAATGGAATCCCTTCAAATCGAACCCATGACCTTAGTGTTGCTCCACCAATTTGACAAGACGAACATCTTGGTAATGTTCAGATGAGTTTATTTACACATTTGCTTTTCATACCAAGGTTTGAAGACACATTATTCCAAAAACAACACACACAGACACATTTTTATCATATTATCCGTCCTTTTTTCTGGCCTCTAATGGTTCTGCTGCCAGAGGGCAGACCCTCAACGACACCGAGGTCACCCAGGCGTCACAATGTCACGGCAATGAGCTTTCACCTCTGCCTGTGGCTCCAGGCGGGTTCGAGAGATCAGTGAGTGAGTGTGTGTGTTTTGAATTCTGATTTGGGATGTTCTTAGGTTCAGAGGTCATAATTACATAGGGTCAAATGGATTACCTTTCACTTAGTCACACACAGACGTCTGAAACACACATATTTATATATACATAGCAGTTCTTTCTGGTCCTCGAATCTGATTGGCTGATAAGAATGCGATATTCAAGCGATATAAATACGTTTCACTGTTTGTATCACTTTAAATTTTATAAATAATACTGTTTTTGTATCACGGAATATAGTTTTACAATTTGTAGGCGCAAATGTACTTGTTTAGACTTAAATATGCGGTTTGTTAATAAAGATAACATCTATTAAAATATTTGCTTCAACTTTTTCAGAGATCTTTTGGAATTTACCGCTGGCTCTGATGTCTCTAGTGGTTAAAGGAGAAGCTTAATTTACTCACCTACTTGTCATCCAAGATGTTCATGTCTTTCTTTCTTCAGTTGATAAATTATGTTTCTTGAGGAAAACATTCCAGAATTTTTCTCCATATAGTGGACTTCATTGGTTTGAAATTCCAAAATGTAGTTTAAATGCAGCTTTAAATGGCTCTAAATGATCCCAGCCGAGAAAGAATGGTCTTATTTAGTGGAACGATCGGTCATTTTCAAAAACAAATTGACAATTTATATACTTTTTGTTGTTTATATACTAATTTGTCTCGTCTATGTGATGCTCATGCTTAGTCTGTGTAATCCAGGTCAATACAGTAAGGGTATATTGAAAAACTCCCATCTCGTTTTTTTCTTCGCTGTTTTTTTTTTTTTTTTTTTTTTTGTAAAGAGCGTTTGATCTTTGGATGTTCAGTTTGTAAACAGTGGGTCGGTACTTCTGCTGCAATGTAGGATGATTTTGACGTTGAAGAAGAAAACTAACCAGGAGTTTTTCGACATACCCTAACTGTATTGACCTGGATTACACAGACTACGCATGCGCATCGCAGAGCCCAGGCAAAAAGAGCATTTGAGGTTAAAAAGTATATAAAATTGTCAATTTGTCTCAAAAAATTTCTGATCGTTTTGTTAGATAAGACCCTTCTTCCTCGGCTGGGATCATTTAGAGTCATTTGAAGCTGCATTTAAACTGCATTTTGGAAGTTCAAACTTGGGGGGCACCACTGAAGTCCACTATTTGGAGATAGCTGCAGTTTTTTCCTTAAGAAACATAATTTCTTATCGACTGAAGAAAGAAAGACATGAACATCTTGGATGACAAGGGGGTGAGTAAATTATCTGTGAAGTGGAAGTGAACTTCTTTTAACATGAGATATAATTCGTTTTGGGTAAATCTAACAGATAGTCTTTGGTCTCAATCTATTATTTGTTCCAGAGCAAAAGGTTTTGGCCAAACCTAATCGAGTTTATGTATATTCAATGCTGTATATCATAGAACTGCCTGTGTACTTTTGACTGAATTGCCTCACAACTTTTATAATGGCTATTGTTGTTGTTTATTAAATATTATTATTCAATACATTTTAATAAATACTGATTTACAATTATATTATCCACCATTAGATGGTGACAAGAGACTGTTTTTACAAGTCAGCAGTAAAGACTTTTATACTGAAAAACAATTGTAAACGCTATTATAAGCGGAAGTTATTTTTAGCTTCAACAGCAGCAGCATTGTTAAAGGAAAACACCCTTAATAGATGAAAGGATATTAGGTTATGACAAAGATAAGGCTTTCCTCAGCGGACATTCAAACTAATTAAGAGTGAATGCTGTATCAGATGCAGGTAATCACTCTCGCTCCGACAATTTTTCATAATACTCTACTCCACATAATACACAGCTTTTAATACAGTAACTTTTAGTAACAATACAGTAACAATAAACTTTTAATGAAACAACTCAACGTTCCAAACGTTCGTAGTTCTAAAGTAACGTTTTCAAATTAGTAAGGGAGACTTGGGCTCAGCTGTTAAACTGTGAAATGACATTTGAATCCGTGGCGGAAGAAAGTACTTTGCAAAAGAGGGTTTTTAATGACATTCCGTTTTTGTTTCTTTTGTATTTACATACTCATGCTGTCGAACTGTTGTATAAACGCAATATCACGATATGGCTGTATATCGGCACGCTCTCGATTACCTACAGCCGTATATAGTGTATATATAGAGATGTAAAATAAAAACAAAAGTCTATATAATAATAGAGTGTGTGTGTTTGTGAGTTTTGGAGTGTGCTTACATGTATACATGTGTTTATGCATGTGTATTGGGAGTCTTAGTGTGTGTAGTTATCCGTAAGTGTGTATGAATTTGATGAGTTTGTGTATATTTTTGTGTTTATGTGTCTCAGTGTATGTTAATGAGTGTGTATATGTGTATAGATGTGTGTGTTGGAAGAGTTTTTCCCTTCCTCTGAATGCTGTCTTTGAGCAGTACTTTGCAGATTGGCCAAACTCAAATATTTGCTCTCTGCATATTTAATATTTATGATGTCTGAGACAAATATTGAGCCATGCAGTGAGTGATAGACAGAGGTCAAGTGCAGGAGCAGCACTGGGTGCGGTTCACACTTGTAAGAGCCATTGTTGATAATACTGAAACTACCCGAAAACTATTTTAAAGTCTTGTTTCGCTTCAAGGTTTGCGTGTGTGTTTCAGGTTTAGGCTGCCAATGATTCGTTAATAAAGAAAATCATGTAAGTTGTTTTTTCTTATTATTCTAAAACTGAAAAAAAATTAAGGATAGGATTATGATTTGTGTACTGTCCTCATTTAGACGGATGTGTGATGTGTAAATATGTGTGATTCCTCTCTTTTTAAACTTTAAGAGACTCGAGCCACATCATAGAGTCACTCTGACCATACTGTTTACACACATACACACAAGCTCTGTTTGCTCAAAGACCATCATGTAAATATGACACAGGTCAGCAAACATCTATGAATATCTTTATTCTACATTCATAAAACCATGAGCACAATGCGTAACACGATTGGTTTCAAGGTTGTTTTGTGAAAGTATGTGTTAGCAGTTTAAATGTGTGCAGTATCAGCGTAACTAAAGCTTGGGCCTCAGACTGTCTTTGAATGGCATATAGCATTACCACACACCCACTCTCACTTAAAAACACACATAAATCAGATCAGTTATATCATTTTACCATCTACTTTCAGTAACACACACACATTTACCTAGCTAAATGAGGACATGTTGTATTAATTTTGATTTAAGCTAATTAATTAAGCTATTGTTTATTCTGCATACACTATCAGTCAAAAGTTTTTGAACAGTATGATTTTTTATGTTTTTAAAGAAGCCTCTTCTGCTCTCCAAGCCTGCTTTTATTGGATCCAAAGTACAGCAAAAACAGTAACATTTAAAAAAATATTTTTACTCTTTAAAATAACTGTTTTCTATTTGAATATATTTTACAATTTAATTTATTCCTGTGATCAAACCTAAATTTTCAGCATCATTACTCCAGTCTTCAGTGTCACATGATCCTTCAGAAATCATTCTAACATGCTGATTCGCTGTTCAAGAAATTATTAATATTTAAAACAGTTGAGTACATTTTTTTTTTTTTTTAGGATTCTTTGATGAATAGAAAGATCCATATATCAGCATTTATTTAAAATAAAATACACTATACCATTCAAAAGATTGTAGTGTTTTTTTTTTTTTTGATAGAAATGATAGAAATTAATACTTTTAATTAGCAAGGATGCATTAAATTGATCAAAGGTGATGATAAAGACAATTATAATGTTACAAAATATTTCTATTTCAGATAAATGCTGTTCTTCTGAACTTTCTATTCATGTAATAGTTCATCTAAAAATTCTACTCAGCTGTTTTCAAATTAGAAAATTCAAATAATTTCTGAAGGATCATATGACTGGGGAGTAACGGTGCTAAAAAGTCAGCTTTGAAATCACAGGAATAAATTACATTTTAAAATACATGTTCAGAAAGAAAACAGTTTTTTAGTAAATAGTTAAATAGTAAAAATATTTCAAAATTTTACAGTTTTTCCTGTACTTTGGATCAAATAAATGCAGGCATAGTGAGCAGAAGAGACTTTTCTAAAAAAAAATTTAAAATCTTACTGTTCAGAACTTTTGTCTGGTAGTGTATGTATTTATTTATAGCTGTAGGCAAATAAACCAACACACTCTCAATCCAAGACCATGACGACATTTGCACAGAGGTGTGACCTCTTTCTCTCTTTCTTTCATCTTTTATCTCTCCACTATGTTCTTTTCTTCCGTTTTCTTGCTCCAATAAGTGTCAAGAATGTCCACAGGCCGTGTTTGAGATGTCTTCCTTTGTTCCCGCCAGCAAACAACACACCTCTCTTTAGTCATTTTTCGTCTCGGACAGGAACGAAGGATGAAATGAAATGAAAAAGAGACAATATTGGGTGATGATTGGCTTGAAGGTGGCAGAGCAGAACTCAGATAGCGACATAGATGTTTAGTCATGGAGAAAGCAGGTGTGCGGTGGAGCTCGTGGACAGGGTGGGTGTTTAACGGACGGATAGCACACAAACACACTGTATCATCGGTCCTTTCAGAAAAAGCCATTAAACTGTTAGCTAAACGACAGCTGAGACTGCATTAGCAACATCGGCGCTGATTAGCATCTACACGCACACACTCGTGCAAACGTGCGCACGGTTGGTCTCGGCGGAGCTGACCTGTTGACACGCCGATCGGTTTGTCAGAGATGGATGGAGTGTGTCAGAACTGTGGAGGAGGAGTGTAAAAGAGATGGAGAGGAGGAGGAGAAAGAGAGAGTGACAGAGGAGCAGATGGATGGGTTTAGGGCATTTACAGAGATGGAGGGAGGCTGTTGAGGGTGAAAAGATGGGAAGAAACAAAAGGAAATTGACGTGAGAGTTCAAACTGAGAAAGGAGTCCGAGACGTCACTTTTTCGGTTATTCAACCTCATAAAAGCATCAAAGCGACTTCAGAAAACAAATGACGGAAAGTGTGTTTGCATCCCGTCAGCGGCAGCTGGAAGAGCTGATCTGTCTCTTTTATTAGTTTGTTTCCTGTCTTCCTCAGATAACATTGAAAGGAAAGAAAGCGAGAGATAGAAAGAAAGGAATGAAAGCGTTTAGAGCCAATGCAGCCTGATGAGAGGCGAGATATCATCTTGGTCCTCCTGTGTGTGTGAGAACAGACGTGAAGAGCCTCAGTGTAAAGGTGATGACATGTTCATGAAGTTTAGCACTGTTCCAGAAAGGACACAAGTGTCTAGCACACTCCATCCTGTCGCCCTCTCACACCGTGTAAGTGTTTAGGCAGATACACAGGTCATAAATCATGCTTATATCATGATAAACTATAGACTGCACATCTGATTATGTGTCCTTGTGCTTGGAAATGTAGTATTTTATCATATTTAAATATAACATAAACAATATCTTTAAGTTTAGGTGCTGAAATGGTCTAAAACATTAACACAAATAGCAACATAAAAGTGCATAGTCAAATAAAAAAACAAAAAGAACAGAAAAAACAAACATGAACACAAGTACCAAAATCAAAAAACAGAAAACTTTTTTTTTTTTTTTTAATGCACAAAGTCAACTTTTTAATACAGTGTTTCAGGAATAGAGGAAAATAGAAACTTAGAAACAGGCAGACTAATAATAATTCATACTACTAATAATATATAAAGTTGGAATTAAAACAGATTTTATACGTTGTATAAGATTTTATAAGTTATATTTTGTTAAAATATATAAAAAATAAAATAAAAAAAATATTTTTTTTCTTAGACTAGCATGTTATCGTTCTGTCTATCTATCTATCTCTCTACCTATCTGTCCATCTATTGTTCTGTCGTTCTATCATTCTGTCTATCATCTATCCATCTATCCATCTATCTATCGTCTATCTGTCTATCTATCTGTCTCTCTACCAATCTACTATTCTGTCATTCTATATCTATCTGTCTACCATTCTGTCGTTCGTTCTTTCTATCTATCTATCTATCTATCTATCTATCTATCTATCTATCATCTATCTATCTTTCGTTCTGTCATTCTATCTATCTATCTGTCTTTCGTTCTGTCGTTCTATCTATCTATCTATCTATCTATCTATCTATCTATCTATCTATCTATCTATCTATCTATCTCTCTACCAATCTACCATTCTGTCATTCTATATCTATCTGTCTACCATTCTGTCGTTCTTTCTTTCTATCATCTATCTTTCGTTCTGTCATTCTTTCTATCTACCTATCTATCTATCTATCTATCTATCTATCTATCTATCTATCTATCTATCTATCTATCTCTCTACCAATCTACCATTCTGTCATTCTGTATCTATCTGTCTACCATTCTGTCGTTCTTTCTTTCTATCATCTAGCTATCTTTCGTTCTGTCGTTCTATCTATCTATCTATCTATCTATCTACCAATCTACCATTCTGTCGTTCTTTCTTTCTATCTGTCTGTCTGTCTATGTATCTATCTATCTATCATCTATCTATCTTTCGTTCTGTCATTCTGTCTATCTGTATATCTCTATCTATCTATCTATCTATCTATCTATCTATCTATCGTTCTATCTATCGTTCTATCTGCTGTTTTACCTATTTGTCTATTATTAATATAATAAATATTAAATTCACTATTTAAGTTATCTTTGTGTTGGAAGGTGTGTTTAGGTAGGTTAGGTAGTTGAAATGGGTTCGCTTTTTTAAATTAATTTACAAAAAGACCAGATACATTGATTAAGATTCAGTCAGTTTTGATTTCATTCAATTTCATTCATTTGATTTTATTTGTCTTTAACATAATAACAGTGAATGTAAACTGTTGACAGTAGATGGAGAGCAGTTGGGATTTGTATTAGTTGTGTTTGCCATCTTGCTTTCTCCACACTGTCTGTGTGCTTGTCAAATTGTAGAAAATCCCTTGGGTGAGAATGTTATTGTCTGTACTTTTCTGAGACATCATTATTGCATTGTGTTGTTTTGAATGTGTGTGATGTGCAGATGAGTGGATTCAGTCATGAGAGTGTGAGAATGCACTGATAACCATGTTCCGATGTGCCACGCTGTGTTTGTGAGAGTGTGTTTGGACGTGTGTGTGATGATGAGAGCAGACAGATAGTTGTGTAGCTGCGCGTCTCTGTGTAAATCCTTCTGTTCTCATTTACCACTGGCAGCCAGTGACATTCTCACAAAGACGGAGAACAATAACTGCTGCTGCTGCTGTGTGTGTGTGTGTGTGTGCGAGAGAGAGACGCTTTAGTGACTCATCTCAACTTGCTGATCGTCTTTTCGCTACTTTTGTAGTCTATCTATCTATCTATCTATCTATCTATCTGTCCTTCTATTGTTCTATCATTCTGTCATTCTCTCCATCCATCCATCGTTCTATCTATCTATCTGGATAGTTGAAAACTGGTTCTTCAAAGCAAGTGTAACATTTAATAAAATTAATATTATACACATTTGCTTAGACATTTTTATTGAATTGACCCCAGTAATGCTGTTCAGTGTCTGCAGCACAGATGACACATTCAAGAAACCTCTGAAAGTGATTAGCCGTGTTTTTACATCTGACTCCTGTCATCTGACAGATAACAGCAATCAACAAAACTATTCTCTCCACGTCCAAAACGAACATCTGCAGTATCTGTCGACTAACGAACTGCAGTTCGGCGATGCTATTTCTGAAACGAAGTAAAAATTAAGCCCGCGGAACGGTCCAAAGCCAACTTTAGCCTGCAAAGGAAACAATTACTTAGATCCAAACTTGATGACAAGCTTAAGTTCCAAACATGAGGTTTGCCTGAACGCATGGTCTTTCGTGGAATGAGGCCCGCTCGAAGAACGAGAGATGAGACAGAAAGAGAGAGCGAGTTCATGAGAGGATGAGAAGCGAATGTTCTGACCCAAACTCTGCCCTCGCTGTCGGCCGTAAGATGGATGGACTGGGCTTTAGAAGGACGCTAAAAGTAGATACACACACAAACACACGCAGCTCAATATAGACCAGCGTGGCTCATCACTCTTCAGTAGACACAGAGAAAGAGGAACGTTCCCTTAAATATCAAGACAAGAACTGAGGAAATTGATAGGTACAAGCTGAATGATGGAAAGACGAGAAGAGAAATTTAAGAAATATGCAGGGAATTAAAGGATAGATGAGGAGAGATGGAATGCAAAACGAGAGAAAAGAACCCTATGCCAAAACTGTCCAGCTGCCTACTGCCTTATAAAGCAGCAACTGATTGGAATGCTTTTTGTAGTCTGCAACTCTGGACAAGAACATGATGCAGTAATAAGCAGATATATATGTATATATATATATATATATATATATATATATATATATATAAATATATATTATATATATATAATATATATATATATATATCATATATAATAATATATCATAATATGTTGACATCTACCATGGTACTACTATGATATTTTGGACATGATCCATTGTACTACCATGGCATCTTGGACATGTACATGATACTGCCTTGGTATTATGTACTTGTACTATTGTAATGCTATGGTATTTTTGAATTTGTACCATGTGTATCATGGTTCTTTGGGCATGTAGTACCATGGTATCATGTTATTTATGGAAATGGACCATGATTATTTTGAATGTTTTGTGGTACTATCATAATATTTTGGATATGTACCATGGTACTGCCATGGTATTTTGAACTATGTAAGACCCAGTGATTTCTGTAATGTGGAAAATAAGGATAAAATTGCGGAATCCAGTTATAAAAATGGAATTTGCTGTACATGAACACATAAACAATCTCTAGAACGTGAGAGTCACTTCATGAGCATTTTATCATTTCTTTTGAGAAAAATTATGGTCATACAAACAGAAACTTATAGGTCTTCAAAGCAACCTGCCAAATAAAAAGTTTGGTTTAACTAGAAGAAACTGTGACAGAAATATAATGCTTAATGTAATGACAGTACTACTACTACTAATAAAATTATTATTACAATACTTTAAATATTTACCGAAAATTTAAAAAATAATAATTTTAAAGCAACTAATTAGAGTGGCTTTTAATTATTTAAATTTCTTAAAACTATTAAAATTGAATCCAGAAAATGAATGTAAAACGCAGAATTTGGTTAAAAATTGATGATTGAAAAATTTAATTAAATTTAAATTGTATTTCATAGGGCCTTAAAAATGTCATTTTATTTAAACTTTTCATAAATTGCTGGTACATTGTGTAAATAGTTTAATTAATTAGACATACTTTTGATTAAGTGAATGGAAAATTTAGTCTATAAATATTAAAATGATAAAAAAAAAAAAACAGAATCTAAAAAAAATAATAATTTGGAGAAAAATAAAAATGAATTTGGGAAAAATAATAAACGGATTTCGTAGGGCCCTAACTATGGTACTATCATGGTATTTTGGAACCATACCATGGCATTTTTAATGTGTACCATGGTACTTTGGAAATGTACCATGTAGTAGCATGGTATTCTTCAAAGTGCCTTTAAAAATATACCATTAATTTCATTAACTGGTGCACTTCATTACTATACTATGGTACCACTGCAGTACTTTTTGTAAGGGCTCAGCATAATTATGATATGAACAGCATTCATATCTAGATCACTTAGGATGCTTTTAAATGCGGCCTTTGCTCTGCATGTTTTGGAACAAGGCTCTGTGCAATGGATGGGTCAGAGATGTGTTTGTGTTTGCATTCATGTGTGTGTGTGATTGGTATAGCAGACATGCCCTGCTGTTTTATTTCTTTTGTAAAACATCCAGTTCGGCCAGCGTTGAAGAAACGTTACATTTAAGTCATTGCAGCGCTGCAGCTCAGACCACAGGAATGCAGCTCTCTCCTTCCTTCTCCCTCTATTCGCTATCTCTTTCTCAGCCTGTTTTTCTCTCTACCTCCTGTCTGTCCCAGTCTCCACAGTTAACCCCGGGAAAAAAAGAAGCTGTCAGTGTAGTAACAGGAGCTCTCGGGTCTTTGTGCGTGTCCGGTTAAATGAATCGCACACGTGTTGGTCTTTTACCTGTCGGTCTCTCATTTGTGTCTGAGCTGTGGGCTCAGCTGGTTCCCAGTCCGGATGGTTTTGTTTCCTTCTAGCCACAGCGATCAGCCTGTTCCAGGTGCCCAGAATTCATTTTCATGACACTCGGGAGGGATTTCAGATCCCTGAACTGATACAATTAGCTCTCTGTTCTCCTGATAACAGATGTGTAGGGATACATCCATGAGTGTCAGGCCTATTTAAGGGATGAAACTGATTTAGTAATGAAAATAAATAATATTTTATTCAAAATAATTAATTATTTAAATATATAAAAATAATATAAATTAATACGTGACCCTGGACCAGAAAATCAGTCGCATGGATATATTTGTAGCAATAACCAACAATACATTGTATGGGTCAAAATGATTGATTTTTCTTTTATGCCTTTTATGTTCCATGAAGATATTTTGTAAATGTCCCACCGTAAATATATCAAAACTTAGTTTTTTATTTGTAATATGCAATGCTAAGAACTTAATTTGGACAACTTTAAAGGTGATTTAAAATAGTTGTATATGAGCCAAATATATCCCTATCATAAAAAAAACATACATCAATGGAAAGCTTTAGATGATGTATAAATCTCAATTTCAAAAAAATGTACCCTTAGGACTGGTTTTGTGGTCCAGGGTCACATATATATATATATATATATATATATATAACCATAAAAAATATAAGAAATAAATAATTAATTATATAATTTGTTTCTAAGTTGGTTTAGAACCTTTTAAAACAAATGTTTCTAAGAAATATGTAACTGCCGAATTTTGCGCGGACCATGGCATCATATCTTAACAAAAGAGTTTTCCAAGAACCGCAAAAGTTTCAACTCGTGTCTTAAAGTTAACCAAAAAATATTCTGGGCAGACTTTGACTAGAAAGTCAACAAACAAGTTTAATTTCTTCTACGTTGTTTGCACTACAGAACAATGTGCCGCAAGTTACAGAAACTCCAACTTAGTTGCAAAATGAACTACATTATGTCGTTATTGTAACCGTTATACTGTAATTTAGTCAAAAGTCTGAATTATAGAGAAAAATTGAAACCTGACATTTTTCGCAGATTAAATAATGACCAAAATTACTAGACATTTAATCTTTCTGGTAATAGCAGTATCAAAAACAGTGACTGTTTATATTTTGAAGTCTTAAAGGTACAGTAGCAAAAACGGCCTGTTTGTTTCTAAGAGTCAGAGAGATGAGAAAGTTATGGCTACAATATGGCAACTTCCAGCTTTTTCTCACACTCTGTTCTTTGTAAAACAGCTGCTGTCCTATCAAAGCAACAATTACTGAACGCTCTGACTCGACATTGACTGTCTGACAACCCTGAGTGAAAAGTGATAGATGTGTGTGAGTGTAGGGGATGGTAATGTGTTTAAGAGGTCTGTTTAAGGGATTTGAGTTCATTATGTGGATTTACATGCATCATTTACTGATCACTCTCCCCAGATGCAAATTCCGTATTTCTCCGTGGCTCATCGTTATTATGATATCAACTCATCCACGGAGATATAAAAAAAGACTGAGGAAGAGCGAGACGGGGTCAGAGAGTTAGACAGAGGCACATGAGGATGGAGACTTTCATTTGACTATTGTTGTTTTTATAGTGAGTGCTATTTTTTGAATCTCCTTTACTTAAATCTGTCCCTCATATAAGCTTTTCTTGATTCAGTATGTTTATTAAATGTTTTCTGGTTCTAACAGTATAGTTAATTGCAGGTTTTACTATCCCTGTGGGGGCATTTGGTAGGCAAATTCTGACACGAACACACTGAATAAGTGTTATAATCAAGAGTGGGAAATAAACATTTTGTCAATGCAAAGCTGTACAATTTTAGCACCCACTTAGATTTTTACTAGCTAATTTCTTTTTTTTTTTTCTAATTTCTTGTTTTGTGCATATATTAATGTGCATGTCTGTTTGGCTTCAGGATGTGTTTCTTTAGTTGTATGTCATTGCAAAAATGAACTAAATAAAAAAAATGAACTCTTATGTTATTGTAATGCTTACAGTTGAAGTAAAAAAGTTTACATACATCTTGCAGAATCTGCAAAATGTTAATTATTTTACCAAAATAAGAGGGATCATACAAAATGCATGTTATTTTTCTATTTGGTACTGACCTGAATAAGATATTTCACATAAAAGAGGTTTACATACAGTCCACAACAGACAAATTCTTTAGTTTTTTAGCATTTTTGTGTATTTTGTGCATTTTTGTGTACCCTTTCCAGCAATGACTGTATGATTTTGAGATCCATCTTTTCACACTGAGGACAACTGAGGGACTCGTGTCCAATTATTACAGAAAGTTCAAACACTCCCTGATACACAATGCATAAAGAGCCGGGGGTGAAAACTTTTGAACAGAATGAAGATGTGTACATTTTTCTTATTTTGCCTAAATATCATATTTGTTTCCATTTAGTACTGCCCTTCAGAAGCTATAGAAGATACTTACATGTTTCCCAAAAGGCAAAATAAGTCAAATTTACCCTGATCTTCAAATTCCAAAAGTATTCACCCCCCAGCTCTTAATACATTGTGTTTCCTTATGAAGCATCAGTGAGTGTTTGAACCTTCTGTAATAATTGCATATGAGTCCCTCAGTTGTCCTCAGTGTGAAAAGATGGATCTCAAAATCATAAAGTCATTGTTGGAAACGGTTCAAATACACAAAAATGCTGAGAAACCAAAGACTGTTCAGGACAAACAAGGGACTCATGAACAACTATCAATAAAAAAAATACCTCCGTTGGTCTGGTAGCATGTTAATTTCCCACCCTAACTTTTAGAAAAGAGAAAGTGAAGAAAAGAGAAGAGAGGCACAGAAAGTAATGGCCATTTCCCCAGACTGACGAATTGAATCACATATACCCATGCATTATTGCATTTGGAAAGCTACTCACTTTTAAAACTGACCTGGATGTGGCCAGGTTTACTGAAAGGGTTTTGTGTTAGTTAATTAAGCTTGATTAATGGTGTGTGTTTTTGCTCTTGTGATGTCTGTGACGACACAAAGCAGCGTTCAGCCACGTCAGGCTCAAAGATCACTTACAGACACACTCTCTCATCAATCACACGCACACACAGAGCTGTGTGCAGCCTCGTCAGGCTCCACAAACACTGAATAAGTGTTTATGTGATCACATGTGATGGGTCCCCTCTTAGTAACACACAGTGTCATCAATCACAGACACACACATAAACATGTACATCTTCCTATTTTCCTCTTTTGTCTCTCATTGTCTCCCTTTATAGCATTTCTCTCATTTCGTGAATATACATCATGTTTTTTAGTCATGCTTTAAGGCCTTTTGGCCATTTTACTGTCTGTGTTTCTCTCTTTCTCTCTCTTTCATTCCCGTCAATACCACATTTTCTCTTTTTTTTTTTCTCCGCTCTTTCGTTCTCGTTTTCTCTCCCCTTCCTCTCTGCTACCCTTTTTATGTGGAGTTGCCGTAGGCGGCATGGCTGGCCGGCGAGGGTCACCAGAGGGAATTCTGGGAGCTGAGGTTCCAGTCATCCATTACCCTGCTTGTTTCTCACTCTGGCAGCCCTGCGACAGGGTTCTATTAAGAGCTCTTACACACACACACACACACGCGCACACACACACACACATATACTCATGCATTTGATCAGCGCTTAGATTACACTCTAAAAGCGCTGGACACACACATCACACTGTGTCGCAGACAGCCTCAGGCTTCACGTGCGTGTAATGACATACAATATTCCACTGCAGTTTTCCTCATTATGCATGTAAGCATGTATTTATATGTGAGTGTATGTTCAGGTGCAGGGAATGTTCTTGTATGCTAACCCTGACCTGAAAATGCAAAGCGGGGTTGAATGAAAGTGAGAGAGAAAATGAGTAATAATAACAGTTTTTGTTTCAGTTGCTTGTTTGATAAAATGAGAGTAGACAACCTAAAGTTACCAGGAAATAAATATCAACATATTTAATCTTTTGAAAAAAAGAGCTTATTGTGCATGATTCATCTGGGAAAAAAATTAACTAGATTTTTATCATTTCTGGAAAAAAAAAAAAAAAAAAAAGTTTTTTTTTAATTGATAATGTTTCTTGAACAGCAAATCAGCATATAAAAATGAATTCTGAAGGATCATGTGACACTAGAGTAATGATACTGAAAATTTAGCTTTGCATCACAGAAATAAATTACATCTTACAGTGTATTTAAATAGAAAACAGTTATTTTAAATAGTAATAATATTTCAAAATATTACTGATTTTACTTTATATTACTGATATTTTTGATCAAATACATGCATTAAAAAATGATCTTTATTATCTTTAAAGGGAAAAAAGGGAAGTTTTATGTGTCCATTTAATGTCGTCCTTAAGCATTTACTGTTAAATGTATTACCAATTAAATCTTCATTGTCCTGCTATGAATAGACAATCTCTCTCTTGACTTTACCCCCTCTAGCTTTGCTGTTAGAGAAACCTGTAAGTACTATCATTAAATCCGCATATGCATTCACACATAGTGTGCACGCTTATGCTGACACATATTCGTATTTCATACAGACACAAACCAAACACAATATTTTTTTCTCCATGAATCCCCTTTGACCACATAACACCTGGTCTTAAAGCCTGCGGTAAACTTTAAAGCGCTGTACAGCTGCAGCATACATCATAAACCTGCGACCAGCAGACATAAGTACATCATAAACATGAGCCAACCATCACACACCTCACAGCTGCTCAGCCAAACACACACGGCTTTATAAACCTCTGACTCCTCTTTATTATGACATCATAAACATGAGCCCTAGATCCAGATTCATGCGTGTGTTTGTGTGTGTGTGTGTTTGTGTAGAAACTTCTTTTAAAAATCTAAAAACCTGTGAAAGAAAGGAAAAAGGAAGGGAGTAAGGAAAAAGGATTGTAAGAAGGAAAAGAAGTGAGGAGGGAAAGAAGATGGTAAGAATAGAAGAAATGAATTATGGAAGGAGGAAAGAGAGACAAGGAAAGGATAATTATGAGTGGAAAGAATTAAACAGGCATGAAAGGAAAAAGGAGGAAGAAAGAAAAGAAGTAGAAAAGGAAATGAATGAATGTGGAGAAAAAGAAGACAGTAAGAAATAAGGAAGTGTGTAAAGAAACGGTTAACTTCCTTGAAGATGGGAATTGAGAGAGAAAAAAAGGAAGGAAATACAGAAGGAGAAACAGAAAAAAAGAAGACGCTAAGAAAATAAAGAAGTATGTAAGGAAAGAATGAACTGTCTTGAAGCAAGGAAGTGAGGCAGAAAGAAAAAGGAAGCAAGGAAGTCAGTGCTGATGGCCTTGTGGTTAGTGCTCCGACATATACAGCGCAACTGCGGTCATGACGACCCAAGTTCGATTTCCATCTCGACGTCCTATGCCGATCCCACTCCCCTCTCTCTACCCAATACTTCCCTGTCATCTTTCCACTGTCCTGTCCGAATAATAAAGGAATAAAAAAAAAACCCAAATTAAACTAAAAAAAAAAAAGAAAGCAAGGAAAACGGAAATAGAAAAAGAAATAAGCAAGGAAAAAGGAAGTTAAGGTACTAATGAACTTCCTTGAAGGAAAGAAGGAAGAAAGGTAAGGAATAAATGAGGAATGAAAGAAGAAGAAGAAGGGAAGTTAGAACGAAAAAGGAAAAAAGAAAAAGGAAATATCAAAAGAAATAAGCAAGGAAGGAAGGAAAGTGGAAAAAGGAAGTTAAGGTAATAATGAACTTCCTTGAAGAAAGGAAGTGAGGAAGAAAAAAGAAAGCAAGGAAAAAAAGAAAAAGGAAATAGGCAAGTGGAAAGAAGGAAGAAAGGTAAGGAATAAATGAGGAATGAAAGAAAAAGACGAAAGGAAGTTAGACAGAACGAAAAAGGAAAAAAGAAAAAGGAAATATCAAAAGAAATAAGCAAGGAAGGAAGGAAAGTGGAAAAAAAGGAAGTTAAGGTAAAAAGGAAGTGAGGAAGTAAAAAAGGAAGCAATGATAAGAGAATAAGGAAATATGGAAAGAAATAAGCAAGGAAAGAAGAAAGAAAGAAGACAATGAAAAAGGGAGTATATAAGGAAGGAATGATTGTCCTTGAAGGAAGAAAGTGAGGGTGAAATAAAAAGGAAGGAGGGAAAAAAAGAAAATGGAAATGTGAAAAGAAATAAGCAAGGAAGGAAGGAAAGCGGAAAGAAGTAAGGAAGAAATGAACGGGGAAAAGAAGACAAGAAAAATGGAGTAAGGAAAGAATGAATTTTCTTGAAGAAAGAAAGTAAGGCAGAAAGAAAAAGGAAATAAGGGGAAAAAAGAAATAAGCAGGAAAAGAAGGCTGGGGGAAGTTGAGGTAATACATTTCCTTGAAGTAAGGAAGTGAAGGGAGGAAAAGGAAGCAAGGAAAAAGAAAAAGGAAATATGGAAAGAAATAAGCAGCCAAAGAAAGGCAGAAAGAAGGATGAAAGGTAAGGAATGAATGAGGAAGGAAAGACTATAAGAAAAAAGGGAGTATATAAGAAAATAATGAACTTCCTTGAAGAAAGGAAGTAAGGGAGAAAGAAAAAGGAAGGAAGGAAAAAAATAAAATGGAAATATGGAAAGAAATAAGGAAGGAATGGAAAGGGAAGAAATATAAGGATGAATGAGGAAGGAAAGAAGACAATGAGAAAAAAGTATGTAAGGAAAGAATGAATTTCCTTATGAAAGGAAGTGAGAGAGAAAAAGGAAGGAAGGAAATAAGCAAGTAAGGAAACATGAAAAAAGATAAGTAATGAATAAAGAAGGAATGAAGACAAAAACGGAGTATGTAAGAAAAGAATGAACTTAGAATGAAGATAGAAAAAGGAAGGAAGGAATGACAAAAGGAAATATGGAAAGAAATAAGCAAAGAAGGAAGGAAGGGAAAGGGAAGACAAGGAATGAATGAGGAAGAAGACATTAAGAAAAAAGATAGTATGTAAAGAAAGAATGAACTTCCTTGAATTAGGCCAGGAAATAGAAAATATGGAAATAAAGAAGGAAAGTGAAAAGAAGGAAGAAAGGTAAGGAATAAATGAGTATGGAAAGAAGACAGTAAGAAAAAAGGAGTATATCAGGAAAGAATGGACATTCTTGAAGGAAAAAAAGTGAAGGAAAAGAAAAAGGAAGCAAAGAAAGAAGAAAAAGGGAGTATGGAAAGAAGGAAGTAAGATAAAAAGGAAATGAAGAAGGAAAGAAGACTAAGAAAAGAAGGGATGTTAAGAAAAAAGGGAAATAAAAATGAAGCAAAGAATGAAAGGGAGTAAGGAAGAAAGAAAGAAACAAGGAAGTAAGGCTGAGGAAGAATTAACAGTAAGTATGGGAGGAACTGAGGAAGGAATGAACACTACAGAAAATGTAAAGTACAAAGTTTGAGAATTAGTCACAATCTGGAGAGATTAAAGGAAAATCAGGACCTCAAGAAAGTGAAAAAGAAGAAGATGGAGTGAAGGAAAGAGTGGGACAGTTAAAAGTGAGATGACAGCTCTCTTGTCAAACAAACAGATATTTAGTGCGAGCTCATCAGTCGAGCCGACGCTCTGTGTACACACTCTCCATGTCTTCGTAATGAGGAACTTTCACTCTTTGTAAACAGACGGAGGGAGAGGATTATTCACAGATAGAGAGATGGAAAGAAGCAGAGGCGAGTCACGGGTCTCTGTGTATGACTGATCTGAGTTATGTTTTGACAGATTTAGGCTCTCGGGGTGAAGGGAAGCTTAACACCAAGATATTTATGGATTTTTGTGAGATATTTTTGGCCGCATGTCCACTTTGGCCTGCGGTATGCTGTAGTTTGGTGTTGGTTTATTGGAGGGTGATTTTGTTCTAATAAACATCGAAAAGATGACTGTAGAAGGGAACAGCTGAGTAGTTAATTGTAAAAAAAAAAAAAAAAAGAAAAGAAATTAATAAGGATTAATAAGGATGTATTAATTTGATAAAAAGTGACATTGAATGCATTAATAATGTTATAACAGGTTTCTATTAAAACTTTCTATTAAAAATAAATAAATAAATAAATGAATCAGTTTCCACAAAAATATAAACACTAATAATAAATGTTTCTTACACACAAAAAAAACTGCTAAAATTCAGCTGTTATAGATTTAAATTACATTTTAAAACTATTAAGTTTAACTAAGTTTAAAACTATTACTTTACATAGTACTGATATAAAGAAAAATAATATTAGTGTTTTTAATCAAATAAATGCAGCCTTGGTGAGCATAAGAGACTTTTTTTTAATTGCCATAAAATTCCAAAAAAATTAAGATTTTAAATAAAAAATTAAATGTATAAATTCTATATTTTAATATATATGCATATCTGTAATTTTAAAGTACTAGAAAGCTAAGTGCTAAAATATAACTGAGCTGTGATGGTTGTGTAAGATGTTCAGTCTGAAAAAAGTGTCTGGTAAGACATTTCCTTGAATCTGTATGAGTATACTGCTTTGAAGGTGGGATCTAAAGGCGAGTGAGTGTGTATAAATGTGTGTGTGTTAATGAGAAGAGAATGTGTGTGTGTAATCAGTAGCCGTTTCCTGTCTCTCCATCTGCAGGGCCTCTCTCTCCTTGGCCTACCGTCTTTGGTGTGGTCAGTGTGTTTGTACGTGTTTAAGTGTGCGTGTATTTCTGTGCTAATCGATATTTCAGGGCGGTACAGATGTTGTTCGTCCACAAGAGAGAGGGAGGGAAATGTATCAGTGTTAGTTTATGTAAAGAGAACGTGTTTATTTAAAGCTTCTTGCATTGGGACTTCATCACAGTGAAGACTAGAGAGAAAGAGAGAGAGGGATGGAAAGAGCTTTGGCATTGTGAGTAATGCAGAGAATGCGATGAAAGATGGATGAAGAGTTATGCCAAGAGAAAAGATGGAAGAGTGAAATATTGGAGGGATGGAGAGACGACGAGCGAGGAAAGAGGGAAATAAAGAGGGGGAGAGAGATGATCTAGTCATATCCCAGTAGTGTTCCATCACCCCAAACTCACAATAAGCATCGATCCACCTGTACCTGAGTTGTGTGTGTGTGTGTGTGTGTGTCGCTCACCGTTGTCTTATTCCCTCACACACACACACATGATTGATCACTGAATCAGTCTCTCCAACATTCAGCCATAAAAGCTATAACTGGCCCTCATAAAAGCAGATTTATCAGGCCAGGCCTGCCCGGTGCCCGCACGCCGCCCAAAAGCATGTGACACCTCCATGATTGGGCTGGAATTGAATAAACCTGCACTATTGACGCCCATGTCTGACAAGTCAATCAGCTCCTGCTTCGCACACACACACACAGACTAAAACATCAGAATGCAGTCTCCTGAAAACTTTTTGTGTTTCTGCATACATTTAATATACAAACAAACTCATAAACGCAAACACATGTGGTGCTTTCGCATCTCGCTGGGTTAAATATAAACCAAGTCTAACTTCGCTCCCCTTTGAAGCTACTGAAAACCAGCGAAGCTCTAAATAGGAGTAACCAAATCTCGCTGCGACAAGTTAATTAGGCCGAGTTGTCTTTTTTATCCCCTTTGAAATGTTGCGTTCGGTTAGTTCTGCTTGCAATTAAACGAAAGGGTGTCCATTTCCTTTTAAACGCTCCTTAGATAAACTCTCAAACATAGCCTTCGGAGAAGCCTTCAGTAAAAGTCGCCCATGCGAAAAAGCCTATAGGAATCCAATCAGAGAAAAAGATCACAGGAGAGGAAATTGGCCTGTCTTTTTTTTTCTCTCTCAAGCCTACAGTGAGCATCACAGCTAAGTGAGAGGAAATCAAAGAACTTAATATTACATTAATAAGCTATGATCTGCACATAATCCCATTTTATTCAACAATCTCTTAGCGCTTGTGATTTGTCGGCTTTTCCACGCAATTAAAAAGGTGCGAATGCATTATGGTGGCAGGCTGAAATGAAAATCGCTGTCGCGCGCCTGCAAACACATCAGTAACACGTGTGCGCCGGTCGCCTCCGAAACACCTGCGTTTGCAGGAGGAGGAAAGAAATCAGCCTTCAAGGGTTTTTTCCAGCACTTTAAAGGGTGGCGCTGAAAAGACTGTGTCGCGCGCTAAGTGCCTCTTACATGCGTGATTATTAAAACGTAGACCTGACTGTTTTAATGGCCACCGTTGCTCCGCAGGAATTTCATTTCCCGCTCAGTTTAAGACACCGAGCGACGGCCTGTGGATGTAATGAGCCTTTTTTGTGGTATCTAATTTCCCATTACGATAAAGGTGCGTGTGAGTGTGCGCGCGTGAGTCTGTTCCTCCGCCGGTAAGCACACCGGATAGGCCTATCTCTCAAATATTAAATATGAGGCTTTAAATTGGACACGGCGTACGGGAGAGCTTGCTGTTAGCTCTCAAGTGCATCACACATCAAAGGCTCTCAGACAGCTCAATAAACGTAATGAATGTTCAACACCCCCGCTTTAGATCTGAGGTGGTACGTTCTACTACTTTAGCATTTAAATAGTCTTTTAAAGATGATACATACTGGCTTTTAACCATGTAAATAGTTTTTTATGAAACAGTTTATTGAATCTTTAGCCAAAAACTATTTTAAAAAAAGGTTTTTGTTGAGGTGCTCATCATGCTTTTATAGCTCAATAGTATGATATAGTGAAAATATGGAGGTCACATACATATTTATGGAGGAAAACACCTCAGTTTTATTCAGAGGAAAAATATGCAATTTGGTGAAGCTGCCAAAAAGTATGATGAAATAAGCTTGTAATGTAAGTCTATGAGATTTTTGTGACAGAATAGCTGGCTACTTACATAAAGTGCATATACAGTTGAGGTCAAAAGTTTGCGTACACCTTGCAGAATCTGCAAAATGTTAATTATTCGACCAAAATAAGAGGGATCATGTAAAATGCATGATATTTTTAATTTGAATGATCCACAGCTGTGTTTTCTGTTTAGTGATGTTTGTTCATGGGTCCCTTGTTTGTCCTGAATAGAAAACTGCCCACTGTTCTTCAGAAAAATCCTTCGGGTCCTACAAATTCTTTGGTTTTTCAGCATTTTTGTGTATTTGAACCCTTTCCAACAATGTCTGTATGATTTTGAGATGCATCTTTTCACACTGAGGACAACTGAGGGGCTCACATGCAACTATTATAAAAGGTTCAAATTCACTGATGCTTCAGAAGGAAACATGATGCATTAAGAGCCGGGGGGTGAAAACTTTTGGAATTTGAAGATCAGGGTAAATGTAACTTACTTTGTCTTTTGGATAAGACGTAAGTGTCTTCTAAAGCTTATGAAAGTTAGTACTAAATGAAAAAAAATGTATTTATGCAAAATAAGAAAAATCTTCATTCTGTTCAAAAGTTTTCACCCCCCAGCTCTTAATGCATAGTTTTTCTTTCTGAAGCATCAGTGAGTGTTTGAATCTTCTGTAATAGTTGCATATGAGTCCCTCAGTTGCCCTCAGTGTGTAAAGATAGACCTCAAAATCATACAGTCATTGTTGGAAAGGGTTCAAATACACAAAAATGCTGAAAAACCGAAGAATTTGTGGGACATAAAAGGATTTTTCTGAAGAACAGTGGGCAGTTTAACCGTTCAGGACAAACAAAACATGGTCATTTTTATTCATTCAACTATTATTTCCTCTTGTGGACTATATGTATCTTTTATGTGTAAGTCTTTTATGTGAAATATCTCATTCAAGTCAGTACTAAATAAAAAATAACATTGATTTTGTATGATCCCTCTTATTTTTTTGTAAAGTAATTAATATTTTGCAGATTCTGCAAGGTGTATGTGAACTTTTGACCTCAACCGTACATGCATATATTTGTATTTATATATATATATCTAATATGTAAATGTAACCTGTTTTTCTTAAATATATACATGCGTGTGTATTTATATATAAATAATAAATATAGGCCTACACGGTACATACATATATTGTGTAAACTAAAACTTTTATTTTGTAATATGATTAATCGCAATTAATCACAAGTAATCGTTTGACAGCACTACTTTACAGGGTTATTACCCTCCAAAACACTGAGATATCTATACGTGTGTGTGTGTGTGTGTTTTACTGTGGTAAATGAAGTCGAAATTTCCAGCATGTCCTGTTGCGTTTTAGGTACGCTTCTCCCACCTCACCTAATTTATGTTTTCAAAACGTTACCTCTGACACAGCTGCCGACTTTATCACACCCCACGGCCGGCATACAGTTTGGGACGTGTGTGTGTATGTGTGTGTGGAAACGAAAGGGAAGTATCTGTGATTACCGCAGCCCCCTATCATAAACCCCTCCTTTCCCCCCCCGTCCCCCCGAGGTGGCACATTCCAACGGTCGGCTGTGTGCCGCGCGGTGCCTCGGGCCACACTTCAGGAGACTTCTCAACCGGCGTGAATACAAGTCCAGCACTTCCCACCTATGTTTTTGAGAAAAAAAACGCATCCCCCCGTGGCCCCTATAAGTCTCACGGTTTGAATAGCGCATTGTGCTGCAGACTACTGGTTCTGTTTTAGGCCGGCCTGTGTTATTGCGCCCGAGTCACGTCTTGTCATTCCCGCTGTCAAAGCAATTAACTTCATGTTAGCCAGAGAACACAATCTATCTGTTTCACACCCGACCGTCTGGCGCAACGGGTCCCGCCACTTACACGAATGCATTTCATATCCAAAACATAAATTATGCTTGTACTAACTGATCCTCCTGAGAAGACCGCAGCTACTTTTTATGCTTTAATGATGAATTGAAGACGTGTGATGTTGCAATAAAGTGGTGCATATTGCGTTTAACCAATCAATCTGCAATGGTTGTTCTGCAGATATTAAGACTAAATTATTCTGCATGTAGGTGGAAGTTTTGGGAGCTCAGCCAGTTTTGTTTTCACTTGGATGTGTGTGTGCTCGGAGATGAAACATAGGCCCCTCGTCATGCATTCGGGCCCCACGGCCCACAGGGGACGCGACGGGTGAGACTGCACAGACGGGGCCAAGATGATGGGGTACTAATTCAACACAACGCACTCCTGAAATAGACAGTCGAAACAATCTCTCTCTCTTTTTCTGTGAACCTGGCAAATGAAAATAATCTTAAATAATTAGGAGAGAGCCAGGGACCGGGTGAGAGGGTAAACACGGCGCAGGCGCGCCGGACTAAGCCAGGGCACGTCGGAGGAGGGGGGCGCTCTGACCCCGTCCACATAAAGCTGTGATTTATGGCACGCAGGGCGCAGCAGCGGGGATGCGGTACCTCTCTCAGAGAACCAAATTACTGAGGTGGAGATTAACGCACGCGCTACGGGCCTACTTCCAGATCCGAGGAAATTTTTTATTTACATTTTTCCACTTTCATTTCCTCCCTTCTCTTTTAATGGTAATTGGTTGGTGTTAGGAAAGAGAGCTCTCAAAGCCCCTCAAGAGTGTTTTATTTAGGGATACAGATGGAGAAGAGTGGCAGTTTTGTGTGCCACACATGCAATATTTTTTTAAATGTCAAAACATGCTGAATTGCACTGACAGATGTGCCACACTTAATAAATCATCTAGTCAAGTCTTGGTATTATTTGTTTGTTTGTTCATTTTTTATAATCTCAATTTTTGCTGCAAAATGGAAATGTAGTATCCATGTCATTTCATACATTAAAAAATTATAACACTTTTAAATATATAGAATATATATAACCATCATGTATTAAAATAAATACTAGTAAACACTAATTAAAAAATTTTCTTTGCAACCAGAATGCATGCAAACATTTTTTTTTCAAATGCATATTTTTTTCTATATATCATTTCATTTTGAGTCAAGTCTCAAGTAGTTTTCTTACGTTTACTCCATTTGAACAAAACGTGCCTTTTCATAAAAATGATATTACTAAGAACTTAATGACTTAGACATGCAGTCAAAGGGCTCTTCTCTGTGTTATGTTTTCCTTGTCATGTGATGTTTAACATAGATTCCTGCATGTTGGATGCTTCACATTTTGATCTGGTGAAAAAAATAAATCTTGTTTATTAACAAAATCACATCACTACTTAAGAGCTAATGTCTTTTTTGAAGAAGAATTAGATTTTTTGGTAACACTTTATTTTAAGGTGTCCTTGTTATGTGTTACATGTCTGTACTAATGTAATAACAATTAATTGTGAAACCAGTCTTAAGTAGCCAGTCACAAAACCAGTCTTAAGTAGCACGGGTATATTTGTAGCAATAGCCAAAAATACATTGTATGGCTCAAAACTGTTGATTTTTCTTTTAGGCCAAAAATCACTGGGATATTAAGTAAAGATCTTGTTAGATCATAAAGATATTTGGTAAGTTTCCTACCGTACATATATCAAAACTTAATTTTTTCTAAGTAATATGCATTGCTAAGAACATTTGGACTAATTTAAAGACGGTTTTCTCAACTTTTAGATTTTTTGCATCCTCAGATTCCAGATTTTCAAATAGTTGTATCTCAGTGTGTAAATCTTCAAGAAAATGACCCTTATGACTAGTTTTGTGGTCCAGGGTCACAATTATGCACAATTACATGAAAGTAACCGTAAACC
This sequence comes from Labeo rohita, assembly GCF_022985175.1. NCBI lineage: Eukaryota > Metazoa > Chordata > Actinopteri > Cypriniformes > Cyprinidae > Labeo > Labeo rohita. Next base: position 30,316,044 of record NC_066883.1, on the reverse strand, counting down.
AAACCCCAAACCCTAATTTTTCCCTGTTTTCCGATGTCCTGAGTTACATCACCTAGGTGTTTTTACTTAAATCTCACAAAATGTCAACATGACTATTTCAGAAACGGAAAACATGTTCATCATCGAAGACCTGTATGAAATTGTCCAAATGAATTGCTGTATTTGTTGTTAATTATGACGTTTTTACGTCTAGTAGGCCTATATGTAGCAATTTGTGATGTAAAGCTCTATCTAGCCACGTTTAAGAACATTATATAGCTGTTTTCATTAGATTTTCATGCTATTAGAGGCAAACAAAAGATGACTAAGTGGTAAGGAGTCTCAGCCCGGGGCTCTAAATTGGTCGGTTGGAGCAGTTTTAAATGAGTTTTGGTTGAGCCCATTGATTGAGTGGCCCCGCACTTTAAATTAATAGCTGGTTGTGGAGTCCAGCGTCTGCAGGGAGGCGCGGTGCAAGCTTAATGCAGCTTTTCGCTCCTGTCAATGGGAGGTCTATCTCGATGAATGGTTGAACTATTTCATGTGGATTTGGCTGCGATATTTTCCTTTTCTTCCCCCCCTTTCCCGTTAGGATGTGCTGGAATGCATCTCGTACACAGTGTTTCCATTAGAGCGCGACTCCAGGGCCGAGGGAGACCGCGGGGAGCAGCTCCTTCCCGGCGTCAGTTTCTCGCCCATCTGGGATTCCCCTCCGCACAACTTTAGCTAACGGCTTAATGCGCGCCGTCCAGCGCTAGTTCACTGCAAATAAACAAACCCGAGCTGCAGCGCTGCCAGCCTGCCAAACGATTGCGTCTTGAAGGAGGGGACGGTGAATGCATTGCTGCATCCAAAATTTAGCGTGCTGATTTTATGTAGCGAAACAAAATACTTTAAAGTGCTCCAAAACAAACAAGCAAATAAAAGCCGAGAAAATTTTGAAACGACTTTAAAGCACTTTCTTAAAAAACAAATGAAAAGATGTCATTTTGTTATTCCGTTCAGAGTTTATGATTGAATATAAAAATTTTAAATCCTCTGAAGTGCTCCAATCACAACATGTTTTGTAGTTATTGTAATCGCGTGTAGGCTACGGGTCATTGAATCCATTCGCCTTTTCTTCATCTATTGGGTTAATTAAAACACACTGAAATAAAGCAGTTCAGTGACTTCAATAAAACTTTTACTTGATTAACTTCTTCATTAAATGTAATTGTAATATTATTACAAAATGTTAACTGGTGAAAAAGGTTTGAAAATCTTGAAAGAAAATGTTGGCATGTAAGTTATTATTTATTTAGTTATTATTTTAAATAACCACCATAGCAGTTCTGTTTTAAAATGTTATTAATACCTCAAATGTCCATCAAATAAAACAACTCGTATTCGAGTGGCGTATTAAACGTGCAGAAAGCCATTTTGTTGTCATGTGACAAGAAACCCATAAAATAGAGAGGACCTCTTTATGTCCTCATGAACCTGTGTCAAGTACCCTACGTTAGGTCCTTTTAAAACAGTAGCCTATATATGCTATCCCATTTATATTTTTATGGCATATGAAAGTGCACGTTTTGTTCAGGTCAAGAAACTGAGCTTAAAAGCGTATGAGGATATTTGTAATCAGTCTTTTAAAAAAAAAAAAGTTTGAAACTTTTTGAAAATATATTTTTGAAAACGCCTATTGTATTTTAGTATTTTTACTAGTTACAGCACATTTTCAGAGTTTTTAAGATTTACGAACATGGCACATGTTTAGTTTTAACCTTGATTGTAAAGGATTTCTTCTTAAAATCATCCCTGATATCTTTAGCAATCTGTCATTGATCCACGAGCAGTCAGCTGTAACATGTAGTTTAAACAAACACCCAAACAAAAATAAAATCTGCTATCTAAATGATAGTGCTTTTATTGAGTAAATTCATTATAGGCTCGGATTAAATTCAGTTTTATTGAATTCAATCATGGTTAAGCGTCGAGTTGCATTGTAGGTCGTTCGGGCGATTTTCTATTTGGAGGCAATACAACTGAATCTTTCATGTTCCATCTAGCAATTTGACGCCTTAATGTGTACGGCGTTGTGTGCAGCAATTTCGCAGCCGTGAAAAGAAATGACTCCCGGTCTCGGTAGCTCCACAGCTCCGCGCTTGACTGATGCGCTTCCCTCCAGAGAGAGAGAGCGCGAACGAGAGGCGGGCGGTTCTCTAAATAATACAGTCTCTAGACTCCTCGAATCTATCGAATTAAACATTTGTGCCCATTCAAATACCGCCTGCAGGTTTTTCCTACACATATGACATTAAACAACGTGTCACCAATGCAAAAAATGCAACTTCATTCCTGAGGAAAGCAAGGAAAGCGGAAAGTTTTCTTCCAGGTTTTAAAGCCGGCTCACGACGCCATCTACCGGGGATGCGCGAAGTGGCTCTCCAGGAGTTGCCCCTGCCCCGTGGCTCTCTCTTACCCCGTGTTACCCCTGGCTTGGTACAGATACCACCGGCCCTTTTGTTTATCTGCTATCGCTTCCTCCTTTTCAGAACAATTCAGCTGAGGAGCCTCTATCACCAGCCTCCATCAGACCCCGGCGAGGCCAGGCAATCACTTTCCCAGATTACTTGTATTTAATACACAATGCATCATAAACCAAATCCCTCATCCTGACAGGGAGAAAATAGAACAGCTCATAGCTTGAGCTTTCCCAATTTATGGCTAAATTAAAAAGGCTTCCAACAATGGACAAGTCGAGGAATGGCAGGAAATCGATGCGCGGCGGACCGGGGTCTCTTTGCGGTTCTCAAGGAGCGCGGCTGCATGGGAATCTTTGGCGAGGGCCGCCGTATTTACACATGATTTTTCCTGTCCTTCCTCCGCTTCTGCCCTGCGATTTCATTAAACAATGGACATTATCTGGACCTTGGGTTCAATGTCAAAGATAGGCCAGGGAGACATATTCATCTTCATCAGAGTCATTAGAGTCCCGTCAGTGGATTGCGCTGGACACCAAGAGTCTAAAAAGTCTCACTCTTAAAATGAGATCATTCAAGTTCTAAAGTCGATTAAATCGCTAAGCCACTTGAAGAATCTGTCTTTTAAATACTTTTTAAAAATAATGTCATCAAAACGTGAACCAGCTAATGTCTGCACTGCACGAAAAAGCATTTAATTTTATGGAGATGATGTTAAAATAGTGACAATTATTTTTTCTGCTCATAAAAAAACTATAATGTATTTTGTTTTGCGTGCAAAGAGGTGGATTTATTTTCTTTGTATCGTGTGGAGCAGGTGTATCGTGCACGAGCGAACAACTATTATTTAAAAAGTTCAAGTAGCTCTCGTTGTGTCTGCTAAAGCTAAACAAAAATGTTAGTTCTTAAATTAGTCGTAATGCTAATTGCACGTCATTTAGTTTTAAAGAAAACAATCTAGCAGAGTTACACCTCAGTGCACTTTCACTTGCACAAGCCTCCCTCGTTTTCGCGTCCTTCCCCAAGCGGGGAGGGAAAACGCCGCTGATTTCGTGATTACTGGATGGCTTCATCAAAGCGGGGAAATTCGCGTCTATCCACGAGCAGCCGCGTCCCGACCTCGGGCTGACCTCGCCTCTCCGCAACTTCCGACCGGTGGACACGCGAGACAGGTCCCCCCTCCTCCTCATCCTCCTCCTCCTCCTCCTCAGCGCATCTCCCTCGCATGGGACAAGAGAGGATCCACTCGAACGGGACAGACAGAGACACTCCTACACGTTCAGATTACTGAAGGTGGACGATCCACGCCGTCCTTCTGTTCATTTTCAACACTCTTTCACTCGCGGTCCGATGCCAGGAAGGGGGACAGTGAATAAAACCGCTAGTCAGACAGACCGACACCTGGGGGACTTTCAACCGCGGGAGAACGGACTGAAGTTGGACAAAGTTTTTGTCCGCGAGGAAATTTAGCGTGTCGTCCGCTTGATAAGAGCAGAATTAGAGGAGAGAGGCGGCGATTTTTTTTTTTCAGCAAGAGACAAGGGATACATGCCGCAAAACACGACGGTCGCGTACGAGCTTCGTTCGGGGCTGTTGTGAGTTTTTTGCTCCCGTTTCATTGATTCATTCTTCCCAGTGAGATTTCCGTGGAGTTCTTAAGGTAGGCGGTTTATGTTCTTATATCAGCGTTTCTCTCTGACAAGCCGCGAATTAATGGTCAAATAAAAGTCCATTCACCCTTCACCTTTGAACTTGTTTAATTGTATCGAAACGAAGGGCTTTGGTTTTTTGCTCTGAAGCGTAACGTTTAAACGCGGTGCGTGTCGCTTATTTTTCTTCGTCTATAGATTTTGTACTTTTGTAGCATCTTGGCTTTTACTTTCTGAGTGGCATACTATTGATTTTTATTTACTTTTCATTTGCAACTTAAACTCTGAGCGACATTTGACGTTTTATTTTTGTTTTAAACAACTGTGTACATCGTTTTCCAAATTAAACGAATGTTGTTCAATGAAATTAGCAGATGCATTCACATCACAGGACAATAGAAAATAAAACCGAAAGTTATTACAGCTGACAAATGTTTCTAGTTTTACGAGTTTATTTTTTTGTAGTAATAAAACATTTTCTTTCTACACCATTGGAGTACACTTTTGCTGTGCATTTTCTGACATTTTGTTTTTAGTCTAGTCATAGCAACACAGAGTATTTGTTTTCATATTTCGTTTAAAAAAATAAGAGAGACCGTGAGAGAATCACTGTTGTTTGGGAGGGGGTGAGTTTGCGTGCGGTGTGCTTATTTGGCCTTAAACTACATCAACACAGGTTAAATATTAAAGAAATATTAATTGGCATTTAAAACGCAACTGTTTTTTATTTTCTCAGTTTATAATGTGTTCATATTTGTTTCACATCACGGAAAGAGCGAGAGAGAAAGTTTGTACGGACTGTAACGGTAGTTTGGCAGCTCTGTGAAAGAGAAACCCCGTTATTTTTGTTTCCAGAGTTTTGGCAGAAAATGTAGTAATGTGAATACTGTTACGTGAACGTCTGTGACTTTGTCTTATATCCTTGTCTTTGCAACATGATTTTGTTTGCAGTCAAATCTGCAGTTTTGAACCTTTTAAAGTATTTCCGTTTTTAGTTCAAATTTGCATTTTAAATGCATTGTAAAATTGTTTGCAATGGATATGGACTAATGAACTAAATGTAGACTAGCTACTAACTCAGTATTACAATGCATAAATTGTATTTTTGTATTTTTTGTCTGTTTCACAAAACAACACTTCATCAAATGCAAAAAATAAAAATAAAAAAACACTGGTGTTGATGTGTAAAACTTACTTGAACAGATGCCAGTGAGCTGAGCCACTCGATGATGTTTAAGATGAAGTTAAGAGTTTTGTTTTGCTTGTGCCATTCGCTTGATGGCTAAAAAGCAAAGGTGAAGAGTCTGTGAGAGAGGGAGAGAAGTGAAGTGTGCAAAGAAGATATGTGTGTCTTAGAGAAAGTGTGTGAGCCGATAAGTTAGACTTATCTGTATTGCCGTTTTCTAAGCCTCAGTGGGTGGCATGAGATTTTAGTCACTGCACAGTAATCTGTAAAAGTTCATGATCAAAGACTGATCTCTCTCTTCTCTCTCTCTCTTTCTCAGGGCGAGCAGACAGGTTTGGATGGGAGCGTGTGTGATAGCAGGAGCTGGCTAAGGCACGTCCAGATCTCTCCATCCACCCATCAACACAACCTCACAGCCTGCCAGATACATGAGCAGGTACGTGGAGAACACACACACAGAGTACCTGCATGGCTGACATAATGAAGTGTTTAAAGGTGTTTCTGCTATCTTTAATAGTGGATTCCTTCTGCATTCTCGCTTGCGTTCGATGTGTGTGTCACTGTTTTTTTTTGTGTTGTGCTCTTTTGTATCTTGGCTGCAGCGTGAAGGACCACAGGCCAGGATCACACACACACCCACACACACTCTCTCGGTCAAGCATGATGATAATCACACATTTTGTATCTTTGCGCTCGGATATGAGGGACGACAAATTCCTGAATGCTTGAGGGGTGAAAGACAGTTAGAAAGAGACTCTCAAAGAGAGAGAGAATGAGTCACATCCATAAATTCGCAGCTTTTATTCACACACCACAAAATTTTACTGTTTACCTTATTTTTTTTATTTTCTTCCTTAAAAGGTTGAACCAATTCTGTGAGGTTAGTTTGTCATTTTTGTGTGTTTAAAAGGCAACTTTTAGTTTTTTGTTCATATTTGAAGAGAAACCGAGGATAAACTGGATTTTATTGAGTAAAGTGAACCTAGTATGACTAGATTCAGTTATATTGTAAACTGAGTTGAGCTGGTCTGAATTGAACTGAGATTAAATTGAGTTGAGTTGTACTGGATTAAACTGAGTTTAAAGTTAAATCAAGTTAAACTGGATTCAGTTAAGATGAGATAACTTGAGCTGGATTCAATTTAGTTTTGTTGAGTTAAATTGGACTGAAATAAATTAAAATTAGTTCAAGCAAATTAGACTAGACTGGAATAAACTAAGGTGAGTAAAGTTGGATTGGGTTAAATTCAGACTGCATTGATCTGGACTAGAGACACATGGATTTAAGTTGGATTAAGAGTTTTATTGAATAAACTTCAATTATATTGTAAACTGAGTTTGTCTGAGTTGAACTGAGATTAAATTGAGTTGAGTTGTACTGGATCAAATTGAGTTAAAGTTAAGTCTAATTGAGCTGGATTCGGTTAAAATGAGCTAAATTGAGCTGGATTAAACTTTGTTTTATTAAATTGAGTTTGACTGAAATAAATCGAGATGAGTTAAAGTAAATTAAGATTAGTTGATGCAAATTAGACCGGACTGGAATAAACTGAGATAAGTAGAGATGGGCTGGATTTAATTCAGACAGCATTGGTCTGGACTAGAGACAAGTGGATTTGAGTGGAGTTGGATTAAGAGTTTCACTGAGTAAACTGAGTTTGACTGGATTTAATTATATTATACACTGAGTTTGTCTGAATTGAACTGAGATTAAATTGAGTTGATTTGTATTGGATTAAACTGAGTTAATGTTAAGTCAAATTGAGCTGGATTCAACTAAAATAAGATAAATTGAGCCGGATTAAATTTAATTTTATTGAGTTGAGTTGGACTGAAATAAATTAAGATTAGTTAAAGCAAATTAGACCAGACTGGAATTAAACTGAGTTGAATAGAGATGGACCGGGGTAAATTCAGACTGCATTGATCTGAACTAGAGACATGTGGATTTAAGTGGAGTTGGATTAAGTGTTTCATTGAGTAAACTGAATTGAGTTTGAGTAGATTTGTTTGTCTGAATTGAACTGAGATTAAATTGAGTTGATTTGTATTGGATTAAACTGACTTAAAGTTAAGTCAAGGTAAAATGAAAACTATTAAAATGAGCTAAACTGAGCTGGATTAAACTTAGTTTTATTGAGTTGAGTTGGACTGAAATAAATTAAGATTAGTTCAAGCAAAATAGGCCAGACTGGAGTAAACTGATATGAGTAAAGATGGACTGAGTTAAATTCACACTGCGTTGATCTGGACTAGTGACGTGGATTTATATGGAGTTGAATTAAGAGTTTCATTGAGTAAACCGAATTGAGGTTGATTAGACTCAATTATATTGTAAACTGAGGTTAAATTGAGTTGAGTTGTACTGGATTAAACTGAGTTAAAGTTAAATCAAGTTAAGATGGATTCAACTGAGCTGGATTAAAGTTAGTAGTTGAGTTGAGTTGAACTGATATAAAGCAAGGCTAATGCAAATTCAACAAGACTGGAATATAAGTTGAGTATAAATGGTTAAATTCAGATTGCATTGATCTATAGAGACAAGTGGATTTAATTGGAGGTGGATCAAGAGTTTCAGTGAGTAAACTGAATTGAGTTTGACTAGATTCAATTATATTGCAAACTGAGTTGGTCTGAAATGAACTGAGATTAAATTAAGTTGTACTGGAATAAACAGAGTTACAGTTAAGTCAAATTGAGCTGGATTCAATTAAGATGAGCTAAATAAAGTTAATCCAGCTCAACTGAGTTGAGTTTGTCTGAAATACATTAAGATTAGTTAAGGCAAATTGGACCAGACTAGAATAAACTGAGTTGAGTAGAGATGAACTGGCTTAAATTCAGACTGCATTGGCCTGGACTAGAGACAAATGGTTTTAAGTGGAATTTAGCTGGGTTGGATTGGGTTGAGTTGGACCACTACACAGCACAGCAAGCTAAGTCTAACAAAACAATAATCATGCGATCACCTCATTCTATCAAGATCCAAAAACGCACCCAGTCATTTTGAAATTAACTTACCGTTTGCCTGTCTACGGATAACAAAGAACTCTTGAAGCACCAGTCGGCCTTTTCAAGTGAAATGACGTATGCTGAGGATGCATTCAGCTGTTAAACAGGCCAATTGCATTGTGTATTTATTTTATTTTTTTGCAAAGTGAGATTCGCAAAAAACAAATCCAAACGTTTCTCAATCTGAAGTGTGTTTTTGATGTTTGACGAGTAATTAAAAAACAGAACAATGTAGCTGGGAGGTCTAGATTTTCTAAATATTTTAGTTATCTAAAGGTTTACTAGAAGAGAGAGAGAAAGAGAGGAAGAGAACCTGTTCAGACACAGCATTATGATATGGGCCATAATTGTTAAACTATGACACCTTGTCATAACAAAGAGTTGGGCTTAGACTTTATGGCTTCCGGCATCCCACATGTTTTTATAATCACGCCGTACCTCCTTATAGCGACAAAACCTGGAGAGAGAGATACAAAAGACTGACCGTTATCAGCTTTCATAAAGAATAGATTTCGGCTGCGTGGAGGTGAAGGAATGTGCGCTTCTTTTTTTCACGATCTCACCCTTTTTTAGCACTTTTATTAAGGCGATATTTAGAACAATTAACAAAATTGTTGGATGGATTTTGATGGTGTTGATATTTAACGTTTACTTATTGTTATTTAAAACTATGAATTTCGATTTAGCGTTTTAGCGCTTAAATATCCTTTGTTAAATGTTACCTAGAACAATTAACAGGAAGAAAATTCACGGCTGGACAGATATTGATCGACTTGGACAGAAGGAACGCTGATTGTCCGATTATTCCAGTTTATCACTCGTCACCTTTTCACTGGACCTGGGGAAGGGGATTTCAGTGTGAGGCGTTGGTCGGTGTGAGAGTGTTTTTCATTCCTACAGTGCTGAACGAAGGATCTAATGGACCTGTTTATCAGGACATCAGTCGACTAACATCCGTTTCTCATAGACACTTACACAATAGAGCTGAGCTCTGTGAGTCTATGTGTGTGCGGCGCTCGTATATGAAGTGACCTCTCTTACTTGGAGAGGAAAGTGTTGCGCTGTTTGCTTCAGTAATTACTGAAGTCAAGGTAACGATTATCTAGTGCACTCAAAGTCAAGTGCAAGTGCCTGTGTATCTTACTTCAAGTCTTGGAAAGATAAGCTCTGATGATAAATGTTTAAGGATTTGTCTTCTGTGATTCCGTATGGGTCAAAATTAAAGTTTGACTGTGTGTTTGTTGAAGGTAGACATAATTGACTCAATCTGTTATTATAGGCCACTGAAAGTTAATAAGTGTTCAACCTTCACTTACCAGTTAACCTGAAACTGCCAGACATCTTAACCCAGACACACTCACACGTTTACCTAGCTATTCAGTGAGGACACATTATAGAGATAATTATAAGTTAGTGAGTACAGAGTGATTAAAAAAAAAAAAAAAAACTTTATTTACCTTTTTAGTATATTTACTGTTGTATTATATTAAATTGTTTTAACATTATATTACATTGTATTATTTTCATATTTCTATATATGTATTTATATGCATATATTTCATTTCATTTTACTTTTAAGAACACTCAAGGGAGTCAGTATTATTTATTGTATTTTATTTTATTTCAGGACATACATTTTTATTTATTTATTTATTTATTTTACCTTTAGGAGCATCCACTGATTTATTTAGTTAATAGTATAGTTTAGTTTTAGTACATTGATAATAATTATAATGAATACAGATAAACCCAAACCACATCACCTAAATATAAAATGGAATGTTTTCATATTATTATTTGATTTAGGGATTTTTTTTTTTACTTTCAAGGTATTTATTTATTTATTTATTTATTTACCTTCCTTTTAATATATTTATGGTTTGTTGTATTATATTATGTTTTATTACATTATATTACATTTTATAATTTTCATATTTCTTTATATGTATTTGTATACATATTTCATTTCATTTCATTTCACTTTTGGAACCATCCAGTGAGTTTATTTTTATTTTATTTTATTTTATTTTATTTTAGAACACATATTTATTTGTTTGTTTGTTTCTTTGTTTGCTTGTTTGTTTATTTACCTTTACTTTTAATATATTTATGGTGTGTTGTATTATATTATGTTTTCTTTTATTATGTTACATTTTATTATTTTCGTATTTCTATATATGTATTTATATGCATATATTTCATTGCATTTTACTTTTGGAACCACCCAAAGAGTAAGTGAGTTATTTTTTTATTTATTTTATTTTATTTTATATTTTGTTTTAAAACACATTTGATTGTATTTTATTTTATTTTATTTTAGAACACATATTTATTTATTTATTTATTTATTTATTTAGCATCTATGGATTTATGTAGTTAATAGTTAGTTTTAGTATATTTTTGATAATTAAAATGAGTACAGACTAACCCAAACACCATAACCTAAATATAAAATTGCATGTTTTGATATAATTTTTTGATTTAAGGATTTTTAAAAAAAAAAACATCCTTCATTTTATTTTATTTTATTTTATTTTAGAACATGTCTATGTTAATTTTTTATTTTTATTTATTTTTTGTTTAACCTTTATTATTTTTTGGAACTCCGATATTTTATTTTTTCATTTCATTTTAGAACATGTCTATGTTTATTTTTTATTTAAATTTACATTTATTTAAATTTACATACATTTATTTATTTAGTAGTTCGTTTTATACATTTACTGTGTGTTTTTAATGTATTTTTTAATATTCCTTTACACTGATTGTACATATTAATAATTTTATGTTTCATTTTGCTTTTGCAAACATCCAGAGTGAATTTTTCAAATCTAGCTACTTCAGTAGTCATTTTTGTCTAGCTATAATAACATTGTCTTACTCATCCTGATATGTAACATTCTGTTGTGGTTACCTCTCAACAGTGCTCCTGATCATATGCATTCATCCTCAATACTGTGTGTGTGAGTTTGTGTGTGTAAGCATGTGCACGCAGCCAAACACACACTTCTGTGGCATCTGAAAAGACTTGCAGGTTGGCAGTCACCCTTGGCACTCAAGACCCAGAGCACGGCCCAGGATGGGTTGCCAGGAGTGTTGCCCAGTAAACTCCCCTGATCTCTGAGCTTGGCCGGCCCTGCTGTGTCCCCGGCCAACAAGTTGTATGAGTGTGTGTGCCCGTATCATTCACCCCACGGCCCCTCACACCGCGTTTGAACAGCTCTGCCTTTGTCTCGTACTCACAATATTATTGTGGCCCTTTGCTCCCTGTCTTTGTGCGTGAGTGTTCGCGATAAAAACACACACACACTCATAGAAAGCGGGTCGGTGGTGACATTGCAAGTACAAGATATCAGAGATCTGCAGGAAGGCACCAGAAGGGGTAGACGGGCCGCGAAAGTGTGTGAGAGAGACTCCGTTCTCATGTTGTCTTGAGGGTTCTGCTAGTTCCCTGTATTCTCCTGTTAAACAATAGAGCAGGACTCGGTCCCTCCGTGTCCCCAACGGCCTGCTGGGTCTTGTACACACACACATAATGACCGTGGCGTTTCCAAAGGGTCTCCACCTCACCGTTGCCTTTGTCATATTATCGGGAGTTCTTGTGCGTGTCTCTCCGATTGTGTGACATCTCTAATAAGAATGCTCAAATGTCACCACCAGACTGAACAGGAAGTGAGCTGTCTAATGCCTTCAAGGCTTGCCAAAAATAACACCATCCACATAACACGACTGTTTCTCCCACTACCTATTGTGTTCACGCAGGAAGTGTGTGTGTGTCAAACAGATAGGTCTCCATTCGGATTCTTTAACACCGTCTCTTTCAAACACACACATGCTCGAGCTCAGGTTCCCATCATTGTTTGTCCATCAAAATGGATTGTCATTTGAAATCTTTTCTGTTTTGTTTCACATGCTCGTAAAAATACAGATATTTCTGCCTTTTAGAAAGTCCTGCGGATTTTATTTTATTTTATTTTATTTTAGAACTCTGCTATTATTTTATTTTATTTTATTTTTGAACTATTATTTTATTGTATTTTATTTTATGTATTTTATTGTAGAACCTTGCTATTTTTTTTTTTTTTTATTTTAGAACCCTGCTATTTTATCTTAGAACTCTATTTTGTTTTATTTTATTTTATTTTATTTTAGAACCCTGCTGTTTTATTTTGTTTTTAATTTAATTTTATTTTAGAACCATGCTATTTTATTTTATTTTATATTAGAACCCTATTTTTTATTTTATTCTAGAACTGACACTAAAATCTGCTTTGTTAGTGGTTGGCTCAACTTGGCTCATGAATATTAACTAATAACAGTGGAGTATCAGTAATCTCTCCCATGTTAAACGTCTGTCTCTCTCTTCAGATCTTTTACCGTGTGGTCCGAGAGGTCCAGCCGGGTGAGGAACTCTTACTGTTCATGAAGGCTGAGGAGTTTTCATGTGAGACTATGGCTCCAGACATACATGGTGAGTTTGTACTCATTACTCATACTTGCACATTAACAAACACACAAACTGGCTTGCTTGCTAATTCACATATTTTGTTGACCTGCAGAGGAGCGCCAGTACCGTTGTGAGGACTGTGACCTGAACTTTGAGTCTGGTTCAGAGCTGTTGGACCATCAGAAGCACGCGTGCGGTACCCCGCCTTCCTCCGGCTTTAAGCTGTCTAAGCAGGGTCTGCCCAGCACCGCGGACGATCCTGATCTTGACCCGCTGCACCTACACACTCACCCCCTGAACTTACCCCGCTCCCCACAGGAGTGTAAGGAGTGTGAGCAAGTCTTTCCTGATGCCCAGAGGTTAGAAACTGCTATTTTATTTTATTTTATTTTATTTTATTTTAGAACCATGCTGTTTTATTTTATTTTAGAACACTGCTATTTCATTTGATTCGATTTATTGTTTTAATTAATTAATTTATTTATTTTTTAGAACCCTGATATTTGATTTGATTTGAGAACACATTTATTTTAGTTTAGTTTAATTAAAACCCTGCTATTTTATTTTATTTTACTTTAGGTTAGAACCCTGCTTTTTATTTTATTTTATTTATTTTTTTTTTTTTTTGTTTTGTTTTGTTTTTAGAACCCTGCTATTTTAGTTTAGTTTAGTTTAGTTTAGTTTGGTTTAGTTTCATTTAAAACCCTGCTATTTTATTTTATTTTCCTTTTTAAATCCCTGATTTTTTATTTTAGAACTCTACTTTTTTATTTTATTTTATTTTATTTTAGAACACTGCTATTTTTTTTTATTTTCCCAACTATTTTATTTTATTGTTTTGTTTTGTTTTGTTTTGTTTTGTTTTTTTGTTTTTTTTTGAATCCTGCTATTTTAGTTTATTTTATTTTAGAACCCCATTTTTTTATTTTATTTATTTATTTATTTATTTTCAGTTGATTTTATTTTAGAACCTTGCTATTTATTTTATTTTATTTTATGTATTTTATTCAAGATCCCTGCTATTTTATATAATTTTATTTTATGTATTTTATTTGAGAACACTGCTATTTTATTTTATTTTAGAACCATGTTATTTTATTTTATTTTATTTTATTTTATTTTAGAACCCCATTTTTTATGTTATTTTTTTTTCAATTGATTTTATTTTAGAACCCTGCTATTATTTTATTTTATTTTATATATTGTTCTACCAAAACACAAACAAATCTGATAATTCTGTATTTCTCTTTTTCTCTGTTTTTGTCTCAGTCTGGACACTCACTCTCTGTCTCACTCCGATGAGAGGGAGTACAAGTGTGATCAGTGTCCGAAGGCCTTTAACTGGAAATCAAACCTGATTCGCCACCAGATGTCACATGACAGTGGCAAGCATTATGAATGTGAAAACTGCTCAAAGGTAGAGTCCAGACATTAAAAAAGACGTGCAAAAACAAGCATCTCTTACTATAGCTCACCTTCTGTTACCTCAAACTTAACAATAATTCTAACATGGAAAATACTGTGATTAATCTATAGCAACTAACTGGACTATATTATCAACCATTCGAAAGCCACTCTAATATCTCACGCTGTCCATAGGCTGTGTATGTAAACTTTGTCCCTATATCTCTCTCTCTTTACCCAGCAGGTGTTCACAGACCCCAGTAACTTACAGAGGCACATCCGCTCTCAGCACGTGGGGGCGCGAGCTCACGCCTGCCCCGACTGCGGCAAGACCTTCGCAACCTCCTCGGGCCTTAAACAACACAAACACATCCACTCTTCCGTCAAGCCCTTCATATGTAAGTCACTCAGACCCTTCATATGTAAGTCTGCATGCTTTCTATTCTGAACACCACACCGCAAAGCTGGAGAGCTCCAGCGTCCTTTTGAAATTCCCGCCAAATTTTAAATATCTGATTTCGAATTTGCTCAACTGGTACCTTCAATGCACCATAACTCACTTAGAATAAAAAGCGTCTACCGAATGAATAATTTTAAAGAGATTCAACTTTTTAAAATCTGTTTTTGAGACTGGTGGAGCTCTCCAGCTGGCCTGGGTTATCCAGCACTAATGTTAATGTCAAATCTGTCTGCATTGCTTACCTTGCACCTTTTAAAGGCAACATGAAACAGCATTTGCAACCGATTTTGCTTCCAAAATGTGACACATTTAACAGAAAAACTGAATATTCAGGTAAAAAAAATACTTTTCTATTCACCTGAAAATTTTTAGATTTTGAAAAGTTATTTTAGAGATTAAGTGTGTGTATATATAACAGATATATAAGATTTTTAATGTTTTTTAAAGAAGTCTCTTCTTCGCCAAGCCTGCATTTATGTGATCCAAAGTACAGCAAAAACAGTAAAAATGTGAAATATTTTTCTATTTAAAATAACTGTTTTCTATTTGAATATATTTTAAAATGTAATTTATTTCTGTGATCAAAGCTACATTTTCAGCATCATTACTCCAGTCATCAATGTCACATGATCCTTCAGAAATCATTCTAATATGCTGATTTGCTGCTCAAGAAACATTTTATTATTATTATTATCAATATTTAAAACAGTTGAGTACATTTTTTCCAGGATTTTTTGATGAATAGAAAGATACAAAGATCAGCATTTATCTGAAATAATAAACTTTTTAAAACATACATTATACACTATACCATTCATAAGCTTGTAGTCAGCATAATATTTTTTTTGTTTGCTTTTTTGGGAGGAAAGAAATTATAGAAATTAATACTTTTATTTAGCAAGGATGTTTTAAATTAATAAAAAGATGATAAAGACATAATGTTGCAAAAGATTTTAATTTCAGATAAATGCTGTTATTCTGAACTTTCTATTAAATAAAAAAACATGAACAAAATTCTACTCAGTTTTCAACATAATAATAAATATTTTTGAGTTGCAAATCATATTAGAATGATTTCTGAAGGATCTTGTGACTGTAGTAATGATGCTAAAAATTTAGCTTTTGAACCACAGGGATAAATTACATTTTAAAATATATTTAAATAGAAAACAGTTATTTTAAATAGTAAAAATATTTCAACTTTTTACTGTTTTTGTTGTACTCTGGATCAAATAAATGCAGGCTTGGTGAGCAGAAGAAAATTCTTTCAAAAACATCACAAATTTTACTGTTCAAAAACTTTTGACTGGTATATATATATATATATATAATTTTGATTTCATGTTGTCTTTAACATGAGGTACTGAGGACCAATTTAACTAAAAAATTATATTGATAATATATATTTATTATTATTATCATTATTAATATTTAATTAACGTTAGCATTAATTCATATTCGTCTTTTATTTTATAGTAAAATGTGTTATTCCTTGTTTATTTGCTATAACCTAAAACTGCTTTTTTCACAGGCTGTTATGTTTGATGCACTGTATTTATTGACTATGCATGTGTGTGTTTGTGCAGTCTTTGTCTACGTATACACTCCATTTGTGCTGTGGTGTGTGATGGTTTACTTTCCAACAAGACTCTTTTGATTCTCGGTCAAATCTACAGTAAATGTTTCTAATTATATTATACAGTACATACCAACATAGTCATGTTCTTATAATCCCATCAGTCTTTCGGGACGCTCACTTTATCATACATTTCCTTACAATGCATGTCTCGATTTCAATGCATGACCTCTGACCCCTGACCTCATACGCGAATGACCTCGATTCTTAATCTCATCCTGCATAAAGAGCTCGCTTGCCCCTCATAACGATTTAAGCGTCTTAAATCGTACTGCGACCTCTGAACTTTGCACGATTGAACTTCATGCATTGACCCTCGAAGTGCTGATCCCACACAGCTCGCGTAGACGTTGCCCCCACCACCACCACCGCGTATCAGACAGTAACTAGCTTGCTAACTCTGGCCATTCCAGGAAAATCACTACCACATGCAGGCCGACTCATACAGAGACTAACACACAGCCATTTACAGCAATCAGCATTTGAACAAGCAGAGCTAACAACACTTAATGACCTCGCAACAACACACACACACCGAACTACACCACACACATGCACTTTGATGCATACACAGGCCAAGTGAGCCTTGAGTCTTATTTTTATAATTTGTTGACATTTCAATTCAACAATTTGCATTCCAGATTAGTCGCTTATGATGTTTCGTCTCAGTTAGGATGATCCCTTAGATGCAGTATACAGTGAGGTAGCTTAGTAGGTTTTGAAACTGAGCCATTAAACTCACTCATGTCTTTGTTTGCATGTATGTGTCCATATACTTCATTCTGGATTTGTTACTGAAACAAACAATATTGTTAATTATGCTAAACTAAAAGAGAAAATCTCTCTTTTATGCAAACACTCATACACATTTGTTTTACTACTGGCTGTTCAGCACTGAGGAATGTGTTTATAATATTTCCTTACGGTTTATTAAGACCTGACAAAACACAGCGCTCTGAAGTGCCCACAGATCTTCCCCTCACACACGCCCCAGATTTCACACCTGTTCATCCGAGTGTGTCCAGTTGTTCACAATTAGCGATATGTGTGTCTGTGTGTGTATGTCTGCTGTGCTTCCTGAATGTAAGATATGTGTGAACAGAAAAACCTACCATGTGAACTCTTAAAGTGATAGTTCACCAAAAAAAAAGAATATCTTATTTGTTTTCGTCATATACACTGCCGTTCAAAAGTATGGGATCAGTAAGATTTGTGGTGTTTTTTTTAAAGAAGTCTCTTATGCTCATCAAGGCTGCATTTATTTGAATCAAAAACACAGAAAAAATAGTAATATTGCAAAATGTTATTACAATATAAAAATAAAGGTTTCTATTTTAATATACTTTAAAATAGAATTTATTCCTGTGATGCAAACCTGAATTTTCATCAGCCATTACTCCAGTCTTAAGTGTCACATGATCCTTCAGAAATCATTCTAATATGCTGATTTATTATTAGAATTATTTATTTTGGAATCTGTGATAGTTTTTTCAAGAAAAGCATTTGTTTAAAGTATAAATCTTTTCTAACAAACATAAGTCTTTACAATCACTTTTTATCAGTTTAACACATCCTTGCGGAATAAAAGTATTCATTTCTTTCAAAAAAGAAAGAATAAACATTTACTGACCACACACTTTTGAACGGTAGTGTATATTGTAAAAAAAGGTATCAGAGGTTCCAAAAAATTATTAGGCAGCGCAACTGTTTCCAGCACTGATAATAAATCGGCACATCAGAATGATTTTTGAAAATTCTGCTTTGATCACAGGAATAAATTAGATTTGAATGTATATTAAAATAGAAAAGCTTTTATTTTACAGCATAATAATATTTTACAATTAGGGCTGTCAAACGATTAATTGAGTTTGCCTAATATATGTGTGTGTACTGTGTGTAATTATTATGTATATATAAATACAAACACATTCATGAGTAGTTTTAAGAAATATTACAAGTATATGTATTTATTATAATTTTTTATATTATTTATATTATATATAAATAAATTTTGTACATAAATAACATTTTTATATATAACTAATATATAATAATTACACACAGTACACACATATATCAGGCAAACTCAATATATTAATTGTCTGATTAATCGTTTAACAGCTCTACTCACAATATTACATTTTTCTGTATTCTTGATAAAATAAATGCAGTCTTGATGAGCACAAGAAACTTCATTAAAAATCGTACTGATCCCAAATTGAACAGCAGTGTAGGTTTGTAAACAACACAAGGATAAGTAATAATAACGGCATTATCACTCCTATTTATCCTATCTTAAAGTCATCCTTTTACCCTGCACTAATATTTACATCCCATCTCTTGATCAGTCTGTTTGAGTGACCGACTCCATAAACACATCCTGCGGTAGAACATCCTCTCATTCGGCACCTCACACCTCATGCAACCCGACAGGGATTAACAAACCCACCCCGCTAGACTCCCTAGCTTCCATAAATTTTGAAAACGTCACGTTTGCAATAGGATATGTGATTATGATGAGAAATGCGCGTGGTTAAAAGGCTCCATTTCACACTAGAGGTGTTGGATAGGTAACATATAGGGTGATTTGATCACTTTCAGAATGTGCGTTAGGGCTTTAACTGTATACACTGCTGAGAGGACGGAATGTGTGTGCAGAGACATGAATGGCAAGAGTTTAGGATTCATCATGAGTTTTGTTTAATGTGTGTAATGATGTGAAATGTGTATGTGTGTGTGTGTGTATGATAGACAGAGACGTCGCTTGGTCCATGGGAACGGACCTGCGGGAGAGGATTCATTCAACTCTGTTTCCTTCTCACGCTTAAAATAGAGCCATTGTAATGTCCTTGTCTCTGTGTGTGTGTGTATGTGTGTGTGTGCACCTGCGTTTGACAGTGCATTCTTTTAGCTGCCATCCTTGCATTTTGTTTGTTTTGTGAATGAATGTGTGTGGCATGCCTAAACTGACTGGTGTATGTCCATGTCTCACTGTCTCTAGGTGAGGTCTGCCACAAGTCTTACACGCAGTTCTCCAATCTGTGCCGCCACAAGCGAATGCACGCGGACTGTCGCACTCAGATCAAGTGCAAAGACTGCGGCCAGATGTTTAGCACCACGTCGTCCCTAAACAAGCACCGGCGCTTCTGCGAGGGTAAAAATCATTTTGCTGCTGCCGCCGGAGGGTTGTTTGCCCAAGGCATGGCCCTGCCTGGCACTCCCGGCCTGGACAAGTCCGCACTGGCTGGAATGAGCCACGGGAGTCCTGGTTTAGCAGACTATTTCGGGACAAACCGGCACCACGGTGGGCTGACATTCCCAGCAGCACCTCCGGCATTCCCGTTCAGTTTTCCAGGGCTTTTCCCATCAGGACTTTACCACCGCCCACCTCTAATCCCATCCACATCACCCATTAACGGCCCACCAAGCGGTGAACTAAGAAAGAGTCCGCTGCTGTCCTCACCCATCTCTGGGTCGCATGAACTCTTGAAGAGCTTACGCAAGGATTCGTTCAACGGTGAAAGCGAGAGCATTGAGCGTCAGAGGGAAGGATCCGCCTCCAAACCAAGGCACGGTGGGAAGATGAGTGACCAGTCGGAGAGTAGCGACCTGGACGACGTCAGCACTCCGAGCGGGAGCGAGCTTGAAAGCACTTCAGGTTCAGAGTTGGACAGCGAGGCAGAAAGCGACCGGGAACGGGTGCGAGTGAACGGGAAAGGGCCGAAAAGGAAGTCCGGCGGGTTCAACGAAGCCCAAAGCCCGACTCTAGTCAGCTCTGGTAGTAGTAGCAACACCAATAATGGAAAAGACTTCCCAGTGCCGGGACTTGTCCCGCCATCTTTGGATGAGCAAACAGCAGTTTCCGGTGCCGTCAATGACTCGATCAAGGCAATAGCCTCCATTGCAGAGAAATACTTTGGTTCTACTGGACTTGCAGGCCTGCAAGATAAAAAAGTTGGGGCATTGCCATACCCTTCCATGTTCCCGCTATCTTTCTTTCCCGCCTTCTCTCCATCAGTCTATCCTTTCCCAGAAAGGGAGCAACTTAGACCTCCAGGCCAGAAAGGGGAGCCAGAAAGCCCTCCAGTTGAGGGTAAAAAAATTCAGGGCCGAAATGTTGAATCTCCTTTTGACCTCACCACCAAGCGGAAGGAAGAACGTCTTGCCGCCACCTGCGCTTCTTTGAAACCAGAAGCCTCACAATCAGCCAACCAGGATCAACCGTTGGACCTGAGTCTTGGTGGACGAAGTCGAGGAAAGAGTGTAAAAGGAGAGGAGTTAAAGAAGAACCCCATCTTTGGCGAGGAGAGGGTAGAACCAGAGCCACCCAAGGCCGACCCGTCCCTTCAACACGCAAGGCCTACGCCTTTCTTCATGGATCCCATTTACAGGTACTGTCAATCACAAGTCCTTCCTAGTATTTTAGCGTAATGGAATTGACTTAGTTTGGTTGAACTCACCATGAGAACTGATAGAAGTTTAACATCAGCAGGGTTGAGAAAAGAAAGATGAACGATCCTTTCGAGGTCCTCAAGGACAAGTATATGAGGCCGGCTCCTGGATTCCTCTTCCACCCACAGGTAAGATTTGTCGGTTTATTTTCCCACTGCTAACTCCATTTTATTTTATCACCTCATCCCCACAGTCCTGCACAAATCATTAGTTGCCTCTTTCTAATGCAAGCTGTTCCAGACTCAAATGGCACCAGTTTGAAAGATTTCTCATCAGTTACATCAACACAGTTTTGTAGTTCCCACCAGTGGTAGAGAAAGGTGGTGTTTGGAACTGTCAAACATTATTTTTGCAATAAACTAATTTTGCCACTAATAGTGCGGAAACTGCTTACAGCTGCTTTAAAATAAGTTCAGCACATTAAACAAATTCAAAGCAGTTTTAAATGCTGACATAACATCACTTGTCCCATTGAATGCAATTTCTACTATTGACAAAATAACTCCTCATGACGCTAGTGTTGACGTAATAGCTCCAGTATGTTGGCAGTAGCTTTACGGAGCCCCAGTGTTTTAGCATTAGCATAGCTACTCCCTATGTTCCTCCATGTGGTTCTTTTACCGAGTGATCAGGTCCAGATGTGAGATTCAGACAGGGTGGGAGTTTTGTGACATGTCTCTGTGTGGGTGTCTTTGATTATGATGTCACAATATGATACCCAGTTAAACTGACCCATATTCCTGGAAGGAGACTATGTATAAATGTGTGTGTGTGTATTTATAGTAAATCTGTGTGATTTATGTGATTCGTGCATCTGGAATGAGTGGTTTTGTCAGAGTGTAAGTGTGTGGTTTTGTGTGTCTCATTAGTGTGTATTAAGTAACCTGTCTGCTTTATGTCATTGTGTGTTCGCTATCAGAACATAATACATAGTTCTCATATAAACCCACACACACATTATGTCTGGTACACATATAGACCCTAAAACACAGTCATAGAGGCTCACTGGTGTAGTGTTTTATTGGCTGTTTCAGGACAGTGTTTTATGGGCTGTTTCATTGGCCTGATTTATTCCCTGTGTATGCTTTGTGTCTGCGCAAGATAATATCCACATGTCCCTGACACACTGCCTAACGAGGTGACCTATCAGCATCCACTTTGCTGCACTATGCTCACTGGACTCTCTAATCAGCACCAGGGATGCTATTGACAACACACATGTATTATGGGAAATGCAGTTCTAAACTGTATTGGTGCGGTGCTAAGTAGTAGAGACCCTAATAGCACATGTACATCATGGAGATGTCTATTTGACGGACGTCTTTTTTAGAGAGTTTGCAGTATGTCTATAGAACGTCTCCTATCAGATGTCAAATAGACATCTATTAGATGTCTTTAAGATGTTTGTGGTTTAGAATGTATGTAAAACTTAAACTTAAAGACTTCTGTCAGATGTTTTACATAGCAGATGCTTTCCAGATCAAGTGATCTTTAACAGACATCTTGCAGACCGTACGTGTTCTATTTTGGGAACAATTCGTACATTGGGAGATCAAATGGATTATTGGGGGGGAAAAATAAAGTTAATTTAATTTAGTTATATTTATTTCATTTAAAAAAAAAAAAATCTGTATAACAATTGATAAATAAATAATAAATAATCATTAAAAAATTCTATAATGTTTTTTTTTCTCCCAGTACCCCTGAAAAATATTAGCTCAAAGAATTAGATAACTACTGCATAAAATTAAAAAAAAATAATAATACTGAAAATAAAATAATACAAAATAAAATGAGATAAATAAAAATATATAATACAAAATATAAATAAATTCAGTCAATCAGTGTGGGATGTTAACCTTTACTAAACATCACATTGCATAATCACACACAATCAGTCTGATTCTTGATTTTGATTTGCTGTTTCCCTTCTGTCCCGCCCCCAGTTTCGCATGCCTGATCAGAGAACATGGGTAAGTTACTTCAAACCGAGTCATTCATGTGCTTTCACCACACAAACACACGCTTAATAATTTCATGCAACTCATACATACACCTAACTTTGCAATACACATGTACCCACAATGCAGTTCACCACTAGCATGACATGCTAGATGTAATGCATGGCTCAAACAAACAAATGCATGGACCAAATTGCACCAAAAACTGGTCCAGAGTCATTTTCTATTCAGGGAATATTTATGTTTAGTCAGTAAACCATCTGATCTATTCAGTGCATGTCAACTGATTGATTATTTTTTTGCATTTTAGTACCGTAAAACAGCGCATTTGATTTTTTAAATAATATATAAACACACAACTAGCTTTCAGAGTAAACTCTGCAGTTGAACACTGAAGGAATGTCTTTTGACTGGGCTGGTGTGAATGAATCTGCTGTGTTCATGTGTCATTTGGTGCACGCATGTCTCCACTCTTGTATGCCAGTGTGTGTGTTAACCAGACAGAACAGTTGTTATTTCTGATGGCTACCCCTGATAATGCCGCAAATGTGAGTGAATGTGATTATTTACACAGAGAGAGTAACAGACCACGGCTCTGATTTGGGGTGGCGACACTCCCGTACGGCATCGCATCACTGGAGGGGTAACAGTCTCTCTGGGACCCTCTCTGAGTGTGTGTGTGTGTGATAGCACAACGGGGTTTTCCAAACCCAAGACATCTGGTACCCTGATAAGATCAACAATTGAAAAAGCTCTTGCTAATGAAGGCCCTCTCAGACACACACTACTGAGAATGGGCAACTCAACAGCTGCCCTACCACAGAGACGGTGAAGGCTACTTAGCGATCCAGGAAGTCCAATCGTTGCCGATCGCAGATTTCTTTGGACTTAGTTGTTACAGCAATCATAGAGATACCAATCTATGGTAATATGTTTAGACTTCAAGTACCAATCAAAATGGCTATAAAATATGCATGCATGTGTGTATTTTTGACCTAGACATACTTTGTGGACAAAACCTCTGGCCCGGAGGGATGTTTTATTGTGCTTTTATAGCTCGGAAGACTTAATGAGTTATGTTTCATGTAACTTCGTTTCTCAGATGTTTCTCCTAAAATTCCTTGGGAGAAATGGAAATAGACAAATGAGTCATGCAGTAAGGTCATAGAGCTATAAAAGTAATTTTGATAGCATCGTACAAATCATTTGGTCTTCGTTAAAACTGACTTTTAATTGCGCACTTTGACGACGGCTTGAGAGATATTGAAGTCACATGAAATTACTGAGGTATTTTTCTCTGGAGAAAATTCATAGAAGCAGGAAACGTGAGCAAAAGTCTCCATTTGGTCTGCAGATGAAACAGTGGATATATTGAAGAGATGGCAGCAAATGTTCAAACGATTTAAATCTGTCAAAGTCAAAAGTTTACATAAACCAGAATCTGTGAAATTTTAATTATTTGACCAAAATAAGAGGGATCATACAAAATGCATGTTAATTTTTTATTTAGTACTGACCTGAATAAGATATTTACATATGGTCCACAAGATAAAATGATAGCTGAATTTATAAAAATTACCCTGTTCAAAGGTTTAAATATACTTAATTCTTAATACTGTGTTGTTACCTAAAATGATCCACAGCTGTTTTTTTGTTTAGTGATAGCTGTTCATGAGTCCCTTGTTTGTCTTGAACACTTAAACTGCTTGCTGTTCTTCAGAGAAATCTTTCAGGTCCCACAAATTCTTTGGTTTTTCAGCATTTTTGTGTATTTGAACCCTTTCCAACAATGACTTGAGGTCCATCTTTTCGCACTGAGGAGCTGAGGCACTATTTAGGCAAAATAAGAAAAATGTACACATCTTCAAAAGTTTTCACCCCCTGGCTCTTAATGCATTGTGTTTCCTTCTGAAGCATGAGTGAGTGTTTAAACCTTCTGTAATAATTACATATGAGTCCCTCAGTTGTCCTCAGTGCGAAAAAAAATGGACCTCAAATCATATATGATGATTTTTCTGAAGAACAGCTGGCAGTTTAACTCTTCTGGACTAACATGGGACTGTCACTAAACAAAAAAACAGCTGTGGGTCATTCAGGTAACAACACAGTATTAAGAATCAAGTGTATGTAAACTTTTGAACAGAGTCATTTTTATAAATGAAACTATTAATAAATAAAAAATAACATGGATTTTGTATGATCCCTCTTATTTTGGTAAAATAATTAACATTTTGCAGATTCTGCAAGGTGTGTGTAAACTTTTGACTTCTTTCTTTATCTATAATTACTTTATGAAAGAATGCATATGACTGTGTATATAGAAGGAGTATTTTGTGTGCTCATTTAGATAATGAGATAACTAGATAAGCACGTTTTCTCAAGGCTTATGAGTGTTGTGGTTTAGTCGCAGGGCTGATAAGTAAAAAATGAGGTGGGCATGTTAGCGTGTTAAGCTAGCATTAGTAGAGACAGCATATCATCATCCAGATATATGACAGTAGTTCATTAGAAACACTTCTATCTCTCTGTCCATCTCTCCCTCCTTCTCTCAGTGATTTATGGAGAGCAGGAGAGCGAGTTGGGGTATCCCTAATCAAACAGGTCTGACACTTCACATCCTCCCAGAGGATGTGAGCCTGACGTTCCAACAGAGAACTTTAACTCCCAGCTGTCATTCCTCTTCAAATGTCTAAATTATCTCGTGTCGATCTTTCTCTCTCTCAGCCGGTGCCCCTTTCTTTGTCCTCTCCTTTCACATAATACTTAGAAATTTAAAGAAGTATCCCCTTTCGGTCATTCTTAGATTTTTATTCACTGCAAAATATCTCATATGTTCAAAGATCTCAATGTGAACTCTCATCATTCTCATCAAAGATTACCTAAGCCATCCACATTCAGTTTACTTAAATGTCAACAAGCATTTGTGTATATTTTGTTCTTTCATACATAACAGTACAGATTACTTTGTCTAAAAGGAACTTGCTGAGAAATGAGTTTATTTTGAGATCTTTGGATTGGGATACAGAAAGTCTACAGAAACGTCTTTCTTTCTTAGAACTTCTCTGATTTTTTTTGCAGAAGGAAACTGTGTGTAATGTATGCAAGTCAATGTGTATGTGTCATGTATGTCGTTCACTATGAATCAGGACTGATTGTCACCAAAACCCGAAATAAGAAAAGGGGAAAATTCAATACACACATGAAATAATGCAAATCCGCTCTGCTTTCTGAAAGCTCTCACTGTTGATAGGACCGCTCGCCTACTGGGACCCCCCAGCCCTCCCTCCCCCAGCTCCGTCCCCTCCCTCTCCTTCCTATGATATCATTATTACTGCTGTCTCAGCCTTGATCAGTAATGTCAACATCTTTCATATTGACGAATGTGCTGTCTGCTCATATTGTGCACTGAATGCTTTATGGCCAACATAGGACATGAATCACTCCTGCTCTTCAGCACGCCTCACACACACACTCGGGCCTTATGTTGTTCTCATTCTCTGGCTGACACACACATGTATCTCCATCCCCTTTGAGAGTGTGTCCATTTCTGATGAAAGCAACTGTTAGGCTTAATTAGCAAATTGGCAGCGGTTCTTATCCGCATGAATCTCTCTGTGTGTGTGCACATGTGTGGTCCATCTTATAACGTGCATTGTTAGCTGAGTTTGTGCGCCAAAATTGGACATTACAGACCGGCGAAAGCATTTCACACTGTTATCCGAGAGTGAAAGTTCACGGTCGGCGTTTTGCCCCGCACATCTGTGGTACAATGCAACTCCACGTCAATAAATGCGAGTAACACAGTGGGGATGTGTGTCCTTAAAGACCTCACAGTGAGGTAATAAAACTTTTCTCTATCTCTCGCAGATGTCGGCGATTGAAAACATGGCCGAAAAGCTGGAATCCTTCGGCTCTTTGAAGCCAGACGGCGGTGACATCATGCGTTCTGTTCCCTCCATGTTCGACTTCCGGGCTCCGCCCACCACCCTTCCTGAGACACTGTTACGCAAAGGCAAAGAGCGCTACACCTGCAGGTAAAAATGCCGATTAACACCCAGTTCCTTCTAGCACATTATGACTGTATCTTACTAAAAACACTTAAATTACATATAATACCATGAGCAAACAAACTAAACAAATTATAAATTAAACTAACAAATTTTTAAAAAATGTTCATATATACACTACCAGTCAAAAGTTTTTGAACAGTAAGATTTTTAATGTTTTTTAGTCTTTTCTGCTCACCAAGCCTGTATTTATTTGATCCAAAGTACAGCAAAAAACAGTAAAATTTTGAAATATTTTTACTGTTTAAAAGAACTGTTTTCTATATGAATATATTTTAAAATATAATTTTTCTCTATGATTTCAAAGATTAATTTTTAGCATCATTACTCCAGGCACATGATCCTTCAGAAATTCTATATTCTGATTTGCTGCTCAAAAAACATCTATTATTATTATTACTTTTTCAGGTTTCTTTGGTAAGTAGAAATTTCAGAAGAACAGCATTTATCTGAAATAGAAATCTTTTGTAACATTTTAAATGTCTTTATCATCACTTTTGATCAATTTAAAGCATCCTTGCTTAATAAAAGTATTCATTCTATAATTTCTTTCCCTCAAAAATTATACTCTCCAAGACTCCAAGCTTTTAAATGGTATAGTGTATAATGTTACAAAAGCTTTTTATTTCAGATAAAGGCTGATCTTTGAATCTTTCTATTCATCAAAAAATCCTGAACAAAATGTACTCAACTGTTTTAAATATTGATAATAATAATAATAAATGTTTCTTGAAAACATCAGCATATTAGAATGATTTCTGAAAGATCATGTGACACTAAAGACTGGAGTAATGACGCTGAAACTTTAGTTTTGATCACAGGAATACCTTAAATTAGATTTTAAACTATATTCAGATTGAAAGCAGTTATTTTAAATAGTAAAATATTTCACAATATTACTGCTTTTGCTGTATTATGAATCAAATAAATTAAGGCTTAGTAAGCAGAAGAGAATTCTTTAAAAAAAATTACAAATCTTACTGTTCAAAAACTTTTGACTGGTAGTGTATCTTGGCTAAAACAATCTTTGATAACACCATTATCGTGATACCAACTAAAAAAAATCTAATTTTATAAATATTACAGTTAATGGTAATAACGGTATATTGTGATACCCTTAATTAAGATGAGCTAAAGTATAATAAATAACATTTATAATAACTTTTGTTTGTTTTTTGTTGTTTCATTAATAAGATGTTTAAGTAAACATTTGTTTGATGTTTAATGAATGATGACAGCACTTAGTGTGGAATGCAGGGTGTTTTTGGGAAGTGTGTGTGCGTGTATTGCTGAGTATTGTTCCTGGAGATCTGTTTCCTTCCCCTATAGATACTGTGGCAAGATATTCCCACGCTCAGCCAACCTTACAAGACATCTACGGACACACACAGGAGAGCAGCCTTACAGGTGACACACTGTCCCACACACACACACACACACTAATATATACTGTATGATGTAATCAGTTATTCAGATACTCAGCAAACAGCATGTAGCACATCAGTTGAATTATATATTAATGCACAAACCATTACGCTATGATGAACTATATTGCAGAAGAATTGTTTAAAATGATGACTATTATTAACAAAAAAGTAGTTTGTACTGCTAACTGCTACCACAGTTTTATAAAGCCATGTCCATAATGTTTCCATAAATTAAATTGTACAAAGTATTTTCTTGAATGTTACCATGATAAAGCAGTTTAAACACATAATTAGGAAAAGACTAAGGTGACTTGACTTGATACATTGCCTTATGAATTGCAAAAGTAGGTATATTGGGTCTTTTTCTTTTTTTTGCAAGCAAGAAAGAGTTTACTTTTGAAGTTAATTGTTCTTATTTTTAACCCTAAAGGAAAGACTAATGACCTGTCATTGAAAACCTGCAAATATTAGGAAAATTACAACTGTGGTTTATAGGACAGGAAAAACGTAAAATATAATAAAAGTAAAATCTTAAAATATCATGACCCCCTAAAGCATGCAGTGAATTTGGTTGGGGGTAATTAAGAATGAATGGAGGAAAGTCACATCGCGATATGATTGGATATGACTGGTCATGTTCGACTGTGATTGGTTAATGCAATAAATCCCTCCTCTTGTAAATTTAAAGTAAAGGTCATTTCACAGTCCAAAATTTTCGTCTGAAGTTTTTGCATGTTAAAAAATCTATGTGACCTCAAGTTTACACACTGCCTCCGAAACTTTTGTCCGTCATAAAAAATTTGGATCAGGTTCGATTTTCTGCGTTTTTGCATCCGTAGCAAGCATTTTGATAGGAAAGGATGACAAATACACACACACACAAAAAAAAGCAATGACTCAATGACCTTAAATCTCTGTGCCTGTGACCAATATTTACTGATCCCAAAATTCTCAAAAAGAATAGCTGAACATAAGTTTACAAAATAAAATATATTGTTTAAATTGTTACCACCTTGAGTTATTGTTTTGGAATAAATGTAAAATGCTTAAAAACAGTAACTTGATGAAATTCATACATGGCTTTAATAAATAGAATAATAGAAAATATAATTTTCTTATTTGATATACACAGTTAGTGTCATTGTATGTGTTATTGTCAAGAGTAAGGTGAAGTCCACAAAAGAGGAGGACAGACAGACAGGGAGACTGAAGGAAGTGTGTATGAATAATGGAGGCGATGAGTGCCGTACAGCTGCAGGCCAGCAAAGGCAGCTGGGTAATTAGGCCTGTGTTTGGGGCTCAGACTCTTTCAGGGAGTTTTAAAATACTGCACAGAAACAGGCGTGCGCACACACTGCGTTTGTGGTCCGTCTGACCACAGGGGAGGTTTGTACAGGGCTGTGTTACTTTCCAGATAGCCTCAATCTCCTCATGCTGGCAGCGCTTTAAACGAGCCGGTGATCAGCCTTTAACTGCAATTTAATTTCTATTTTTTCTGTTGCGTTTGGAGGGGGGCGAGACGGAGAGAGAGAGGGAGAGATAACAGGTTCCTGGGAGACGCAGTTTAGCGCACAACTCTACGGTGGAGGGGAAGATACGATCACATAATCATACGGATAATTCTGCGTGAAGAGACTTGGCACACGCAGTCGATTTCAGAGCAGAGGGAGGATGTGGACGAGAGAGTTTGAGTGTTACTGAGTTGGCCAAAGATTAGAGACAAAGAGTTCATGACCACTCAATCATGTGTTTAGGACCCTGCCTGTGTGCGAGAGACGGATAACACGAGAGGGTTTGATATCTCGTGTCTGTATATTGTAAATACTGTATTTTCTAATTATGTTCATATGTGTCTTTGTGTGTCCGCAGATGTAAATACTGCGATCGTTCGTTCAGTATTTCGTCGAATCTTCAGCGTCACATCCGTAACATCCATAACAAAGAAAAACCCTTTAAGTGCCATCTTTGTGACCGCTGCTTTGGGCAACAAACCAACCTGGACCGGCACCTCAAAAAGCATGAGAACGGTAATTTATCAGGTATCCTCACACATATAATAACATGTAAAAAAAATATATATATATATCAGAATCTGAAAAATACCAAAATAAGAGGGATCATCAAACACTCACTGATGCATTAAAAGCCAGGCGTGAAAACTTTTGAACAGAATAAAGATATGTATATTTTTCTCACTTTGCCTAAATATCATATGTTTTCATTTATTACTAC
The DNA here is from genome assembly GCF_022985175.1 of Labeo rohita. Lineage (NCBI taxonomy): Eukaryota > Metazoa > Chordata > Actinopteri > Cypriniformes > Cyprinidae > Labeo > Labeo rohita. The sequence goes on along the minus strand of NC_066883.1, from coordinate 30,285,670 downwards.
CCTTCAGAAGCAACAGAATATACTTGCATGTTTCCCAGAAGACAAAATAAGTTACATTTGCCCTGATCTTCAAATTCCAAAAGTTTTCACCCCCCAGCTCTTAATGCATTGTTTTTCCTTCTGAAACATCAGTGAGTGTTTGAACCTTATGTAATAGTTGCATATGAGTCACTCCGTTCACAAAACTGCTGAAAAAGCAAGAATTTGTGGGACGTGAAGAATTTTTCTGAAGAACAGCAGGCAGTTTAACTGTTCAGGACAAACTGAACAGGGACTCATGATCACTAAAAAAAAAAAAAAAAAACAGTTGTGGATCATTCAGGTAACAACACAGTATTAAGAATCAAGTGTATGTAAACTTTTGAACAGGGTAATTTTTATAAATTCAACTATTGTTTTCTTTTGTGGACTATATGTAAACATCTTTTATGTGAAATATCTTATTCAGGTCAGTACTAAATAAAAAATAACATGCATTTTGTATGATCCCTCTTATTTTGGTAAAATAATTAACATTTTGCAGATTTCGCAAGGTGTATGTATTTTGATCTAAATATATGTTATAAGTATATATACAAAATTGTAATTGTAAATTGTAAAAAAAAAAAATAATAATAATCATTTGTAAATAACCTTATCAGCAACTAATAATGGTTATTTATTCAATATTTGCATTTATACACATACATTATACTAATATGTGTTGTTTTTTATGTGTAGGCACGGCAATGTCATCGCCCCGTTCAGAGCTGGACAGTGGCAGTGCCATCTTGGAGGACAAGGAGGACTCGTATTTTAACGAAATACGAAACTTTATCAGTAACACGGCACGGAATGCCACGTCTCCGTCACACTCCGAGGAAGGGTAAATATCATCATCTTCCACATTTACACTAATAAACACACCGTTCATACACAAAATACATTTTTATTGGATAAAATGCCATTTGTAATGAAAACCTTGTCTTAGTGATTATACAAGCAGATTCAAATAAATCTTCAATCTCAGTCCATCTTCTAATTTTCTGTCCTCCTGTCAAATCTGAATTTTTTTTTATTATTATTATGTTATATTTTATTTATTATTAATGTATGAATTTGTTTTTTTTTTCCTCTAATCAATGAATGTCAAAAGTTAAACAAACTAGTCTTTTGTGAAAATGTCACATTAAAACTCAACTTCAGCTACACACAGTCATGTGTGGGCTCACACACACACGCAAACTCACACGCAAACGGGGTGTCCATTAGGCTGTCAGTCATCAGTTGGCGCTAGTTGCCTGAGGCAGATTGGAGGTTATTATACACAAACATTACTGAGCACAACACTTCTCATGCCTTATTCATTAACCCTCACCTCTGAGTGAATAGCATCACATGAAAGGAGCGGACTGGTATCGCAGTGTGTATTAACGGCACATGTGAACGTATCTGTGTGCGTACATATATTCTGTACGGTTGTTAATCATTAGCCTGTCGCCTGCGGTTTTTAAGAGCAAAGATTAGGGCAGGTCTCCAGCAGGACGTGATTACTGATTGGCCGATTGCGAGCGCGTGCAGAACGCTGTTGACTTTTGGCTGCGTGCGCGTACATGAATTTTGCCATCTGCATATGATAATTATCGCTGATCATTTCCCAGCAGTGATCATCAGGTTGGATGACGGTTAAAATGTTTGACCTGGTCATCCGTGTGTGTGACGGATAAAGATCTCACAGGCTTTTGTTTTTTGATTTCTTCATTGTTTCATTAAAATGATCCTAGAGTCATTACGACATCGGCTGTGTGTGTTTGCGCGCGTCCCACATCTGGTCCCAACATGTGTTTGTGAACAGGAAGTAGGTGTGGGAGAGGAGGTCAGAGGTCGTTGAATGTTTCCTGTCAGAATGACTGCTCCTGATAGATACTTTATCCTCCACAAATTACCACAGCTCTCTCTAATTAGGCGATCTGTTTTCATCATCACGCCATCGCTGCCTCTCTCATTCCCTCGTTCCCTCTCTTGCGGTATTAGCGGGGTGTGGAGTGATGAGGGAAGGTGATTTCAGGATTATCAGGGATGTGAAAGGGCGTTATACAGTTAACCCTCCGGCGTTACACTAATCTGAGGGAAGAATGGAGGTGTGGATCTGAAATAGATGGAGGTGAGAGATGAAACCTAGAAAAAACATGTAATTGCTTAAAGACATAATGGTGTTCTCAAGTTATGTTTCACTTAAGTATCAACTTTGTCTCAGATTACTCCTGAGGATTTTTTAAATGTAATAATAACATGGATGGATAGATGGTTGGACAAATGGACAGACAGACAGATAGATAGATAGATAGATGAATGGTTAGACAGATGGACAAGTAGATAGATAGATAGATAGATAGACAGATGAATGGATGGATAAAAGAATGGACAGATGGATGAAAGAATGGACAGATGGATGGTCGGACAGTGGACAAGTGGACAAATGGACAAACGTACAGACAGACAGACGAATGGATAAATGGATGGATGGATGGTTGGACAGATGGACAGATGGACAGATAGATAGATAGATAGATAGATAGATAGACGGATGAATGGATGGATGAAAGAATGGACAGATGGATGGTTGGACAGTGGACAAATGGACAAACATACAGACAGACAGGCAGATGGATAAATGGATGGTCAGAAAGATGGACGAATAGACATACGGATGAATGGATGGACAAATGGACAGACGGACAGATAGATGGACAGATGGATGAATAAATAGATGGATGGATAGATGGATGGATGAATGAATGGACAGATAGATGTTTGGACGGATGGATGGTTGGACAGATGGATGAATAGATAGATAGATAGATAGATAGATAGATAGATAGATAGATAGATAGATAGATAGACGGATGGATGGATGGATGAACGGATGGACAGATAGATGATGGTCGGACAGATGGATGGATAGATGGATGATCGGACAGTAGACAAATGGACAGACGAATGGACAGATGGAAGGATCAATGGATGGTCGGACAGATGGACAGATAGATAAATGGATGGATGGTTAGACAGATGGACAGATGGATGGAGATGTATGGGTGGATGGATCGACAAATTGATAGATAGATAGATAGATAGATAGATAGATAGATAGATAGATAGATCTGATCTTTTTGTTGCACAATTGTACACACACACTTATATTTTCTTATCCTTACTGTATTTGTAATTGTTCCTCTCTGTTTTTAAAGTTCAGAGGGGAAAGTTGCTATTTTTAAGTCAAGGAAATAGTAGAATCAGGACAAAACGAGTGAATCAGCCTTAATGTGGCTGGCGCATATTTGTGTGTGTGTGTGTGTGTGTGTGTGTGAGTGAGAGAGTGAGTTTGGATAGCTGGCCTCTGTCTCTGTGGGGAAATGACTGCTTTGGCAGCTCCTTCTCTCCACTCACCAAATGGGCTGTCAGCTAAATATTTGGCCTATTAGATGAATTGGAGATAAAGAAGAAAATAAACTAGGGAAAGAGGAGATGTGAGCTGTTTGAGTGAGAGAGAGAGCTGAAAATAAGTGAGAGGAAGTGTAGAGGCCTGCTGTCTAAGTGCCCTGCCGATGGGCGGCTCGTTTCTGCCAACCAGGGGCCCTCGTAACTGATGACAAACAGTCTCTTTCTCCAACACACACTCGCCTTCTTTCTCTGAGCATTTCCTCTCATTTAGAAAGCGTGGGCATGTGGTTCTGCTTTTTAAGGTGGTTTATTTTTTCGAGACAAACAGAACTCAGTTTGAACACTAAATGATTTTCTTTCTGTAATTAGGGATCGGCATATCAGTCAGAAATTCGTTCCTGCATAATGTCATCGCAAATGATTCTCTCTGTTCTCCGTAGGCTGAACGGCAGTCATTTTGATGGCGACAAAGCCCTGGCTGGTCAGGGGTCACGTGACCTGGACGAAGAAGAAGGGGAGGAGCTCGGAGCAGAGGAAGAGGAGGTGGAGCATAGCGACAGTGCTAGGAAACCCAGCGAGGACGGCGTACCTAGCAGCCTGGATCATGACATAAATGATGACATCGATTTCGAGGGACCAGATGATCTGGAGATGAACAGCAAGTCCTCGCCACGAAGGTACACGCACAAAAAATAATTTTTTTTCCAATCTTTTTTTTTTTAATATCCATTTTCATCTTTTAAAAATAATCTCTGCGTCGTTTGCAGGTTTAATGAGGATGAGGACGATGAAGATCACAGCAGTTTCTCCACGCTGGATCACATCCGTCACTTTAGTATGGAGGACGGAGACCTCAGCGACAGTGATGTCACCAGTTTTGGCCCCGCCCACCTGCAAGAAGGCATCAAGCAGCCTCTATACAGGAAGTCCAAGTCACAGGTATGACCATGACAGCTGGTCAAATGCTAACCTTATAGAGCACAAAATTAAAACTGTTATTTAAAATGTTTTTTTTTTTAAGTAAAAATAAAAATTTAGAAAAAAATTGTTTAAATTAAGTACTAATATTTTATTTCAGTGTTATTAATAATAAAACAATAACAATAATTAGTCATTTTAGTAGATAAATTATTAGTAATAATAACAGTTTTTAAAATTTCCATATTTTGTGTATTATAATTAATATTATTTTATTAATTGTATCATAATTTAGATTAATAACAATATTACTATTAAAATATTAAAAGTTAAGTGAATATTTTAAAACTTTACATAAATTACTTACTTAATAACTAATATTTTATTTTAGTTATTAGTAGTAGTAGTAGTAGTAAATAAATGATTCTTATTATTATTAATAATAATAATAATAATAATAATAAGTAATTAATTATTTATTAATAATTAATAAGTATCAACTTTTTCATTAATATAAAAAAGAATATAATTAATATAAATTACTGAATTACTAATATATTATTTAAGTGTTATTATTATAATTAAAAAGTTTAAGTAGTAGTAGTAGTAAATAAATAAATAAAATAATAATAATAATAATAATAATAAGTATCAAATGTTCCATGAATACAATTTGTGTATTAAAATTAACAAGACTGTATTATTTTATTAATTATTCATGAATAATTAATAATAATAATTAATAAGTCTCAGATTTGCAATGCATATTAAAAAAAACTTCAAATAAATTACTTATACTGAACTACTAATATTTTATTTTAGTGTTATTATTATAATTAGTATTAGTATTAGTATTATTTAGTTTTATTTGTAGTAAATAAATTATTCTTATTTATAAAAATGAATAATAATAAGTATCAAATCTTCCATGAATACAATTTGTATATTAAAATTAACATAATTTTATCATTTTAAAAATTATATTATTAATTTTTATCAATAACAATAGTAATGCCATCAATCATTGGGTGTTGTTATTAATACTAATTAATTAACAATAATTAATTAATAATTAGTAATAAGTATAAAATTTGCCATGTATTAAAAAACTTGAAATAAATTACTTATTGAATTACTAATATTTTATTTTAGTGTTGTTATTATTATAATCATTATTATTTATCTTTAGTAGTAGTAGTAGTTTTAGTAAATACATTATAATAATACATAATTAATAATAAGTATCAAATTTGTGATCAAATGAATCAAATTGTTTTTTTATATATAAAATACATTTTCCATGAAAATAGTTTTGGTGTATTTGTAACTCTTTATCATTCTTTTTTTTTTTTCTAGGCATACGCTATGATGCTGTCTCTAGCCGATAAGGATCCACTCCATTCGTCCACCCACAATGCCCCGATGTGGCACAGCTTGGCCCGCGCTGCCGAACCCAGCGCCATTCAGTCTCTCAGTCACGTATGACACGCCCATGTACCATGTGACCTAACCTAACATTGTGTAACACTTCCGCCAGAGTCCCTGGTCCACACTCACGCCTGCACAAGTGCCCAAATCCTCGTTCACTTCCACCACACACACACACACTCAGATCCTGTGCATAGCAGCTCACTGTCCCACAAACATCAACGATTGATCAACTTACTGATCAAATACAGTTAGCAGGAATGACATTAGTGATGGTGATGATGAAGACGATGATGACAATAGTAGTAATACGTAATAATAATTGTATTTATTCTGTCAAGTTCCAATGTTTTGCACAGCAGTGGCAGCTGGTAAACAGTTTTCGAGAAGTCAATGTCATGTTTGTGAGTTCTGTCCTCTAAAAACGGTTACTAAGAGTAACAAACGAGAGTCTTCCACAAATACAAATGAGATCGCAGACTATTCAGGCACAAACGCCTACCGGCCTGTAAATATCTTTACAATTACACACACAAACGCAAATACAGACACGCAAAACAACCATGTGTGTTTTTCAAACATTCTTTTAGGTCTTGTACAGAAGCGTACAAGTTTACAAACGTGTGCGAGGGGTCGTGGGGTTAGTGTTTCTCATCTAAGTGATATTCTCCGGGAGTTTGTGAATTTAAAAACGTAAACAGATACACATAAAAGGTGTGACCTTTGGACCTCTCACTGACGCTGCTTGTAAAAAAAAAAAAACAAATAGGTGTAAGGAGCGAGACAGTGACTATTTTCAAAGTTCTGTCCAATTAAAGCACTGCATTTCCTTCAACCCACTTTCCTGCCAGTTTGTGCGAAAAACAGACGCTCTTTTAGTTAGTTTCTCTTTTTTTTAAGTTGGAACAGTGGTTGTAAAAATGCTAGAAAAATCTTTTTTTCTAAATTAAAAATAGTTTGAATCTGAATCTGTAGAACTTGCGTAAAGGGCATTTTATCGATTTCACGGTAACCTTTTCCATTAGTTGGCGAACGATACCACTAAATAGCCTGAATGCTAGTCTTTAGCTACACCGTCCTTGTGTGTCTTTCATTTATAGACAATCATGGGTTTCTTGTTTAATTTGTTTTTATTTTTCCCCCTTGTTGTTTGTTGACTTTTTTTCTTGGTTGATGTCGTCAATGTTATTGCTGTGTATCTTGAAAGTTGTATTTATTTCTCTGCAAACTGTAGTTTGTTTACTGAATAGCACTGCTCTCAAGTGCCCCCTTGTGTTGAAATGAAGAATTTCTCACTGAAAATGTTGGGGGAAGAGACTCTACTGGGGTTTGTAGAAACGTCTGAATGCCAGATAGTATTAAACGTACCATCACAGCTTATACTTCTAATAAAACTGGTAAATGATATAGATATTACTTAGGTTTTTTTGTATGACAATTTATTGATTCAACTGTAAAATATAAAAAAAAACTGAGAAAATAGAGAAAAAAAGGAAAGAAGAATAAAAACAGCTGATATTATTTCTTCATAAAGCGCATGATTGGTCCAAGCTGTACCTGACATTTTCTATGGTTGTCTGCAAGCTTGTGTGACGTTTGGGTCCATGTTGATTTCTTGTGCCAAACCTAGGAGAAATGCCAGATTTTGTTTATCCTCACGAGGTGAAGGACCAGATCTTTCCTATTTCACTTTGTTTGTTTTTTTTGTCGATGTTTATAATCCCATTTTTAAAAGTAATCAGTGAGTTGAGGTACTTCTGTTTTAATGCTTTCTACAATGTAACTGTATTGCATTATAATTCAATACTGTGGGAGGAGTTACTGAGAAATAAAAGAAAAACTCCTATGTGGGCAGACTGTGCACTCTCATACTGGCTCTGTCTCTGTTTGTCTCTTTGTCTCTTTTAGGACAAATGCATTATATATATATATATATATATATATAGTATTTATTGTACTAAATGTAATGATGCTGATTCTAATGTAAAAAAAAAAATTGCTGAGTCCACATAATGTATGAACTAATAATTATAATTCAAATTTCAATTAGTTGAATCATTTATATTAAGATGGCACAATAGTTATTTACTTACATTAATAAGATGTTTTATATTGAGATTAAATTGTTTAATACTACAATGAAAATGTATTTGAGCAATATTATTTGAATTATAAATTACAGTAATGAGATGAGCAATTAGATTTGTTTCTTTTATTCATTAGGCTACTGAATAATGTCACAAAAATCTAAAAATAGGCTTCATTTTTGTTTTTCTTAAAATTCTTAATATTTCTTTATTCTTAAAATTGTCTCAGATTCCCATTATTTAAATAATTACAATAATACTGTGCAGACATGTTTTTGTTTGTTTGTGTTTTTGCATTAAAATCAGCATAAAGTAAATCATTTTGTTGGTACTATACCAGTGTATTTTACCAATATTATTTTAAAAATAGATTACAGTAATGAGATTTTTTTTTATTATGTTTTTGCAATATATGAGACTACTGAATAATGTCACAAAAATCCTAAAAATAGGCTTAATTTTTTATATATAATATAGTTTTTATTGATTTTTAGGTGAATTGTGCTCTTTCCATAATTTTCTGTCTCTGAAACTTTTGAAAAATATCTCAGATATAGATGTCACAAAAATCCTAAAAATAGGCTTACTTTTTTCAAATATAATTTTGTGTTTTTTAATTCTTGATTTTTAGGTGAATTGTGCTTTTTCCATAATTTTCTGTCTCTGAAAGTTGTGAAAAATGAAAAAAAAAGGGGGGGGGGTTTACATTAAATTCAGCATAAAATAAATTAAATAAAGTTATAAATAATAAATAAAGTTAGTGCCATAAGTACTACCATGACAGTGTATTTTACAAACATTTTTATAAAAATACATTAAAGTAATGAGATATGTTTTCTTTATGTATTTTTGAATTTTTATTTTATTTATTAATTATTATTTATTTTATGCAACACATTAGGCTACTGAATAATGTCACAAAAATTCTAAAAATAGGCTTAATTATCTCAAATATAATTTTGTATTTTGTTTTCTGGATTGTAGGTAAATTGTGCTTTTTCATTTTCTGTCTCTGAAATTTATGAAAAATGTCTCAGATTCCCATTATTTTAATAATTACAATTATGTTGTGCAGACAAAACATTTTTATTTTTACATTAAAATCAGCATAATTGTGTATTTTACAAATATTATTTTAAAAATACATTACAGTGATGAGATTTTTAGTTTATTATTATTAGTTGGTTTTTTTTGTTTGTTTGTTTTTTTTTTACAATACATTAGGCTACTGAATAATGTCACTAAAAAAAAAAAAAAAAAAAAAAAAAAAATCCTATAAATAGGCTTTTTAGGTGAATTGTGTTTTTCCATCATTTTCTGTCTCTGAAAAGTATGAAAAATGTATCAGATTCACATTATTTGAATAATTACAAGTATATAGTGCAGACATAACATTGTTTTTTTTTTACACTAAAATCAGCATAAAATAAATTTAGCTGGTGGAATAAATACTACCATGACAGTGTGTTACCAATATTATTTTAAACATACATTACAATACTAAGATTTTTTTTTTTTTTTTTTTTTGGCAATACATTAGGCTACTGAATAATGTCACAAAAAATCCTAAAAATAGGCTGAATTTTTTTCAAATACATTTTTGTTTTTCTTAATTTTTAGGTGAATTGTGCTTTTCCATTATTTTCTGTTTCTGAAAATTATGAAAAATGTCTCAGAATCCAATTTTTTTAATAATCACAATTATATTTAGCTGAAAAATAAATTTAGCTGGTACCATAAATACTACCTTGACAGTGTATATTACCAATAGTATTTAAAAAAAAGTACATTACAGTAACAAATTTTTTTAATTCATAATTTTTTACATTCGGCTACTGAATAATGTCACCCCAAAAAAATCTAAAAATAGGCTTAATTTAATTTTGTATTTTGTTTTTCTTGATTTTTAGGTGAACTGTGCTATGTCCATAATTTTCCGTCTCGGAATTAGAGACCAAAATATGCTGTTGCGAAGAAGATGTTCTCACACAGACACTCAGTGTGCCGCAGACACACATGTTTCTGAAAGAAAGACAGAATAAAACTCTTTTGATAGCTGCTCCCTCACACACCCACTCGTATTATTTCACACCGAGACACATAAAAATCTCGTTCACACACGCTGCCAGACGGACACAGCGCGAGTCTGATCCCCGGTCATCGCTCTCACACAGATCCACTGTCCCACAGCCAGAGAGAGGCTGAGAGAGAGAGAGAGAAAAGCGGCTGAAAGGGAGAGGAGGGAGGCAAGAATGCACGCTGCACTCGTTTGTTTGAGGGAAATGATGGATGAGGTGGAGAGATGTGATGACCTGGCTCATCGCTCAAACTCTCAATGAGAAACAACATTCGACTGACGTCTCTCTCTCATTGTTTAAACGGGATCCAACGTCTCCTGCCAACCCTCTCAGAATCCCTCGTTCTCACCCCCATAATTCTTTCCTAATCATATTCCCGATTGTCTTTCTTTTTTATCCGGAGGGATGCCATTTTTATCACTCTCTCTTCCAGTCCATCTATTCTTCTCCTTCTGTCCTTTCCTCACCCTCTTATTCTCTTTCTCTCTTTCTGATTTGTAGTGGGTGGATGCCATTGTGGACGGAGGGGTGATGACTGCTCGTCTGGGATCCAGGCTTTGTGCGTGATGAGAGGCAGGGTGGGATTTGCTTGGGAAAATTAGTTAAGACCTCTTTTGTGTTTCCTGCCATTTTCACTCAACGTAAACTCGATTTTGTTGTCCCTGTCCGCATTACGAGGGTTAGACGACACTGCCGCGCAAAGACAAAACACAGTCACTACACACGAGTCTCTCAACCAAAACAAATCAAAGTTCTGTCATCGTTTACTCACCATTGTATTGTTGCAAATCTCTGTGATTTTCTTTCTTCTGCAGAACACAAAAGCAGATATTTTGGAAAATGTGTATGTGTCTGTGTCCATACAATAAAACTCAACAGGGTCCAGTGTTGTTTTGGACCAAATTGGCTTTCAGTGGTATGAACAAAAACTGTTCTTTTGTGTTCCGCAGAAGAAAGTCATACAGGTTTGGAAGGAAATGATGACAGAATTACAAGTGTTTGTGTGAACTATCCCTTCAAGGCTTGTTTGTACAGAGCCTCTAAAAGGACATGGTGTAGTTAAAAAATGAAATGGGAGGAAATTTAAGAATTTCTTGGGAGAACACAACAGTTTTGCGAAAAAGCGCAACAGCACTGAAATGTAATTTTTCCTCCCATTGCATATATTTTTCTATCAGCATGTCCCTTTATGGGCTCTGTGAGTTCACAATGTTAAAAAAACCCCAAAAAAGCAATATTGTTTGTTTTGTTGGGACAGCATGAACTAGAATAAAACAGTCAAACCAATTAAATTTTTTTTTTTTTTTTTTTTTTTTTGTTCTTTGGCATTTTTCTACATTTCTCCCATTATTGAACTACATCAGTCACAACCTACTGCTTTAGCATATTTAAAAATGGCAAAAAAAAAAAAAAAAAAAGTTTAATAGATTTGACACAATTTAAATTCTAGCTTACACTTTCTAGCTGACAGGGTTGCGAGGTTTTGTTGTGAAAACCTGGCAACCCTGTAATAAATGCTGTAGATATATTTTTTAATTGTTAGTTCATGTTAACCGATGTAGTTAACTTATGTTAATTAATGGGACCTTATTTTAAAGTGTTACCTTTGTCTCAAATAAATGCATTTTTAATGTCACATCCTACTGTTTTAGCGTATTTATAAATGGCAAAAAAAAAATTATTGACTGATTTGATATAATTTTCATACTAGCTTACACTTTCTAGCCTGGTTTTGTTGTGAAAATCTGGCAACCCTGATTTATTAATCTTAGTTCATAATTCCAAACAAAATTCAAAATTCAACGTTAGTTAACTACATTGGTTAACATGAACTAGCAATAAAAAAATACATCTACTGCATTTATTAATCTTAGTTCATGTTAATTTCAACATTTATTAATACATTAAAACCTTGTAGGGAAAAAATTCAAATTTGCGCTGGGTGACAGGGTTGCCAGGTTTTCACAACAAAACCTGGCAACCCTATCAGCTAGAAAGTATAAGCTAGAATGAAAATTGTATTAAATCAATCAATAAAACTATTTTTGCCATTTATAAAAACATGAAAACAGTAGGATGTGTAAGGATGTTAATTATTAACTTTGAGACAAAGTTAATAATTAACCCAGTCGCGTTCCGGGGAGTGACATTTTTGGTCTGACTCCCCTGTTAAAATTTGCATTCCAGGCATTAAATCTCAAATTATTGGCAACCCACAGACATGAAAAACAACCAACAGCAACAGTGTTAAAGTAGCCAAAATCCCAGGGAAAACTGCAGGCTTGGCAACACTGCCGGATGAAGACCTAATTGGTCGAAATAATGAAATTTCAGTGTGCAGACGTATTATTTTTTGTCTTGCACCTATACTCCCAATATATAAATATTAGATTTCAATGGTGCTCAACAGGTTGAAGGTCCAAATTACAGTTTCAATGCAGCCTCAAAGGGCTCTACACACTCCCAGCTGAGGAATAAGGGTGTTATCTAGCGAAATGATCGGTCATTTTCTAAAAAAAAAAAGTGTATTTATATACTTTTTAACCACAAATGCTCATCTTGCACTAGCTTGACCTCATGCATTATGTAATCACACACATTTGATGTAGGTGGAAGTACCAACCCAATGTTTACAAAGCAAACGAGCAAAGAAAGTCAAACGACCAAAAAAAGGTAAAACAACATTGGACGATTTTGAAACTGAAGGATAAAATGAGATGGAGTTTTTCGCACTACCCTACCTTTCTGAACCAAAGTACACAGGCGAAGAACTAACTACGCGTGACCTTTCCAATGTGATTATGTAATGTGTGAAGACACGCATGCGCATCGCAGAGCTAGTGCAAAACAATCTTTTTTTTTTTTTTAAACTAGGTAAGACCCTTATTCCTCAGATGGGATTATGGAGAGACTTTTGAAGTTGCATTGAAGTCCACTATATGGAAAAAAAAATGTAAATGTTTCCCTTAATTTCTTTTCAACTGACATGAACATCTTGGATGACTTGAGGGTGAGTAAATTATCAGGAATTTTTTATTCTGGAAGTGATTCTTTAATGTTAGTTAACTATTAGGACCTTATTGTACAGTAAAGTGTTCCCGAGACTAACGTTGTCTATTATTTAAGTGGAAACTGAAATGTAAGGTACACCCCAGTGCTTGAACAGTAAAAGCGGTGTCACACTCACTGATAATTGATGGCCCGCTTTTGGTCAGTGCAAGCCGTCAGTCTCTGAGCTCAGCGGGGCGTCCTGCTTTGATGAGGTCATCACGGGTCAGCCAGCTCTGATGAGGTCACAGCAGGTCGTCCCACTTTGATGAGGTCGGCTGGAGCGGGGTTTGTGGGTGCTGTAGTAGGGTGAAGGTGATAATGGGTCTACAGAGGAGGAAAAGAGGCCAACATGGACCATTACTGACCAGCTGTTTGCCGTGTACGTCTGTCACGCGCGTGAAAGATCACAGGCCGCGGCTTGTACGTCTCCCTCTACAGGGCAGCATCTCGGCCCTCGCATACTGACAGTATGAGTGTGTGCGAGCCCCTCCTGTACAGTCACATTTGTCCTTCTCAAGGGAGTGGTTGTGTTTGACGGTGGAATTTCCCATTGCTCTCATCAGAGTGTATGGATCTATCTAATGAACTAATGAGTCTTTTGGCATGGGTACAAAACAGCCACACACACGACATCCCACTCTCATATGTGTGTTCAGAGACAGGCCCCTCTCTTTTATGTTGACTGAAGCATGCCCGTACACTCTGCCACCACCCCACCGTGGCACCGCAGCCCTGGTCAGGACATCTATCATGGCCCCTGAGTGCAGGGTGTGACACTGCTGGCACTCTCTCCCTGATTAACTTGGCACCATTACTTGCCCCCTTGCCAGACGAAACAGCACCCGCTGTGCTTAATGGTGGGCTGGTACAGAAGGCACTGCTGGTCTTTCATACATGATGGGCATAGAAAGTAACATCTTTAAAGTGATTTTTACTACAACAAGCCATGAGTGACTGTGTGTTTTACCACAGTTTATTCTTAAATGCCGTTTATACCAAGGAAGACAACTATAATGAGAACTTTATTAAGTTTAATCATACTAGAACAGCAAAGTCCACACCACAGCTACACTCTTAAAAATAAAGGTGCTTCAAAAGGTTCTTCACAGCAATGCCATAGAATAACCATTTTTGGTTCCACAAAGAACCATTCAGTCAAAGATTCTTTGAAGAACCAATCTTTTTCTTACCTTTTTATAATCTAAAGAACCTTCTTTTGCCACAAAGAACTTTTGTGAAACAGAGATGGAACTTTGGTTTATGGAACCAAAAAAGGACAAAAAAGGTTCTTCTATGGCATCATGAATCACCTTGTGTATAACTATAACATCACATAAAAACAACATTGCTGGTATCTCTTTTCATGGCTTTTTTTCCTTCTGAGATTAGCCACTTTAGAGGTTTGGTCAGTTACTTACGTCATGGTTTGGTCAGTTACCCAGATGCGTTGTTCTGCTCAGTTCTGCTCTGTTCAGAATATGTTGTTCTGCTAATTCATGCTGTCTAAACCACATAAAAAAATGTGTGGAAACTGCTAAATCATATAGAGAAGGACTTTAAGTAAGCAGGAAAGGGCGCAATGTTTTGACAAAGTAAAGTTAATAGGAGGTAAAGATATGTATGATTATGATGTATAATTAAGATATAAGCCTAATATTTCACCTACCTGTTTGGAAATGGTCCACCATTTGTTCCTCAGTTTTTTTGCACTCTTGTCCTTGATTTGTTATAACTGTTGGCAGTCTATAGTACACCAAATGTTTTTCCTGGTCTGACCGATTAGTACAGCCCAAAACATGACAATAAGTGACCATTTTCGGCAGCAATAATCAGCAAAAAGTGTGAGTTCTGTTCAGTTCAGTGGCATTATTTATGTTCTGTCCCACCAATATGACCGATTGATGACACATTGTCAAAACACTCTAAGGGAAATAACTGGAAGAATAACAACATGAAGTAAACGATAAATCTGTTTGTGCTACAAACCAGTATGTTCCTAATTAATATGTTAAAATAACATGGTAAGACACACCAGTTTGCAGTATCAAGCAGAAAACCAGCTGTTTTGTACAGATAGCTGAAAGCGGATGAGACCGGAAACCAGACTCTTAAAACGGCTGCGGTGGAAAGTTTACACAGAGAGTTGATTAGAATACACTGTATCAGTTAAATGAGCAAAGACAACTAAAAGTAAGGATTCACATAAGTGCTTTTGATATTGCTCAGGCTGTTACTCAGTCACTGAATTGCATTAATGTTAAAATATCACTGATATTTTTACACAAACAGAATGTAGGAATTTTTGTAAGGTTGTATTTGGGTACTTTCATAACGTTTTAAAATGTTATTTAAACGTGCATATTACATTATTTTAACACCTGAATAAAACGTCACCCCAAAGTTGCAGTTTAGTCTGGTTTTATTTTTGTAGTAGACAAACGAGATATTTACGTTTTTTTGACTACTTAAAGAAAACGTACCAGGTTGGTATTTTTACAACAATTTTGTAAAACGTTTTTAAAACGTTGTACTACAACATTACCCAAAAAACGCATGTACACAAGTTTTCCGTTTTAGTTAAAAAAAACGAGCCCTAAATTGCTAACAAGTAGCGACCTGTTAACCGATTGATTAAGGACTTAGCTTCAAAAACCTACGTTTGAGTATGACTCTGTGGCTTGAATTTTGTATAACAGTGCTGTCTTTAATGATTGTTAGTTTTACTTAAATCCCAAATCGCTATTTTAAAAGGCCTACGGATCAAAATCCCTAATTGTCTAATGGTTTTAGGAGTGCAAACTGAACAATAGCTTTACTGAATTAGGCTTACTGTTGTTCACTGCACAGCATGTGTAGATCTAGAGATCAGGTATGAAAAGATGGTTTTACTTTAGTGAATGATTGTTGTGTTGTAATAGCTCAGATTGTCTTACAGTTGGCACAGAGCGGAGAACCAGATGAGGAGGTTTATGTATGCCCTCCAGTGAGGTTTCTTCTTTTAATACATCTCTCGCAAAAATCGCACACTCTTTTCATCCCTCGCTGTTTTTGATAAAGTCAGGCCGGTGGCAGCTGTGGCTGGATACGTGACAGCTCGTAAGCCGCGGAAGGAGCGGCGGCCCCGTTAAAGACCGGCGGTTTCATTCGGGTATTTGTTGTGATCCCCCGGGAAACGGGTCATTAGCGTTATTGATGGGCACTCAGTGCGAGCGGCGGATGCCGCCATGCATATGGTTTTAATATGACAAGACGTGTTAGGGGAACGGCTTACTGTTTAAAATGCCTCAGAGGTCCGTAGACCTGACGTAAAGGGCCGTTTACGCTGAAATTGGATAAAAACTCAATTGTGCACTTGGAAACTCACTTACCTTAGATATCGTGCATGACGCACTGAAATTAAAGGTTGCTCATCGACTACAGTTAGAGCTTTATTACTATAATTTGGACCCTCAAGATATTTTCACTGGTTTGTGGAAATATGCTGCCACATTTCCTTTCAGTAATGCGCTGATACACCCACCGCTTAGTGCCACAACAATCTAAAACACACAATCACAGTCTTGTCTGATTGAGCAGCAGCAAAGTATTTTAAATGTAATTTTTAAGACCACGTTCTGAACACTGTTATCGAGTCATTAGTTTAAAGGGTCTGTGCAGTTAGGGCAGATCCGGGGCTAGTTGTCACAAGGTCTATCTCAGTGATTATGAGTTTAAATCAAGCGTTTTTCACTAAACTTGTATGCTGGTTTCAAATACCAAATAGTTTTGGTCAGTTCTGCAGCCCAAACTAAAATCCAACAGCTTCATAGGCAATTTTCTAAAAGCTGTTGTACAAATGAATACAATTAAACCAAACTAAACATAGATACATAACTGAAATAGCTTACAGACCTCAGGACAAGAGTATAGTTTTACTTGGGGCACATTCTTGTTGAGGAAATTTGTCACATGCATTTTAAGTGTTGAGATGTATGCAGCTTATACATGCAGTCCAAACTAATGCATTCGCTCTGTCATTGTTTTGTGTTTCGTAATTGTTTTATTAATTACATTTAGCTGGCAAGAATGTTTAATTGGTTCCTTAATGACAGATTACCTAATGAGTAAACATGTTCAATGGTCTCTTTTTCATGGTCAGTAATGTTAAAAAGGTATTTATCTTTAGAAAAATTGACTTGAAAACATTGTGACAACTAGCCCCGCTCTCCACAGCCTACCGCATGAATGGTTAAACAAATGGGGTTTGTGGCTTGTCAGGCGTGCAGTGTGTCTGTCCGAGCTTCTGGCTTGACCACCACCGGCAAACCACAATACTGCATCGGGCGCCACCTAGTGGCAACACTGCCCCATGCTGACACTGCACGAAGCCCTGCTCATTGACATTCACCCAGAACCTGCTAAATGATCCCTGAATAATTTAGATTAATGACGAGGTCCTGTTAAAAGAAAAAAGTATGATAGTGCTCTTTACGTATACACAGAGATGCTGGGTGTTGATTTTTTCCTTCACTGAAACGAGGGGATTTCCAGTGTCTAATGTGGCGTTCAAACAGGGCGCGTTCTTGTTGGTCTAGTTGCACATGTGTCACATCTCTGTCCATTGAGTTGGGACAGAGAAGAGAGTCAAATAGGGATAAAATCATTATTTAACAATTTTGGAACCTTAAGGGAAAAAGGAAAATAACAAAACAAAGTCAAAATCTGCAAAGAATCTGCAAATTGTTAATTATTTTACCAAAATAAGAGGGATCATACAAAATGCATGTTATTGTTTATTTAGTACTGACCTGAATAAGATATTTCACTTAAAAGACGTTGACATACAGTCCACAAGAGAAAATAATAGCTAAATGTATAAAAATGACCCCATTCAAAAGTTTACATACACTTTTTTTCTTAATACTTTGTTGTATTTGTTTTTATTTATTTATTTTTTTTTGTTATAATTGTTCATGAGACCCTTGTTTGTCCTGAACAGTTAAACTGCATGCTGACTTAAGAAAAATCCTTGGGTTCCTACAAATTCTTTGGTTTTTCAGCATATTTTGTGTATTTGAACCCTTTCCAACAATGACTGTATGATTTTAAGATCCATCTTTTCACACTGCAACTATTACAGAAGGTTCAAGTGTTTACTGATGCTTCAGAAGGAAACACAACGCATTAAGAGCTGGGGTGTGAAAAATTTTTGAATTTAAAGATCAGGGTAAATTTAACTATTTTGTCTTCTGGTAAACATGTAAGTATCTTCTGTAGCTTCTGAAGGGCAGTACTAAATGAAAAATATATATATTTAGGCAAAGTAAGAAAAAATGGCACATTTTTATTCTGTTCAAAAGTTTTCATCCCCGGCTCTTAATGCATTGTTTTTCCTTCTGGAGCATCAGTGAGTGTTTGAACCTTTTGTAATAGTTGCATATGAGTCCCTCAGTTGTCCTCAGTGTGAAAAGATGGACCTCAAACTACAGTGATTGTTGGAAAGAGTTTAAATACACAAAAATGCAGAAAAGCCAAAGAATTTGTGGGACTTGAAGGATTTTCTTGCAGAACAGTGGGCAGTTTAACTGTTCAAAACAAACAAGAGACTCATGAACAACTATCACTAAACAGCTGTGGATCATTCAGGTAACAGCACAGTATTAAGAATCAAGTGTATGTAAACATTTGAAAAGTGTCATTTTTATAAATTCAACTATCATTTTCTCTTGTGGACTATACGTAAACATCTTTTATGTGAAATATCTTATTCAGGGCAGTAGTAAATTAAAAAAAAACATGCAATTTGCATGCTCTTAATTTGGTAGAATAATTAACATTTTGCAGATTCTGAAAGGTGTATGTAAACTTTTGACTTCAACTGTAGCTTTTAGACGCTTTTTTCACACTGACAGGCGTCAACAAAAATGAACCTTATGGGAACTCTACCAGTAATTTTTCGCTAATGAAAACGAGGCCGTGAGGAATCAATGATGTCCTGTAAACTTTCTTGCACTCTATTAAGTAGCTGTGTTAAGTCAAATTTTCCAAGACATTTTCTGTTTTTTTTTTTTCGTAATCCCTCACGGCCTCGTTTTCATTCGCAAAAACCTAAATACGGTCCATTCCCAAAGTTGCAAAGATTAATCTAAACATCTATTTAAACTAAAGTGCAACAAGTACACAAACAGATGAGGTTTTTACACCCTCCGAGATGCGTTCACAGACGGGTAAGTGTGGGAGTATGCTGATACTCATCTCCAGAGCAGCTCTTTGGCATTTAAGGGTTTGTTGTTTCTGTCCAAGAAGTGGCCCAAATGGTGCGAGACCCCATTGAGTTGATTTCCCTCGGTCTCTCTTCAATTTTATCGCCGGTTCAAAAAGTCACGGTCCTCCGGGAACGGGGCGAGCGCCGAGAGAGAAGAGCGTAATCTCTCTGGTGCGAAAAGACAGCGCGGTGATAGCGTCGCTTCGCTGGCGCTGTACGCGTAATTTCCGTACTAAAGTTCCCGTCAGATCGCATCTGACCTCTCCAATGGGTTCTTTCATCACAAACCACTGCTCTCTGGCTGTCTTTCAGAACGTGAGGCTTGTCTTTGCTTATTAAACCTATCTGTGTCATACAAGCCTGGGTTGTGAAACCGTATAAGGTTCATGCACAAAAACATATTCATTAAAGTAAACAAAGATAAACTGAAACATGCATGTTTTATGCCTGGCCGTTGTCTAACCAACCGCCGGTGCTAATCCCCTGCTATGCAAGACAGTCATTTTAAGAAGATATTTTAAATACAGTTCATATTTATCTGCATGCCTCAGTTTAATTATACTTTTTATTGAACGCACAGATTGGTGACTGCAGGCACCGAGGCCAGGGTAGTAAAACTAAATCCGTCTTAACGCCGTCCCAGCAAAATTACATTCGCCTCCTTGACATTTCGCCCAAGACTACAGAACTGTGAAGATGCAATAAGCAACAGTTAAACAAGAAGTCTGTTGCCTTTATGCCTTTTCCACTCTATTTTTAATGTAAGAGCGGGTGCCGCCATTTGTAACTTGAATGTGCGACACTTCCAGTGTCATCCTCTTCCAGTTATTATTAGCGGTACTAAAATGGTCCATTATGCTGCTTAACGCTGCAAACTGAGAATCTCATTTCCACCACAGAAAAAAAAACATGTACAAAAGAGTTAGAATTGTGAGATATAAACTCAAAAATGTGAGTTATCAACTCCAGTTACTTCTATTTTTATTCCTGGTTGAAACAGAGGTGCAAGATAAACTGAAAATTTAAAATTGCGAGATATATATTCTGAATTGCGCAATATAAACTCAATTCTGAGTCACTGATTTAACTCAGAACTGTGAAATATAAACTTGAAATTCTGACTTTTTTTAGTTTATATATGTCCACTTTTTTCTCGTAATTATTAGTTTGTATCTCGCAATTAGAATTGCAAGTGTATATTTTGCTAATCATGCTAACAACATGCTAGTAACATGTTATTTATGTTAACAACATGCTAATCATTTTAGAATTGTGTTAGCAACATGCTAATCATGCTAAAAACATACTAACAACATGCTAGTAACTTGCTAATCATTCTAGAAACATGTTAGTAACATGTCGATGCTAAAAACATACTAGCAAAAGGCTAGTAACTTGCTAATCATTCTAGAAACATGTTAGTAACATGTCGATGCTAAAAACATACTAGCAAAAGGCTAGTAACTTGCTAAGCATGCTAAAAACGTTAGTAACGCCAGTTGTGCTAGAAATTTGTTAACAACATGCTAATCATGCTAGCAACATGCTAATTGTGCTAGAATCATGCTAGTAATATGCTTGTAACTTAGTAACATGCTAATCGTGTTAGACACATGCCAGCAACATGCTAGTAACATGATAGTCATGCTAGAATCATGGTAGTAACTTGCTAATCATGCTAACAACATTCTAGTAACATGCTAGTCGTGTTAACAACATGCTAATCATGCTAAAACATGCTAGCAACATGCTAGTAACTTGCTAACCATGCCAGAAACATGCTAGTAACATGCTAATAATGCTAGAAACATGTTAGCAGCATGCTAGTAACATGTTAATCATTCTAGAAACAGGCTAGTAACATAATTATGCTAGAAACATGTTACTAACTTGCTAATCATGCTAACAACATTCTTGTAACATGCTAGTAACTTGCTGATCATGCTAACAATATGCTAGTAACATGTCAATTATACTAGAAACATGCTAGTAATTTGCTGATCATGCTAACAACATGCTGGTAACATGTTAATCAAGCTAGAAACATGCTAGCAACATGTTGAAACATGCTAGCAAGATACTAATTTATATTAAATTGTGCTAACGATATGTTAATTCATGTTAGATCACTCTGCCCCAAACTTTCAACAATTAAAATCAAACTTTATGCTTTTCAAAGTTATTTCAAACTTTCAGACAAGGCTTTCTCAAGCCAACTTCAAAGTTTGTCAGAGAACTTTACTCATCTAGTAATTATTATTATGTTGAGTAGATTTGTTTCAGGTTTCTTTAATGAATAGAAAGTTCAGAATAACAGCATTTATCTAAAATAAAAATCTTTTGTAACATTATAAATGTCTTTATCATCACTTTTGAATTTAAAGCATTTTTTTCTAAATAAAAGTATGAATTTCTATCATTTATTCTCCTCTAACTGGTAGTGTATAAAATAAGGTGATAGGACTATAGCCCTATCGACCTTGAGAGACAAGATGGACCTTCATCCAGTCGATTGTCCGTATACGTGCCACCCGTCTGCTGATCAAAGCTGGCATACAGTATCACGGCCACCCAGACCGTTCTGAATGGATGGGCTACTGCGGTCTGTTTGACTGGATTCAGGTGTGTGTGTGGATGGATGGCCTCTAGAGCCCTGTTTGACTGGAAACAGGTGTGTGTCATCCATTGCTGGAGGCTCGCGCTGATAAACATTATTGGAGAACATCTGTAGGCTGTCACAACACGGTGCGGCCAGCGAAGCCCCCTCCCATCCATCAGACTCAAGGGCTCCGTCCACCGACAGCCCCCCAGCTTCCATCACTCACGCCGGGCAGCGCATGTCAGGGCGCAGGGGTCCCAGCCTGGTTCTCCCACCTGTGGTGACGGTCCACTGCACTTGAGAAATGCTACAGCGATGGCGCCGGTGACAGAGACAAACACTTACACACATGTGCATGTAGAGGACCTGTTCCACTCAGGTGGGCTGACAGGTGTAGGCAGGTGACCTCTGATACATTTGACCCTCCCATCTGAGTAACATGCTATCCACAATGTCCCACTACCCTCTACCTACATATCCGTGTCCTACAAACAACATGTTTCACTCGGGTGATCAAAAATAATAGCATGTGTGCGCTGTAAACTGAGGTTTAGATCTTTAAATGAAAAATCTCTTTACTACTAAAAATAATTTTCTCATTATTTTTGTCTTGTCTTCCAGTACAAATATCTGCACATATTACTGATGATACTGTACATTTACTCGAGAAGCAAAAAATGGTTTAAGATATTTTGTTGTTAAAAAAAACAAGTTCTAAATTGTTTATGCTTAAAACAAGAAAAAATATCAAAAATTCTTGTTAATAAATTCAAGGGGGGAAAAAATATTTTTTTTCCAGAAACATTTGAAACATTATTATGAATTAATAAGCTTAATTCAAAGGAAAGTAAGGCTTTTTCTGACCTTATTTA
This sequence comes from Labeo rohita, assembly GCF_022985175.1. Taxonomy (NCBI): domain Eukaryota; kingdom Metazoa; phylum Chordata; class Actinopteri; order Cypriniformes; family Cyprinidae; genus Labeo; species Labeo rohita. The sequence goes on along the minus strand of NC_066883.1, from coordinate 30,262,970 downwards.
CAGATTTGTTTATGCAAAATCTCTTAATTTTTTATAAATATTTCAGAAAATGTTACAAATTTTAATTTGAATGAATAAAAAATGCAATGGGAAAACAAGATTATTTTTTCCTCACAAGTTTTGCCTTTTTTCCTTGTTTTAAACAAAATTGCTTTTTAATTTGTATACTTTTTCCAGAAACATTTTAAACATTATTTTGAATTAAACAATTCAAATGGAAAAATAAGATTTTTTTCTGGTTTTATTTATAGATGTGTTCTTGTTTTAAGCAAAATCTCAAATTAATTCAATGGGAAAAAATAAAACTTTTTCTGATTTTATTTACAGATTTGTTCGTTTAAGCAAAATCTCTTCATTTTTATACATATGTCAAAAAATGTTACAAATATTAATTTGAATGAATAAAAATGCAAAGGAAAACAAGATTATTTTTCTCACAATATTGGCCTTTTTTTCTTGTTTTAAGCAAAATCGCTCTTAATTTGTATACTTTTTCCAGAAACATTTTAAACATTATTTTGATTTATTAAACCTAATTTAAGAGGGAAAATAAGACCTTTTTTCTGGCCTTATTTACAGATTTGTTTTAGTTTAAGCAAAATCTCTTAATTCTTTATACATTTTTCAGAAAACATTACAAACATTAATTTGAATAAATAAAAATGCAATGGAAAGCAAGATTGTTTTTCTCATACTATTGGAATTTTTTTTCTTGTTTTAGGCAAAATCACTCTTATTTTTTTATTCATTTTCCAGAAACATTTTAAACAATATTTTGAATTAATAAACTTAAACTTATTTACAAATCTGTTCTTGTTTTAAGCAAAAACTCTTATACATTTTTCAGAAAACATTACAAACATTAATTTAACTGAATAATAAATAAATAAAAATAATTAATTTAAATGAATAATCCTCACAATATTGGCAATTTTTCCAGAAACATTTCAAACATTATTTTGAATTAATAAAATTAAATCGAATGGAAAAATAAGCCTTTTTCTGACCTTATTTACAGATTTGTTCTTAATCTCTTAACTTTTAATTTTTTCAGAAAACATAAAATCATTAACCTGAAATAAAATAAAAAATAAAAAAATGGTAACCAAGATTTTCCCCCCTCACCCTATTGGAATTTCTTTTTTTTTTTTCTGATTTTAATTTTTTAATTTTGATCGTTTTCATCACATTCAGCAAACAAGACTTCAACAGAAGAAAAATATCTAGATGTATTTACTAGCAAACAAAAAATAATTTTTGCAGTGCAAAGCAAAACACAAAAACTACTTACAAACAACAAAAAATGTTTTCTGTACAAACATATTTAATTAAAAGTTTAAGCACCAATACATATTTTCACTGTACAGCGAAATGTAACTTTACTTTGATAACATCCTGAGAGGAACGAGGACGAAACAGAAGAACAAAAAACTTTTATACAGCATGTTTTACAGTAAAAGACTGCCGAGTGAGCGCTAAGCACCGTAATTTATAAAGATTAGGACTGTTTGTCATGTAAGACGTCTCTGGGAGGAACTGTCCGATTGTTTTTAAATCCTGTCAGACAGCTCCACTTAACAATTTACCTCAGATGGCACGATGATGGGTGACAATACTGTGAATATTTACAGTCAGCCTGCCACAGGAATCGCATCGCAGAACATACATCACACTCACACGAGCCATCCAGATGGATCCAAATAGGATATCAACAGCACAAACGCTCCAGATTCATGCTCCGTATTATCAAAAAAAACATAAAAGTACCATAAAAGCATACTTTATAGACACCGTCATAAATTTTTTTTTAAATTTAGTTTCGGTGTACATTTACAAGGTAAATTTTAGACTGTGTATGGCAAGTATGGAAGGCAGAAATCCCATTGAGTGTTGCTGTATTCTGATGTGCCACTTTAGTGGTGTATTTGTGGTATGTTCTATAGAAATGAGCGGTTGAGGCTTCACTCTGATCCCGTAATAGAGAAGTTTGGTCTGGCTTTGTGGCTCGGTGGGCATTTGGCCGATCGGATGGTTTGGTTTGAGTGTCTGATGTGGGACTTACAAGAAACAGCGAGTTTATGCACACACAGAGCTTACAAAACGAGTGTTTTAAGTCACATCGAACTAGTCCATCATGTTGTGTGTGTGATTAAACACTCGTTCATAGCCGCAGTGTGTCCCTCCACCATAGATATACATATACTCACACACTCTTTGACAGCCTGTCAATGGTCTTGTGTGCATCCAGAGGGGATGTTTGTGTGTGTCTGTGTTTTTCAGCATTGCTTCCTCATACTAATTCTCCTGTGGCTTGCTCGTCTGGGGGAAAAACCCATAATAACAAGTCACACATATCCTCACACACTCAGTCACCCTTGCCACTCGCCTTCTGCTGGGATGTCAGGAGTGCGTGTGTGTGTTTTTGGGGACTGCGCATCAGGACTAGGAGTGAGAAACACGCAGTCGTCTCTTCTGTATTTTGGAAGACACGTGATTTACAGAAACACCTGAGAGAGACAGAGAATGAGAGGTTATTGTCACACATGTATTTGATTTGTTTGGCTTTGATTTGTTTTGCATCACAGTTTTCATTTTTAATTCCATATTGTGAATGTAGTCATAACTAAAAGCACTGAATGCAGAATGAATCCATGTAACCATTTTAGTATTATTTTTACACAATAAATTATTCATTCATAAAAAATGGAATTTACTGTATAAGACGGAATGTGGCGGAATTTTCAAAATTTTGGATGAGTAAATCAAAGCAAGTCTGTACACTGTACACAAACTGTGATATGGACTAGTGTCTGTGAATATTAAACCACAAAAAGATTATTTAAATACAACTCCTGCATGAATAATTGGCATGAATATTTTTTCATGATATTGGATTTTTTTTCTTGTTTTAAGCAAAATCACTCTTTATTTTTATTATTTTTCCAGAAACATTTTAAACAATATTTTGAATTATTAAACTTCATTCAAAGGGAAAAATCTGACCTTATTTACAAATTTGTTCTTGTTTTGAGCAAAAACTCTTATACATTTTTCAGAAAACATTACACACATTAATTTAAATGAATAATCCTCACAATATTGGCAATTTTTCCAGAAACATTTTAAACATTATTTTGAATTAATAAAATTAAATCAAACGGAAAAATAAGACTTTTTCTGACGTTATTTACAGATTTGTTCTTAATCTCTTAACTTTTAATTTTTTCAGAAAATATAAAATCATTAACCTGAAATAAACTAAAAAACTAAAAAATGGTAAACAAGATTCCCCTTCAGTCGTTTCACTACGACGTTACATATGGGAACTCGCTTGAGAGTCCAATCATCTCCAAGCCTTATTCAAAAGGCCAATGAACATTCATGAACATTGGCGAGTGGTATTTGCATGCCGAGCCATAAGAAGGCGGCGTGCAACCACTCATTCAGACTTTTGCTTTTGGAGCCTCGTCTTCTGAGCTATTTAAAAAAGAAAAAAAAGAAAAAGAGTTCCTGAGTTCACACTCTCTCTGCTGGCGTGCTGCCGAGCTACTAAAAGAGCTTCATCTAAAAGAGCGTTCGGCAGCCGCCAGCCTAATCCTGCGGGCTGCCGTTTTCACGGCATCAACGCCTCCCACACTCCAGCGAGCGCCCCGTCTGAGTGCACGGTTGTGCCGCGGTTTCTCCCTGGGCGGACCGGGATTTCAAAAGAGTGAATTTCTCGCGGCTGTCGAGGACATCTTCCCGGTATGTCTCTCCGGCCGTGCGCTTCCGGGTGCGGTAGTTTCCTCGCCTCTTTGGACGGACGTGATCGCTGTCTCACGTGCCTGGGCCGAGAGCACGCTGAGGCAGCGTTCACGGATGGTACGTGCGTTCATTGTGAATGTATGTCCATGGCTGCGTTAAAGTCCCGCCGCTCATTCATGAGTAGGCACCCCTTGTTGTCTTCCCGCGGTAAATCGTTGAGCCGTCAAGGTTTTTCGGCTGCCGCGGCGAGGCACTTGGGGGACATTCAGGTGACTATGCAGAATGTTCCGTCGGCCCCCAAAGCCCCGCGGACTTCTGCGTCACCGCGCAGTCCCGTTGAGCTGCCAAAGCAGTATACCTCCCCGTACAGCGGGCTGGGTATCTCCTTTTGCGCTCCCCAGGAGATCGAGATGTCTGCTGCAGCATCAGAGGGAGAGGCTGACGATGAGGCTGACGACTCGGCGGGTCGGTACCCCTCTGCGGTTGCCGCCCCGTCTGAGACAGATGCTGAACTGTCGGCTATGCTCCTCCGAGCCGCCAAGGAGATCGGTCTGGACGTGCCCAAAACACCTCCGGCCGATCCCTCTAGGCTGGATGATTGGTTTCTGGGGAGGGCTCCCGCGGCACCGCCGCGCTCTCCCCCAGTGCCTTTCTTCCCGGAGGTGCATGAGGAGCTGGTGAGGACTTGGCGAGCCCCGCACTCTTCTCGTCCACGTCCCAGCTCCTCTCCCCTCGCCTCTCTCGACGGCGGTGCAGCCCGGGGTTATGAGGCGGTCCCTCAGGTCGAGCGCGCTGTCGCGGTGCATCTATGCCCGCCCGGCGCTGCCACCTGGCGGGATCGGCCCCATCTCCCCTCCAGGGCGTGTGAGTTCTCGTCCGCTCTCGCGGGCCGGACTTATCACGCCGCTGGACAGGCTGCCACCGCCTTGCACGCTATGGCCACCTTACAGGTGTACCAGGCCAAGGTGTTGAAACACCTGCACGAGAGGGGTTCTGACCAGGGTGCAATGGAGGAACTCCGCGCCGCCACCGACTTCGCCCTCCGGGCTACGAAGGGGACGGCGCGTTCCCTTGGTCAGGTGATGTCCACCATAGTGGTCCAGGAGCGACATCTATGGCTGACCCTGGCCCAGATGGCAGATGTCGACAAATCACGGTTTCTCGACACTCCTATCTCCCAGGGCGGCCTATTCAGCGACACCGTCGAGGACTTCGCCCAGCAGTTCTCGGCGGTTCAAAAGCAGACGGAGGCGATTAAACACATCCTGCCCCGCCGCGACATTCCAACCATGTCCGCAGGGCCCCAACCTCCGCCTGCTCGTCGCCGAGGGCCCCCGCGGCTTCCAAACAACCAGCTCCGTCCCCTGCTAAGGTACATGACACCAGATTGGCAGCCCGACGTCGAGCTGGCCGTGGGAGAGCGGCGCCGCCCGCGTCTCAGGGACCCGTCACCCGCAAAAGATCTGCGAAGCGTCCCTGACGCGGGCAACCCGGAGGTGGAGAGAATCGCTCTTTGGGGGATGACAACATCAACGTCCCCACTCCCGGTGGAGGGCCGGGAGCTGTCACAGGAAGAGTCAATTCTCTCACCTCCGGGGTTCAGGCCCCGAGTTCCCTCTTTGAGCAGCGCCCCAGAAGTGTCTCCTCGGATTTGGACTCGGAGCCTGATGTCGCCAGCGCGGGAACCAGGGAAGAAGGTAAGCGCTGCCCAGTGCAGTCTGACTTTTCTCCAGGACGTTCTTCCTTCTGGGATCAGTCCCCCCCTTCCCCTCCCCCCCAGGCTGCCCCACTGCGGTCACGTCGGTCAACGTCCCTTTGATACCCCTGGCGACCAGGCTGGGAGCCTGGCTTCAGCTTCCCAGCCCCTCGCGGTGGTTGATTCGGACGGTACGTCTCGGCTATGCGATTCAGTTCGCCAGGCGTCCGCCCAGGTACAGAGGCGTCCTTTCCACTTCTGTCCATTCGGACACACATGCCGCTGTGCTTCGTGCGGAGGTTGCAGTCCTACTGGCGAAGGACGCAATCGAGCCTGTCCCTCCAGCCGAGATGAAGTCAGGGTTTTACAGTCCTTACTTCATCGTGCCCAAAAAGAGCGGTGGGTTAAGACCCATCCTGGATCTTCGAGCCCTGAATCGGTCCCTTCTCAGGCTGCCGTTCAAGATGTTCACGACGAAACGCATGCTAACATGCATTCGTCCCCAGGATTGGTTTGCAGCCATCGACCTGAAGGACGCGTACTTTCACGTCTCGATCCTGCCTCGACACAGACCCTTCCTACGGTTTGCTTTCGAGGGTAGAGCGTATCAGTACAAAGTGCTTCCATTTGGCCTCTCCCTCTCTCCCCGCGTCTTTACGAAAGTCGCGGAGGCTGCCCTGTCCCCTCTTTGGCAGATGGGCATTCGCATCCTCAACTATCTCGACGACTGGCTTCTCATAGCTCACTCGTGAGATCTGTTGTGCGAACAGAGGGACTTGGTGCTCCGGCACCTCAGCCATCTGGGCCTTCAGGTCAACCGAGAGAAGAGCAAACTCTCCCCAGTGCAGAGGATCTCTTTTCTCGGTGTGGAGCTGGACTCGGTCAGTATGACAGCCCGCCTCACCAACGAGCGTGCGCAGTCAGTGCTGAAGTGTCTGGGGTCATTCAGACACAAAACAGCGGTCCCTCTCAAAACATTTCAGAGGCTCCTGGGGCATATGGCAGCCGCAGCCGCAGTGACGCCGCTCGGCCTGCTTCATATGAGACCGCTTCAGCGCTGGTTACACGATCGAGTCCCGAGATGGGCATGGCACCGTGGCACACTCCGGATTGGCGTTTCCCCGCAGTGTCGCCGCCTGTGCTTCTGGCCCTTCGTTGCTTCCGACCGACAGTCCACGTGCTACCGACAGCACAGCGACTGTAGCCTACATCCATCAGGGTGGTCTACGCTCCCGTCGCATGTCACAACTCGCCCGCCATCTGCTCCTATGGAGTCAAACGTGGCTGAAATCGCTACGTGCCGTTCACATTCCAGGAGAACTCAACCGTGCAGCCGACCAGCTCTCACGGCAGTCCACCCATCCTGGAGAATGGCGACTCCACCCCGAGACAGTCCAGCTAATTTGGAGCCATTTCGGGGAGGCCCAGATAGATCTGTTTGCTTCCCCCGAATCCTCCCACTGCCAGCGGTTCCTCAACGAGGCTCCCAACAGCTTCGGCAGGGACGCACTGGCACACAGCTGGCCTCCGGGGCCCAAGTACGCCTTTCCCCCAGTGAGCCTCCTTGCACAGACACTGTGCAAGATCAGGGAGGACGAGGAGCAGGTTCTGCTGGTTGCGCCATACTGGCCCACCCAGACCTGGTTCCCAGAACTCATTTCCCTCGCGGCAGCCCCTCCCTGGAAAATCCCCTTGAGGAGAGACCTTCTTTCTCAGGGGATGGGCACAATTTGGCACCCGCGCCCCAATCTGTGGAACCTGCACGTCTGGTTCCTGGACGGGACGCGTCAGACCCCTCCGGCCTTCCACAGGCCGTGATAGAAACTATCACTCAGTCCAGAGCCCCCTCTACAAGGCAGGCTTATGCGCTGAGATGGGGTCTGTTCGTCGACTGGTGTTCCTCTCGCGGGGAGGACCCACAGAGATGTACGATTGCAGTAGTGCTTTCCTTCCTGCAAGAAAAGTTGGAGCGCAGGCTGTTCCCTTCAACTCTCAAAGTGTACGTTGCTGCCATTGCAGCATACCACGATGCAGTGGATGGAACATCCCTAGGTAAGCACCAACTCATCGTGAGGTTCCTGAGGGGTGCGAGAAGGGTTAATCCCCCCAGGCCGCACCCCATACCCTCTTGGGACCTCTCCGTCGCCCTCCAGGGCCTGCGGGAGGCCCCATTTGAGCCACTTGCGTCAGTTGAGCTAAAATATCTGTCACTTAAGACAGCGCTCCTGACCGCACTGGCCTCCATCAAGAGGGTAGGGGACCTACAAGCTTTCTCTGTCGACGAAGTGTGCCTAGAATTCGGGCCCGGCGATTCTCACGTCATCCTGAGACCCCGGCCTGGTTATGTGCCCAAGGTTCCCACCACGCCTTTCCGCGATCAGGTGGTGAACCTGCAAGCTCTGCCCCTGGAGGAGGCAGACCCAGCCTCTGCGCTGCTGTGTCCAGTTCGCGCTCTGCGTATATACGTGGACCGTACTCGGCACTTCAGACGCACCGAGCAGCTCTTCGTCTGCTTTGGAGGTCAGCAGAAAGGGAATGCTGTCTCCAAACAGAGGTTGGCCCATTGGGTGGTAGATGCCATCTCCCTGTCGTACCAAAACCAGGGAGAGCCATGCCCTTAGGTGTTCGTGCCCACTCCACACGGAGTGTTGCCTCATCCTATGCGTTGGCTCATGGCGCCTCTCTAGCAGATATCTGTAGAGCTGCGGGTTGGGCGACACCTAATACCTTCGCCAGGTTCTACAACCTTCGCGTAGAGGCCGTATCCTCCCGTGTCTTAACATAGACATCACAGGCGAGCGGGAGTCCGGCTGGTGTCGGCTTGCTGCGCCATTCCTAATGGATCCGTGCGCTATTTCCCTCGGTTGTTCCCTCCGGCGAACCTGGGTCCTCCATGCCCCGCAGTCAGGCCTAGTGCGGAGTAGTGCTTGTCTGTGCTCCGGTTGGGTCTCCTTCGCCCAGCAGGTTGTGGCAACATGTTTCAGTATTTTTCCACGGTCAGCCAGAAGGCCGATGTTTCCCTCATATATCCCTAAAATCTATGGATATATTGAATTTCTTGTGTTCCACATGTAGAGATTTCATGTGCTCCGCCCCCCCAACTCCTGCTTCAGTACAACTGGCATCCCTGTGGGGCCCCCTATTGGCCCCCAGGGCGTTGGGAAGGTTACGCTCATATCCGTCTGCTGACACGTCCGCCTGTCGGCACGCGGTGTGTTGCGTAACGCGACGTCTGATTCGTGGCCTGTTCCGTGGGTCTGTTCCCATATGTAACGTCGTAGTGAAACGACTGAAGGGGAACGTCTAGGTTACGTACGTAACCCTCGTTCCCTGAAGGAGGGAACGGAGACGTTACATCCCCTGCCACGACCTGACGTCGCGCTGACGCCGGGCTGCAGCTCGGCTCCTCAGCAAAAGCCTGAATGAGTGGTTGCACGCCGCCTTCTTATATACCCGTATATACGGGGGAGTGGCTCGGCATGCAAATACCACTCGCCAATGTTCATGAATGTTCATTGGCCTTTTGAATAAGGCTTGGAGATGACTGGACTCTTAAGCGAGTTCCCATATGTAACGTCTCCGTTCCCTCCTTCAGGGAACGAGGGTTACGTACGTAACCTAGACGTTTTTCCCCCCTCGCCCTATTGGAATTTCTTTTTTGTTTTCTGGTTTCTGGTTCACAAAAAGACCATTTAAATATGAATCCTGCAAGAATAATTGGCGTAGACACGTGGTTTCGTTTACTACACATACTTAAGTACACGTTACAATTGCCATCTCGGTAAATGAGTAAATCATCTCCAAAGCTTCTCTGAGAGTCACTTCATGAGCATTTTACTGAAATTGAAGGGTCTTTACGGTAACCCGTAAAACAAAAAGTTTGCTTAACTTGAAGAAACTGTGACAACAATATATTTTGTAAAGTAGAATGTACCTCTTGATTTTCTTCCATGTTTTAATTTTAACAGTAAACCTTTTTTCTTGTTGAAAAGGAAAGGTTTAATTTAATAATTTAATTTTGTTTCAAATTTTTATAATCATTAATCATTTTAATGTTTTATGCCTTCATTTGATTACCAGAAAAAATTAAATACACCACACAGAATTTATTAAAAAACATCAAGCCCTATTAAATAAATAAAAACAAATTACGTTTTTGTATAAATTCAGTTAATCAGACCATCTTTTTGATTATTAAAGTTTAATTAAACCATTAATATGGAATCCATAAAAATTTTAATGGAAAATAAAACAATTAAAAAAATAAAACATTTCATAGGGCCCTACAAATTTGATTTTTGTTAAACTTTTAATAAATTGCTGTTAAATTGTATAATTAATTATTTCAATTAATTATGTGTTATGATTAATGACATTTTTTTAACCATTAAAACCAGAAAAAATGAAAATGGAAAAAATCGAAATCCAGAAAAATTTGAATTTGGAAAAAATTCTGAATTTAGGGAAAAATAAATATGTTTGTTGTACATAAAAAATGTAAATGAAGAAAATAAAGGGAATATGTGAATGATAAATATGCATACTGTATTAGATAAGGAAAGGTGGATGATAAATATATATACTGTAAATAAATAAATGTGAATGAAAAATAAAGGAGGATAAATAAGTGATTCAATGAAAAAACTGTATTTTAATTTCCAAACAATTTAATCATACTGTAAATGTATTTATTAATTTGCTAATGTATTTGCATTAAATTAGTAATAATAATATAGTAAATGTAGTTATTATTACATTATATTTTTTATTTATGTATTCATACATGTATTTATGTACCTGTTTTTCATTCCACATTTATTTTAGGGCTGTCAAACGATTAATCGCCATTAATCGCATACAAAATAAAAGTTTGAGTTATCTAATAAAAGTGTTTGAGTTAACTAATAAATGTGTGTCTACTGTGTGTAATTTTTATGGATATATAAATATACTGAAATTAATGTTTATATTTAAAAGAAATATGTTATGTACCAAATATGTTTATTTATATATAATATAATTGATATAAAAATTATAATAAATACATATACTTGTAAATATATCTTAAATATATACATGAATGTGTTTGTATTTATAAATACATAATAATTACACACAGTAGACACACATTTTATTATTTTACACACACACACACACACACATATATATATATATATATATATATATATATATAAATATTAGGCAAACTCAAAAAACATTTATTTTGTATGCCATTAATTGCGATTAATCATTTGACAGCTCAGAGGCTTAAAAAAAAGTTTTATAATATAAATTAAGTTAACAAGTTAAGATTTAAACAGAGTAAGATGTGAAATGTGAAAGAACTATTTGTATTTTTAGGGGATGTACAGGTTTACAGATTGTGTGGCTGGGCCACATACAGTAACCCCACGGTGACACACTCGCACACACTGTCATACATTCATTCACAAAGCTTGCACACACATTGTGAAGCATCCTGCTGTGATTCACTTAAAATAACTGTCAAAGAGAGGCGCCGTTACACAGACAGACAGGAGGCCCTTAACAGCTCGGGGTCCATCACACACACGCACACTGCGGCTGACACGCACACTGTCACACACACTCTCACTAACGCTTTGAGCTCAAACGCCCGGGTTTGTGTCGTGACTGACACGAATATAGAGAGAAGCAGAATTTAAGGAAAGAAAGATGGTGAGAGATAAAAGAAAGAAAAAAACAGCGTGAGCGGTTTGAGTTTGAGCTATATAAGCTATACAGCTGACTCTTACACACACACCATACACTTGGACTGTTTTTTTTAACAGCTAATTATTGTATATTAGCATTACGGACTGACCCAAACATAACCCTTTTTTATTTTAGAGTAAAAAATATGTATATTAACTTTATTGAAATATTTAAATTACATGACAAGAAATTATGACTTAAAATATGGGGCATAATTAATTGCTTTAATTATTTATATAATAATTAACAATAATATTTTATTTTATACACAAAATATTTTATTATTGTTTTACACTACCTGTTTATTTCTTAAATTAACATTTTAAATTAACAGCACAAATTTTTATACGGAGCATGTTATATCAGATTTAGCTAAATTCTAAGTTTTTAGAATAAAAATATAGTTTATTTAGATATTTAAATTGAATGCATGACAAGAAATTATCAATTCACAATTTATATGGACTAATGGGCATGATTAATTCCATTAATTATTTATATTATTATTATTATTACAATTATAATTATTTATATACACAACTTTATTTATTTATTTATTAAATTAACAGCCCTAATTTTTATTATTGAATGATGTTTCATTAGATTTAGCTTACATCTGGGGACAATTTTAGAATAAAAAATGTTATTTAAAATATTATTTAAATTAAATATATATACAATTATTTTATTGTATATATACATGTCAAAGACAATTATTTTTAGAGAACTCCTTTTTAGAGTTAATTATATTTCATCAAATTTAGTTAACTTCTGGGGACATTTTTAGAATACAAATACTATTTCAATATTTTTATCAATTGCAGGATGATCAATTATGGATTTATTTATTAATTACTTAGGGTTTTATTTGTATTAATTTATATAATAATATGTATCTATGTATTTGCAATATTTATCAATTGCAGGATAAGAAATTATGACATTTATTAATTACTAATTAACATGTCAATTCAATTATTATTTTTATAGAACTCTTTATAGAAATTTAGATATTTTTTTAGTGTTAATTATATTTCAGCACATTTAGCTAACTTCTAGGCAAAAGTTTGTAAACCCACACACATACAAACCCTCACCTTCCTCACAGGTGGGTCCCAGCCAGGTGAGAGGACACGAGCAGTGACCTGTGCGCTGGTCACACTGGCCTCCGTGTGCACACTGGCACGAGTAAGAACAGCCTGGACCATAAAACCTGCTGTCACAAACTGAGAGAGAAAAGGTAAAGGTTTAAGTTTGAAGCAGCGTTGATGAGAGTTGTTTATGAGGATGTTTAAGATGTGTATGTGTACCATTCTCGCAGCGTTCTCCTGTCTTTCCGGGTGGACAGAGACACTGTCCAGTGGTCAGATCACAGGGCGCCCCATCACATTCACAGAGTTCTGCACAATCATGTCCAAAACGCCCATCATCACAACCTGTTACACACAGACATGCACAGTCAGAGAGACCATCAAAGTGACTTATTTATACTCTCATTGCTGTCCAATGAGCTTTCAAGCTTTCCACTGGAGTTTTAAGCTTCAGAAATGACACAAAAGCAAAGAAGTCCACGAGAATAATACGTCTTCTGAAGTCAGCAGCTCTACATGACAAATAGACATTACTCAATAGACAAAAAGTCATTACTCAGTAATAATCTTTCTTTCCAGTGAGCTGTTAACCACTGAGTCAGTGAGTCAAAATTGTCAAAAGAGAACTGAAAAGAGTCAAAAGAGAACTGTAAATTAAAGATTTAAAAGATTTGACTCAAAAGAACAATTTGTTCACAAAAGAGACTCATGGACATGCAAGAATGAGAGCTAGAACGCATGTCAAGATTTTCACAAAATAATGACATAATTGCAGTCTGTCATCTATATTGTATGGTTTCAGATGACCTGGAACATAGTTTTATGATACTTTCATAATTTTCATTATATTGAGGAAAGTCACCCAAACAAAAATTCACCTTTGTGTTCCACTTAAAGGGATAGTTCACTCAAAAATAAAAATTACCCCATGATTTACTCACTCTCAAGTCATCCTAGGTGTACATGATTTTCTTCTTTCAGAAGAATACAATCAGACTTATATTAAAAATGTCCTGGCTCTTCCAATCTTTATAATAGCAGTGAATTATAAAGCTATTATAAAAAATGATGGATGGATGTACTTTTTTGGGCTTCAAAATGTCAACACCCATTCACTGCCATTATAAAGCTCGGAAGAGCCAGGACGTTTTTTAGTATAACTCCGATTGTATTCGTCTGATAGAAGAAAGTCATATATACCTAGGATGGCTTGAGAGGTAATTTTAATTTTTGGGTGAACTATCCCATTAAGCAAGTAAGTCTTAAAATATAAAGTCTAATTTCATGCTGATGATGTAGATGTTGTTTTAAAGTTGATATGACTTACGTTTTTCACACTGGTCACCCTGGTAACCTGGAGGACACACGCACTGTCCGGTCACGTGATCACACAGGTGCCCATGTTTACAGTCACATGATTGAGCACAAAGCTCACCAAAAAAGCCAGCGGGGCATCCTGAGATAGGGAACCATTTCATAGCATTACATATAATATCAGATTTCTCTTTCAAAATTGTAGAGCAGCAGAAATGTCAGAAATATCAGAAATATCAGAAATATTTAAATTATGAAGATAATTATAAAGAAGTCTGTCACTCACGGTGTTGACAGGCAGGGCCATAATATCCAGACGGACAAGAGCAGCGTCCCGTGAAGCGATCGCATGTACTGTTATTCTGACACACACACTCCTGCTCACAGTTTACACCATAGTGACCTGGGACACAAACTATCGCACACACACAATAGTGTTCAGATGAATTAATCCATCCAGTGGCCAAACATAAAGTCATAGTGAATTTGGAAGGAACCTCAGGTATTAAGACTCGTCTAGTTTATTATAACGTAAATGATGTCTCTTACTTAAATATGTAGTAGAAAACCTATAGAAGATTTACGTTACTTAAAAAATGCATTGTTTTATACATATTTTGGACTGTAGGGGGCGCCATTATTTCGATTACATGAAACTGTTGACTTGTTGAGTTACTGGTGCTACCTGTTGCTATTTTCACCAGAACACAACTTGGAAAAAAAAAATACTGATACAATGCCACATTAGCAGACCACAGCTACTAAAAAGAGCTTACAAATGGCAGAGACGAGACACGCTAGATGCCATCCTGGCAGGATGTAAACGTGCCGACTCTTGTAATGACGCCACTACCACTGAAGGAGTTTCTCAGCGTGGATTTCACTCAATATCCAGGGCGTTCAGACTCCTTGTAGGGAAAAATCAATGGTACGACACTTGGTTTAAGCCTACGCTTATATCCATCACCACCTGTTAGCTCTTTCAGTAGCTGTGGTCTACTAAAAGCCTCAAAGGCATCAGGGCTAAAGTGGAAAGAACAAAGACGCAGGTCTTTAGGAAGTTTTATTTGTCCACAGGCATCTTTCCATTCTTTTCTTACATCGCTTCTAGACTTACATTGCTTCTCTTGTTGCCCTTTGACTGAAAATTACAACCAAAAGCCGTACAATGTGGCATCATATCAGTATTTTATTTTCCAAGCTGTGTATTTTGAGTTGTGTTACGGTAAAAATAACAACAGGTAGCGACAATAGCTCAACAAGTGCAACCATTTGACATTGTTGGACATCTTTCATGGGTTTTCTACTACATATTTCAGTAAGAGACACCATTTGTGTTATATTAAGCTGTACAAGGTCTTAATATCTGAGGTTCCTTTTAAAGTACTCAAATTTAAGTATTAATTTAATTCCTGGTTATGTTGGAATGGAGGTCATTACAATCTTAAAATACCTGAATGGATACAAACTATGAAGTTGTGAATTTGTCTACTTGTTTACCTTTTTCACAGTGTTGTCCGGTCCAGCCCAGTCCACATCTACATGTCCCATTCACAGGGTCACACAAGCCTCCGTTCGCACACGTACAGAAACTCCGACACTGCGTTCCATAGCGCCCTCTAGGACACACTGCACGAGGACAATTTCACATTTAACAGCAATAATTTGTCATAACAAAAATGCTTAATATGCATAAATATGAGAAGTGTTGTTTTGTTTCATCATGTAGCAATTCACGCAGGTTGTGGAAACAACTGGATGTCTTGGCTGTATCTGTACGCTCTGTGTTTCAGCAAGGCGCATGGATCTGTCTTCAATTTGGACCACATGAGGATGGTTTACCAAGCACTGATTAATCCTCATCCAGCACTAAATTATACTGTCAACACTTAATTTCCACTGGATATCTCATTTTAGCCTGAAACCATACTTATTCCGTACAGGAAAAAAAAGAAGTTGTGGCCTGGTGAGCTTAGCGAATTTATTTATTTTTATCCTGGGCTACAGTGCATGACCGAAAAAATGTACAACAGCTCATGTTCATAAGTTAAGAAAAGCCCTATTTGAATAGCACCAATCTTGTGAATGGTACATTTGTGTTTCATGGGTATAAACTACCAAAGTTTGGGATTGGTAAGATTTATTAAAGTTTTTTGAAAAAAGCATCTTATTATTTGATCAAAAACACAGTAAAAATAGTAATACTGTAAAATATTATTTTATATGTATTTAATTTATATATATATATATATTTAATGTATTTTATATATTTATTAGTGCTGTCAAACGATTAATCGCTATTAATCACATGCAAAACAAAAGTTTTTGTTTACATAATATATGTGTGTGTACTGTGTATATTTATTATGTATATATGTATATATTTAAGAAAAATATGTTATGCTTATATATTAAAAATATTTTGAAATCTTTTGAATGGAAAAAATGCATCATAGTTTACACAAAAATTGTAAGTAGCACAACTATATATATATATATATATATATACAATTTTTATACACACACACATGTATATATATATATATATATATATATATATATAGCTACTTACAATTTTTGTGTAAGTAAGAACAGAATTTAATTGAAATATAATAGAATTTATAACATTTAAAAAAAAATCTTCAATGTAATTTTTTAAATTGCACTTTTAAATACATTTTTTAAATTATTTTATTATTACAATTATTTATTATTACAATTATTTTGTATTTTGTAAATTTAACGTTTTTTCTCATTTATTCGACCTGTCAAATATTATAACTAAATCTGAATTCATCACTTTTTTTGTTGCACCTTTGTTACGGATTTATACCTTTTGCTAACTTTCTGGGCCAAATACAGTAAATTAATTTATTCCTTTAATCATATACATTCCACATCCAGACAACAGACACTCTACCGAGATCCCAAATCCTGTCCAAATGAGTACAGGAAAACACGTGTTAATTCTATGCTAATAATTGTTAATCCATCCAAAAAGTCATTAAGACGGTACTGTTTTTCAGTTCAGGATGTGTGTTCATTGTTATACTGTACCAGGACAAACATTCAGCAGACTTTCCCTCGAGCCAAACACCTCATTGTTTTATCTATTAACTATGTCCTGGTCCAGACGGAAACTTCCAGTAACAACAAGAGC
This sequence comes from Labeo rohita, assembly GCF_022985175.1. Lineage (NCBI taxonomy): Eukaryota > Metazoa > Chordata > Actinopteri > Cypriniformes > Cyprinidae > Labeo > Labeo rohita. The sequence goes on along the minus strand of NC_066883.1, from coordinate 30,246,232 downwards.
ACAGATGGCATTATTTTCAAATAAACTCTGAATTTCTCAATTACTACAATTAGCACAGGCCCTCTCATCCCTCAAAATGCATTTAAAGAGCTAGCCACACATGCGATCGCTCGATCACAAACAGCCACACACACGTGCACAAACACACACACGGCACACACAAGTTTACTTAAGCTCTAGATCATTAGTGCAATGGCAAAGTGGGTCCGATTTGGCAGCGCAGCAAAAGAGCAATCATGTTTCTTTGGGTAATTTAGATTGGGAAAACAATAAGCCAATCGCTTTGATTCGCTTGCTTATTTATTTGTTTCCTCGCCAGCAGATCCGCCGACACGGAACATAGAGAACCAGCTACTTATAGTTGTCTGTAAACATTAAACATGGGGAACGTAAGCAGTGGCACGTCTGCGAGACGCTCCGCGCCCGCGTTTTCGAGGAGGCTAAGAAAATCCCTCCTGGAAAGTCCCGTTCCATTCCCACTGATGAGTGATGAAACACTAAGATTAGGAATCTGATCTCTCGCTTCTGTTCTTCAGGAAAAGGGCCGCTGCGATCAAATTCCCTCACGCAGGAAACTGGAGAAATTTGTTAACTAAATATTGTAAATAAGCCCTGGGAGAGAATCAGGAGGAGGGTAAATAGTGCCTTCAAGTACAGGACTGGGAGACGCGATGCATTTCGATGTTGTTTTGCTTATGAAGTCATCATAACACTTATGGTTTTCACAACCTAACAAGATAAAGATGTGAATGTTGTATATTTTGAAGGGAGGGACCATGGATGGGTGAAGGCACAAAATAAAAGAAGTAATGAATGGCTGAGGGTGGAAAAGTTGGCAAGATAAGTGGGGAAAAAGCAAATAAGAGGAATGAAAAGGAAAAAAGTGGAACAGCTATTCACAATGTTGTTATTGTTAACTGAAACTATTTTTTTCATTATTTGAAATTAAGGTGAAATAAAATAAAAAATTGACAACTAACTGTAATAAAATAAGATGAAGAGCTAACATTACTATAAATAAAACTGAAATAAAAATCTAAGTAGAAAAAAAAAATACTGTAATCATTTAAAAATAATGCTAAAATAACCTAAAACATACCTTGTTCACAGGAAGGTCCTGTTCTACCAGGGGCGCAGTTACACCTCCCCGTCTCTGGGTGGCACTGTCCTTGCTCTCCACACAAACACACCTGAGCACAGTCTCTCCCATAGTGACCTGTAGGACAACCTGAGAAAAAATTCAGAGAAAAAGAAAAACAAATTCGCTACACTGTAAAAAACAATTTGTTGAGTCAACTTAAAATAATTTGTAACCTGTCAACTCAGAAAAAGTTTATTCAACTTGAAATGTTAAATTACACTAAGTGACAGCTTAGATATTTGAGTTGAATCAACTTAAAATTTTAAGGCAGCGGGGTTGCTTACCCATCTGCTAAGTTTAGCAAACACAAATATCTAAGTTGTTACTTAGTACAACTTAACATTTCAAGCTAACTAAACTTATTTTAGTTGACTGAACTTAAAATTTTAAGGCAGCAGGGTAACAAATTATTTTAAGCTGACTTAACAAATTATGTTTTTTATTTTTTACAGTGTAGAAATGCAGAATGAAACAGCGGGCTCTTTTTTTTTTTTTTAAAGGAGACGCATTATGCACATTTTTACAATATAAAAATCTCAGGTGTCCCCAGAATGTGTCTGTGATTTTTCAGCTCAAAATACCCCACAGATCATTTTTTATATCATTTTGAAAAAGCCTATTTTGAGTGGAAGCAGAAAAACTGTTTTTGTGCATGTCTCTTCAAACGCAAATGCACTCGTACCTCAGATTGCTAAAAACAATGTTTGGTTTTGATTATCATGTCTATCGTGCTGAAATCATGCATTTTAAAGCCATATCAGTTTAAATTTTTGATAAACGGTTTTCTGTGTGCAGAGTAGGCGTCTGTCACTCTGCACGTGAGTACTAAATTTATTTCTCTTTCATGTCTTATTGTGCTTAAACTGTCAAATACACTCACACAGGAGCTACAACAACAGTCAGTTATGTATGTGAAGGTAAACAGCTGGGAAATATATTGCATGTTTATATTAGATCTGTGTGGCAGCAGCGTAATATACAATAAATAATTCAATAAATCCACTGCTTTCTTGTCTCCTCTGAGGCTGGGACTCTAAATAGTGCTCTGTGCTCGTCTGTGTAGCCAACGACAGAACAGTTAGCATGCTTTGCTTGAACTTTCACCATGATGTTAGAACTGGTACATCGTTGTCACTTGCAAAAACACAATGGCGGCGCCGTGGGTTGAAACATGCAGATTAATGGTCTATTCTTCTTCACATTTTCTGGGTTGGATGCACCGGGGACCCAATTATAGCACTTATACACGGAAAAAGTCATATTTTTTAAAAGCTTTAAAGTCACCTTTAAAAGCTAAGCTACATTTAATTTGATACTTTCTTGAGATGCTAAAAAAAAGCAGTAAGATGCAATGTCTGTCTGATGTATGTTTAAATAGACTGACAGTTAACGTGGCCACACACACTTGGGCAATTGATTATCAGGATCTTACTAGTGCTGCAGTTGGGTCCCAAGTATCCCGGCTGACAGATGCAAGAGCCAGTCTTGAAGTCACATTGGCCTCCATTGGCACATCTACACCTCTTCTTACAGTAGGGGCCGTAGGTGCCCTCTCGACATCCTGTAACAAATTGTATACATTTTCGTACATTTAGAAAACAATGCATAAACATATAAATTGTACTCATAACTACATAACATACAGATACACTACCATTCAAAAGTTTGAGGTTGGTAAAATTTAAAAAAGTTTTTAAAAATGCTCTTACATCAAAAAACTATAATATTGTGAAACATTATTACAATTTAAAATAGATGCTTTTTATCTGAATATATTTTAAAATGCAATTTATTTCTGTGATGCAAAGGTGAATTTTTAGCATCATTACTCCAGTCCTCAATGTCACATTATCCTTCAGAAATCATTCAAATATGCTGATTTAGAGTTCAAAAAACATTTCTTATTATCAATGTTGAAAATGGTTGTGCTGCTTAATATTTTTGTAGAAACTGCAATACAATTTTTTCAGTATTTTTGGATAAGCAGAAAGCTCAAAAGCATTTTTTTATAATAGAAATCTTCTGAAACATTGTCTTTACTTTCACTTTTGATCAATTTAATGCATCCTTTTTTTCATAAAAGTATTTATTTCTTACAGAAAATATATTTTGACCTCAAACTTTTGAATGGTAGTGTATATGGTTATATACTCATTTTCTATTAGCTTAGTTCTAGACGAGTTGATTGAACAACTATTATTAGGTCAAACAGTTGAGATCTGCAGAATACGTCTTACTGAGGTGACAGCGGTTGCCATAGTAACCAGGTAGACAGGTGCATTTCCCAGTGACGTGGTGACAGCTGTACTGATCTCCAGAACATGTGCACGTCTGAGAACAGTTCGGGCCGAACCTGCCCTGAGGACACACTGAGAGAGAGAAAACATGAGAAACTGACACAATACATGCAGAGATGACTTTAAAAACGTGTGTGGGTTTTCCATAAAATGTCAAGTCGTCTAGACACATTCCTGAAAAGGCATCAGGCCTCAGACAGGAAGGAGATATGATATGATATAAACGGGAGGCTAGACATTTTATTTAACGTCATTCAGACATGCTTACTTTCATACATTTTCACATATGTCTGGAGTATCTGACAGAAACCAGGCCATAGGAGTGCGATTTGGATATGTGTCCACTACATACCACAAATCCATATCACACACACACACTGAAAGAAGCTTATATAGGAATACATGAGACATGAGTGTATTCAGGGCTCAACTATATATATATATAACTGAAGGTTCAAACGCTCGCTCAAACTATGAAGCTGGGGGTGAAAACTTTTGAACAGAATGGAGATGTGTACATTTTTCTTATTTTGCCTAAATATCATATTTCTTTCATTTAGTACTGCCCTTCACAGGCTACAGAAGATTATTTTAAGTTAAATTTATCCTGATCTTCAAATTCCAAAAGTTTTCACCCCCCAGCTCTTAATGCCTTGTGTTTCCTTCTGAAGCATCAGTGAGTGTTTCAACCTTCTGTTATAGTTGCATATGAGTCCTTCAGTTGTCCTCAGTGTCAAAAGATGGATCTCAAAATCATACAGTCATTGTTGGAAAGGGTTCAAATATACAAAAATGCTGGAAAACCAAGCAATTTGTGCAACCTAAAGAATTTTTCTGAAGAACACCAGGCGGTTTAACGGTTCAGGACAAACAAGGTTTTTTGTGTTTTACACAAAAAACACAGCTGTGGATCATTCAGTGTTAAGAATCAAGGGTATGCAAACTTTTGAACTGGGTTATTTTAATAAATTCAACTATTATTTTCTCTTGTGGACTATATGTAAACATCTTTTCTGTGAAATATCTTATTCAAGTCAGTACTAAATAAACAATAACATGCATTTTGTATGATCCCTCTTATTTTGGTAAAATAATTAACATCTTTAATGATTCTGAAAGGGGGACGTAAACTTTTGGCCTCAATTGTAGTGTATATACATGCATACAACATTACAGCACTGTAACTTTCAATCTTATCACAAAACAAATGTGTAAGTTTCCAAAACATAAAAACACATGTACGACAAGTCAACAATCTAGCATGTAGCAAAAAAGCCCATCTGGAAAAGAGATAGGGCTGTCAACTGGATTCAGTGTCATCCTTATTGTTGAGACTAATACATATCTGTGTTTATTCATGTATAAATGTGTGTGTGTGTTTGTGTGTATGTGTGTGTATTCACCCAAGCGGCATGTGTAAGAGATAAGTTCAGACTCCAGACTAAAGAGAATAATTAGACTGTTGTCATTAGCCGTGTCTACTGCAGTGTGTATGTGTGTGTGTTCATGTCTGTTCCAGACTTCTTATCCTTACACAGACAAAAACAAAGCCTGCTGTTTGAGTTGGCCGCTCAGCGCTAACCTTTATCAGATGTCTCACATCCACAGAGAGAGAGAAAGAGAGAGTGAGAGGGGTGGGCGGGTGTTGAAAGAGAGTCAGGGAGCAAAACCCCAGCGTGTGTAATGTAAAAATGATAGAGAGACACAGGGAGAAGTGAATTACAAGCGAAAGAAGGCTGTTTGTACATCTTTTTAGTGTATTCTAGAGTGATGAATTGAATGAAACGTTACTGTAAATTAAAAATTAAGTCTTAAATTAAAAACGGATGTTAGTCTTTTCTTCCCTTTGTTTTGATTAGGCTGCTCAGATGAATGGATGTATAAATGGATAGATCACTGATTCCTGAGTACTCTGACAAAACAAGCAACATATGGGATTAGGGGTATAATTCTCATTTTTTTTTTTTTTTTTCCCTCACAACATTTGTGTTATAAATACTGGAAAATCTAGACTACAACGTGATTTTAAACCAATTTTTAGCTCAGAAAGTCACTACAGTCATATCCAAAATGTTTTATAGCATACATGTATTAAGTAAAGCAGTCATTTTTGTTTCTTTCTGGTGTTTCTACAGTAATGAGACCTATTTAAATTAAAGGAAATCGTTTTAGATATTAGGGTTGTAACAAAAACATATAAAAAAATCAACAAAAATCAAAAAAGCACAATTTCATATATAAGGCTAACTGTATTATTGCCTGACTTTATATAAGTTTTTAAATAAAAAAATAAATATATATATAACATATATTTCAAAACCTTTTTTATATGGTTTCACTCCATATGTTTTACTATTTTATATATACACTACCTGTCAAAACTTTTTGAACAGTAAGATTTGTAATGTTTTTTAAAGAAGTCTCTTCTGCTCAACAAGCCTTCATTTATTTGATCCAAAGTACAGCATAAACAGTAAAATTTTGAAATATTTTTATTATTTCAAACTGGTTTGAATATATTTTAAAATGTAATTTATTCCTGTGACTTCAAAGCTGAATTTTTAGCATTATTACGCCAGTCTTCAGTGTCACATGATCTTTTAAATAGTCATTCATTCAAATATTCTGATTGGCTGTTTAAAAAACATTTATTATTATTATGTTGAAAACAGCTGAGTAATATTTTTAAGGTTTCTCTGATGAATTGAAGGTTCAGAAGAACAGTATTTATCTGAAATAGAAATATTTTGTAATAATATAAATGTCTTTATCATCACTTTTGATCAATTTGAAGCATCCTTGCTAAATAAAAGCATTCATTTCTAGAATTTCTTTCCCAAAAAAACAAAAACAAAAAAACAATTATGCTGACTCGAAGCTTTTAAATGCTTTTTATTTTTTTATGAAAGCTTTTTATTTCAGATAAATGCTGATCTATGGATCTTTCTATTCATCAAAGAATCCTGTTTTAAATATTGATGATAATAATAACAATAAAAATGTTTTTTGAACAGCAAAACAGCATATTAGAATGATTTCTGAAGGATCATGTGACACTGAAGACTGGAGTAATTATGCTAAAAAAATATAGCTATGATCACAGGAATAAATGACATTTTAAAATATATTCAGATAGAAAGTTATTTTAAATAGTAAAATTATTTCACAATATTACTGCTTTTACTGTATTTTGGATCAGATAAATGCAGGCTTGGTGAGCAGAACAGACTTCTTTAAAAAACTTACTGTTCAAAAACTTTTGACTGGTAGTGTGTGTATACATATATATATATATCTCATAGGAATAAATCACATTCTATAATATATTAAAACTGACAGAAATGCTTTAAACTGTAATGATATTTCACAATATTACTGTTTTTACTGTATTTTAGATCAAATAAACACAGCCTAGGTGAGCATAAGAGACTTCTTTCAAAAACTTTTTTTTCCTTACCGATCCTCAAACTTTTGAGTGGCAGTCTGTATAAAAATATTTATATTGCATCTGTTTAATATATATTAGTCTACGTGAAGTACTGAGTTACGATCTTACAGGTGGTAGAAAGTGTTGCTATTTTAAAACCTTATGAATCAGAAGGATGAATGAAATAGAGAAAGGTCTTACTCGTCTCACAGCTGTTCCCAGTGTACCCTGCAGGGCAGCCACATCTGCCCGTCACATGATCACAGGCCACGCCCCCCAGACAGATGCATCTTTGCTCACAGTTCCTACCGAACCATCCAGATGCACAGGCTATACACAAAACATACAGACAGTGAGAGAGAAAGCAGATGGATTGCGGAGTGAGCAGCCCGCGTTCAGCCATGTGAACATTCCAGCATGTAATGGAGACAGAATACAGTAATTTGTGTGATGACATGTGAATCGCTGCTATCAGTGCTTACAAACTCCTCACTATAAATCACCATAATCACTTACATCTTACTAACTACAGCCAAATAAAGCACTCTGAGTGAGTCTGTGAGAGGGGAAGACAGATGTGTTTATGAGTATATAGGGTCTTTGAGGTGGTGGTGAAGCACGTTTGTGTGTTTTGTGTAAGGGAAGGGCTATTTATGTGTAGATATTAAATAATAATAGATGAGTATTTTAGATTTGAATTAGTGAGTGTGTGTGTTTAAGCTCACTCTGTTGGCAGCTGGTTCCTGTCCACCCAGGTGTGCACCTGCACTGGCCACTCACAGGGTCACATGACCCTCCATTGTGGCAGTTACATGATTGACTGCAGTTGGGACCAAATGTACCTAATGGACAAGCTATAACACAAACACATATTTATATTAAAGCAAACTTTTAAAAATCTAAATATGTAGTACTTTGTGCAATGCAAAAATGTTTGTCTTCATTTACTCACATACAGATACATATTCATTGATGCAACAGATGCTCTAAATACCCATCTTATGCTTAATTTACTTAGCCTCAAGTCATCCAAGATGTTCATATCTTTCTTTCTTCAGTCAAAAAGAAATTAATGTTTTTGAAGAAAACATTCCAGGATTTTTCTTCATATAGTGGACTTCAGTGGGAGCCAATGGCTTGAAGAGCTTCAAAGGGCTCTACACAATCCCAGCTGAGGAATAAGGGTCTTATCTAGCGAAACGATCGGTCATTTAAAAAAAAAACATTAAAAATTCCATACTTTTTAATGACAAATGCTTATCTTGCACTAGCTTGACTTCCTGCAATCCACTGGAAAGGTCAAAGGCCCAGTGTTTACAAAGTGAACATGCAAAGATTGTAAAGCGCCCTTCACAAAAACGGTAAAACAACGTTGGATGATATTGAAGTTGGAGAAAAAAATGAGATGGAGTTTTGCACCGGAGTACACAGATGAAGCAGCTCTTGATATTTCCGATGTGATTACGTAACACGTGAAGTCGTGGAAGAGCATCACAGAGCTAGTGCAAGATGAACATTTGTGGTTAAAAAGTATATACATTTTTATTTTTTTTAGAAAATGACCGATCATTTCACTACATAAGACCCATATTCCTCAGCTGGGATCGTGTAGAGCCCTTTGAAGCTGCATTGAAACTGCATTTTGGACCTTCAACCTGTTGAAGTCCACTATATGGAGAAAAATCCTGGAATATTTTCCTCAAAAACCTTACTTTCTTTTCTGAAGAAAGAAAGACATGAACTTCTTGGATGATTTGGGGGTGAGTAAATTATCAGAAAATGAACTAATTCCTTTAGGTTTCTAAAAGTCTCTTGTGAATTTATTTATTTGCTCAAAAACACTAAAAAACATTAATATTGTAAAATATTATTACAATTTAAAATAACTGCTTTAATGTATTTTATTTCAACGTGTAATTTATTCCTGTGACAAAGCTGAGTAATAAGTACACTAAATATAATTAGCGATTGATGCTATTTACAGTAGGTGAAAATAGCATTTTTTCTTAGCAATAGATGCTATTTACACTAAGTGCAAAAAGCAATGGATTCTATTTACACTAAGTGTAAATGGTGATATATTCTACTGACACTATGTAAAAATAGCAGTATGCAGTATGCAGTGATATTAGTTAGTTGCTATTTAATCTAATACTTTTTATTAACAGGATTAAATAGATGCCGCCTTATTGAGACAATAAAGACCTCCCTACACCAACCCCTAACCCTAACCGATAAACATAGCGAGGCAGTTTATTTTCCACTTTTCGATTATTTCCTTCATTTTATTGAAAATAAATGCCTTTCTGATCTGATATGTGATGTGACCTGGTGCTTTATGTAAAATATGGTAAATTTAATTATATTATGCTGTAGCAGGGCTCGACAATATGGAGTGCCCGATGGCCCGGGGTCAGCGTGAAAGATGCTCGGGACATTTGGCGAATTTGTCACTGGCCCGATTGTTGAGCCCTGTGTAGTATTAAAAAGTACACAAACAATGGGGACCATTTGCACCAATAAAACAATCATATTACGGTTATTACTCCCACCCACATTAAACTTTATCCAGGCTACAGTGTGGCACAAGTATATAAGCCTGTGAAGTGTAAAAAACCCTTATGTGTCCAGTTAACAAAAATGTGTTTTAACACACTTTATGTGATGCCTGTAAGTGATTCAGACTTAGCCTGACTGCATTAACTTTAGCAGACATGCTACCACAAAACGAAGTATAAATGACAAAAAGCAGACGCAAATCAAAATAATGATTTAAGATTTCCATGCTTTAAAAAAAAAGAAAAGAGGGCTACAAAACTAACTAATAACATCACTCGACTCCAGAGAGGTTTCATCACGGTTGAGATTACCCTACAAAACATGTCATGGGAAAGCCAGACGTAAAAATAAAACTTCTGAGAGAGGGATCTTTAACACAAACCTCACTTCATTAAAAAGAGAGGGAGAGTGAAACAGCAAGAGAGATAAATCTTTATTGGGCCCCTGATCTATTAAACTACTGACGGGAGATCGCATGAGAAGACGGTTGGTACTAAACCAATGTGCCGCAGAGCTCTCTTTAAAAAGCATCTTAGCCTAATAAAATACTGACAGATGCACAAACGGAACGCTCCTAAAAAGCATCCTTGCATGGTAAACACAAACATACACAGATGAGATATGCCGACGGACGTGTTTAACCTTTCTGCAGCCCACCGGGGGGCATTTCCCCCTCTTTATACGCACAAACACATGCTTTAAGAAATGCATCGGCGTGTCTGTGAGGTGATAAACTGTCTAGGAGGCCTGTGTTTGGGTGAGCTGCTTTCAGAGATTGTTGGGTTATTTCTGTGCGAGGATGCGGCGTTCAGCCGGAGATGAGCCTCCAATCACACCCCGTTTTAATGATGTGGGCGGCTTACCCAGAATGCATTGCGGCGGTGCCCAGCCGGGGGTGCAGCGGCAGGCGCCTGTGATGTGGTGACAATGGGCCTCGTTCCCGCACTGGCACATCTGCACACAGTCCTGCCCGTAAAACCCAACAGGACATCCTACAGAGGAGAGGAGATTTGAGTCAGCAACGTCTCTGTGTGTGCGTTGTAACGAGCAGTACATCATTGGAAAGTCACGCTCACGAGAGCCAACTGGATGTCAACGTTCTGATTCGAATATAATTAGGTTAGTGTTTTACTAGCATCCGTGCGGACGTATCCATCTTTCATCCCTTCATCCTGCTCATCTTTCTTTTTCATGTCTCATTACCTACCGAATGCTCGGCGTGTGAATTGCTCTCATCAGCATTAATTGTGTGATCTCATTCGCCACATGTGCGGCACATCCTCACCACAACAAAGCCGACGTGTGTATGAGGAAGACAGACAGACAGACATTTCTAGGAAACCAGAACACCTGCTGAGTCCTCAGGTTCACTGTCTGGGTACAGAAATATGCCTCCTGTGCAAATATTCCCCGAACTCACATTTTTTCACTTAAATCACAGGTTTTTCAACTCACACTTCATGCAAAACTCACATAAAAATGTAGTGCACCTGGCCAAAAATGGTGTTGTATTAATGCTTGATGAACAGTTTTTTTTTAGTCAGACTTGAAAAATAAAATAAAATAAAATAAAATAAAATAAAAAGCTCATTTAGCTAACATAAAAGTTTTGGCTTATGAATGTTGGATATTTTTAAAAGGCAGCTTTATCAAATCACACTTCATGCACAACAAAATCTAGTGGCTAAAATGTATATTTCTTGCTTTAAAGGGTTGCAAACTAAACTAAACTAAACTAAACTAAACTAAAAAAAGGTTTGTCATGAATGTTGGACATAACTAAAGCCCAGCTTTTTCAAATCACACTTAATGCACAACAAAATTTTGTGGCTAAAATGTATACATCTTATGAATATTAGATATTTTTCCAAATAAAGCCACAACTAAATCGAGTGGCTAATATGTATATTTCTTGTTTTAAAGTGTTGCTTACAAAAAAAAAAAAAAAAAATATATATATATATATATATATATACACACACATATGTATATATATATATATATAATAAAAAAAATAAATGAATAAATAAAATAAAATTGTATACTTCTTGCTTTAAAGGATTGATTATTAAAATCAAATTAAATTAAATTAATAAAAATAAAATAAAATAAAATACTAAAATAAATTTAAACTTCCTGCTTTAAAGGGTTGCTTATTAAAATAAAATAAAATAAAATAAAGATTTGGCTTATGAATATTTTTCCAAATAAAGCCACAACAAAATTGAGTGGCTAAAATGTATGTTTCTCGTTTTAAAGTTTTGCTTTTAAAATAAAATAAAATAAAATAAAATAAATAATTTAAAGGGTTGCTTATTAAAATAAAATAAAATTGCTAATAAAATAAAATTGCTAATAAAAAAAAAAAAGGTTTGGCTTATGAATACTGAATATTTTTTCCATCTAAAGCCCAGCTTTGTTAAATCACATTTCATTCATAAAATCTAGTATATATATATATATATATATATATATATATATAAAATGAAATAAAATTGATTAATAAAATAAAATAAAATAAAATAAAATATATTTAGCCAACTAAAACACACCATCCACAGGTTCACTGTCTAGGTACAGAAATATAATTAAAATAGCATTTCTAAACAACAATAAATAAATAAAATTGTGAAAAGTGAACACGGTATACCATAATAGGCAGCTAAAAACATGCATGATAATTCATGCACAACAGGACAACAAAAATATATTAACATTAAGTACATTCATTCATAAGATTTTACAAAACATTTGAACCCTTTCTTGTTGGTCTTGGTCTTGTTGTCTGGCTGTTTGACAACGATCAGATTATCCAAATCAAAACTTAAGCAGTTTGCTTCTTTGGAACACATTATGTAATCTTGTTTACGTTTGTTTAGAAACATTGCCTTTGTTAACGCAGTGTATCCAATATGAACCTACAGTACACTTTGTACAGACTCCACTTACACGGCTACTGCCTTTCATTCACACACACACAAACAAATGAAATCGGAGTCTTTCTGTATGAGCACAAGTGTAGACAGACATCCATACAATCAGGCATGTGGCACGCAGATGCACGCGATCATAGGAGATCGGTTTTGTATTCCATCAGCCTGATAAGATCTTGTAAAGCGCGTGTGCGTGAGCGTGTAACGGCAGCGGATGGTTGTGATCGGCCTCAGCCGGTAAAATGTGTTTCACGGCTGAGGCCTTCAGAGATGGAGACCGATGATAGCACTCAAAAGCTGGCTAAAGACCCGCCACATGTGTGTGCGCGTGTGTGTGTGTCTGCTGTTATTCAGTCGGTTTGTATGATTAAGAAGCATGGAAGACATCTGAGCCTGTGGAACATGAGTGGAACTGCTGGCTACATCCAGATGAACTACCGAGTTGAAAACGTCCCAAAACGGACAGGGGAATGGAATTGTGGGCCTGCCGAGACTCGATCTCTGTAGTCACAGGCTGATTTATTAAAGATGAAATCTGTGAATGTAAAAGTCCACTATAAACCAAAACAATCTGCTTTTACGCGTCTAAATCGATGGCAGTGGAGTTGACGCAGATGGAGATGGAACGCTAACGGTCCCCTAAGACCTGGTTTTGCCCCATCCAGATCCTCTTTGTTAGATTTCAGTTGATTTTGGACAGTTCTACTACTCTTTTTCTCTGTTGTGCAGAATCTAGATCTGACCTGTCGGCCCTGGTTATCGTATGAATGATAGTTTGCTGCTCCGTCAACCACATCATATGAATACTAGTTATTTTGGCTTACATCCTGCAAAAAGACACTTTCAAGATTTTTCATGATTTGGACTACACTGGTTATGTTGTATGTTTTTGATTCACTGAAAAGGATTGGCCCAGGATAGTCATATTTTTCATGCTGTATATTTCTGATTTACTAAAAATCGGACTACACTGATCACGCTGTATGTTTTTGATTGACTAAAAAAAAACATTGGGAACATAGTAATTTGGTTATGAATTGAACTACATTAGTTGTGCTGTCTGTTTTAGATTCACTGAGAACAAGTTTTTAAAAGAATCATTTGTGACCCTGGATCACAAAACCAGTCGTAAGGGTCATTTTTTCAAAATTGAGAGTTATTCATCATTTGAAAGCTGAATAAATAAGCTTTTCATTGATATATGGTTTGTTAGGATAGGACAATATTTGGTCGAGATACAACTATTTAAAATCAGGAATCTGAGGGGGCAAAAAAATCAAAATATTGAGAAAATCACCTTTAAAGTTCTTCAAATAATGTTCTTAACAGTGTATATTACTAATCAAAAATTAAGTTTTCATACATTTACAGTAGGAATTTTACAAAGTATCTTAATGGAACATGATCTTTACTTAATTTCCAAATGATTTTTACCATAAAAGAAAAATCAATAATTTTGACCCATACAATGTATTTTTGGCTATTGCTACAAATAAACCCCAGCGACTTAAGACTGGTTTTGTGGTCCAGGGTCACATTTGTTCATGAATTGGACTACACTGATCACACTGTGCTTCTGATTCACTAAAAAAAACCTCATTAAAAATAAAAAAAAAGAATCATTTGTTCATAAATCGGACTACACTGATCACGCTGCATGTTCTTGATTCACTAAAAAACAGTTTTTTAAAACTGTCATTTGTTCATGAATTAGATTACGCCGATCACGCTGTATGTTTCTGATTACTAAAAAAAGAACACGTTTTTTAAAAAAAGGAATCACTTGTTCATGAATCGGACTACACTTATGCTGTTTGTTTTTGATTCACTAAAAAATAACTAATTTTTTAAAAAAAAAGAATCATTTGTTCATGAATTTTGGTGAATCATGAATGTTTTTGATTCACTAAAAAACACATTTAAAAAAAAAAAAGAATCATTTGTTCATGAATCGGACTACACTGATCGTGCTGAATGTTTTTGATTCACTGAAAAAAACAATTTAAAAAAAGAATCATTTGTTCATGAATCAGACTATACTGATCATGCTGTATGTTTTTGATTCACTAAAAAACACAATTTAAAAAAAAAAAGAATAATTTGTTCATGAATCGGACTACACTGATCATGCTGTATATTTCCGATTCCCTAAACAAACATTAAAAAAAATAAATAAATAAATAATAATTTGTTAATGATTCTGACTATACTGATCATGCTGTAAGTTTTTGATCCACTAAAAAAATCAGAATACACTGATCACACTGTATTTTTTTGATTTACTACAAAAGAACAGTTTTTCAAAAAAGTCAATCGGTTCATAAATTGCTCTACATGGATCACGCTGTATGTTTTTGATTCACTAAAAAAAAGAACTAGATTTTTAAAAAAGAATAATTTGTTCCTGAATCGGACTACACTGATTATGCTGTATGTTTTTGATTCACTTAAAAAAAAATAGTTTTAAAAAAGAATAATTTGTTCATTATTCATACTACACTGATCACGCTGTACGTTTTTGATTCACTAAAAAATAAGTTTTTTAAAACCATTATTTGTTCATGAATCAGACTACACTGATCACACTGTATGTTTTTGGTTACTAAAAAGAACTATTTTCAAAAAAGGAATAACTGGTTTATGAATTAGACTACACTGATGACACTGTATGTTTTAATTCACAAAAAAAAAAAGTTTTTTAAAACAGGTAATTTTTGTTCATGAATAATTTAAATAGAAGTTAAATAGTTTTTTATGAATCAGACTACAGACTGTTTTGATTCTCTAAAAAAAGGATCCGTTCAAAAGAGTCACTCATTTGTGAAACTACATTGGTTGCGCCTTGTTTGTTTGGAAAAAAAGTCTTTGATTCCTGTTTGCTCACTGAAACACTCACTCATCACAGACCGTTAAGCAACACAGAAGCACTATGTTTTTTTATGTGTCATAATGACATCAATGCAGGAAACTTAAATCATACGTTTAAAAACATCTAGCTATTAGGTCAGTCTGTGAATCAGACTACATTGGTTGTGCTGTATGTTTTCAACTCACTAAGTTCAAAGGAGTCATTTGTGAATCAAACTACAATGGTTGAGCTGGACATTTCTGATTCACTGTAAAAGGATCCGTTCATAAGAATCACTTGTTTCTGAATCAGACAACACCACTTGTGCAGTATGTTTCTGATTCATTAAAAAGAACCCATTTAAAAGAGTCATCTGTTTGTGAATCAGACTACACTGGTTTCACTGTATGTTTGTGATTCACTAAGAAGAACTGATTCAAAAGAGCCATTTGTTTGTGAAACAGACTACACTGGTTGCACTATAAGTATGTTATTTCTTTCAGCCCAAAAGGACAACTCAATAATTGTTTTCTTCCTATTATTTTGTGGTCGGTAACAATCGGTTATGTCATCACATTAGATTCAGACTGCAAACTGGCAAAATGAGGCTGTAGATTGAGCACTGGTGTGTGTGTTGCTGAAAACATGTGTGTGTGTGTGTGTGTGTGTGTTTACATGTGGTGTCTTTTTCTAACTAAGATAGGACTTCTAAGTTTGGCACTGTGTGTATGTCTGTGCATTGTGGTTTTCCAATAAAGTGCAGCAGCTGGATGTGGCTGTCTCATTAAGCAGAGGATGCTGTCATGGATCCAGCAGGGTGTGTCTGTGTGTGTATGTTTGTTAGATGTTTAGTCAGTGGCATAGATGAACCACTAGAAGGCAGATACGACGCTGTACCGTCAGGTCACTGAGGGCAAAACCTTCTTACCTGCTTCTAGTTCTTATTAACTACATGTTTTTTAAACACATGATCTTAGTTTCCTGCACTGATGTCATTATGACACACTAAGCAAACATTTTTTGCCTGTTTTCAAGTTGCTTGACTGTGTGTGATGAGTGAGCGTTTCAATGAGCAAATGCGAATCAAAAACATTCCATTTAAACACAGACACACACTCAGATTGCATGATGGGTGGGTTGCCCTCTCACACTGATTGAGACTTCCTGTTTCTCTGGTGAAGAAGAGGCCCCAGTGCATTAGAGGTACAAAAACACTACTTATGAGGAAAAGAGAGATGTTCAGGAAAATTATGTTCAAGGTAATATGCATTCAAACAGATATCACTAATTATTTTTGTATTTGAATGCATTTGTTTGTAACTCACTCTTTTCACAGTGTGATCCCATCCAGCCGGCGGTACAGGTACAAGCTCCACTGACGTGGTCACATTCGGCTCCGTTCTCACACTCACACACTAGTTTGCACTCTGCTCCATAATGACCCTCAGGACATTCTGCACAAAGCATTATGGGAAATGCAGATTTAGTACACGTGAATAGGATTTGGTTGAAATTATATATTCACGATTGCTGTGTCATGAAATTTAGCTCAAAACGTCAGTCTTGTTATTGTTAAATAAAACTAAACTTGTTTTTGGTAATTAAAATAAGGCTGAAAAATAATAATAATAATAATAATAATAATAATAATAAAAACTTAAACTTAAAAACATGCCTTTCCAGCTAACTGAAATTAGTACTAAAATTAAATCTGAAATAAAAATAATTCAAATTAAAAGGAAATACTTTTAAAAAATGAATAAAAATTGACAAATTAAAAAAAAAAGACTAATAAAAATTTACAAAAGCACATATTAAAATTACTAAAAAATTAAACTAAAGGTGAAAACTGTAAATATATATATTTTTTGAAATATAAAAAAAAAATTGACAAATGAAAATGGACAAAAACACATTAAAATTACTAAAACTTAAGCTAAAGGTGAAAACTGTAAACATAAAATAAAAACTAATTAAAATATTAATAAATTTACATAGAATATATTTTTATATATATTATTATATATAGTTGAACATATTAAAATGACTAAAACTTAAACTAAACGTGAAAACTTTACATATAAAAATAAAAGCATATATATATATATTTATGTGTATGTGTGTATGTGTGTGTGTGTGTGTCTGTCATTTTTTATATATGTAATTTATATATGTAATTTATATTATATATATATATATATATATATTTATAGTACTATGCTACATTGTGCTCCCATGACCTCATTATGTTGAATATGGGTAATAAGAATCATTAATATACAATTTCAGATTATTTTTCCAATTGTTAGTAGAAATTTCTTAATGTTTTGCTGTCAGATCAAAAGAATAAAACACAAAACATTTAAAAAAGGTTGGAAATTATGTCTGTAATTACTTTTACAATGAAAATAGAAGGTGGAATCAACACACATTGCACTCCCTTGTTTACTTTGGCCTAATACTGTAGATCCTGTATGTATGAAATACCTATTTTTCCCTCATTTTTGCTTACTCTGCACATTATACACTATTTTTTGCATACTGTACACATACTATATACATCAGAACTTGTAAGAGTAGTATATTAGTATGGTATTGGTATAATACTCAGTCAGTTCTGACTGTAGTTTTATTATTTTGACACAAGGTGGCGGTATTTGCTTTTTAATTAGCATCAGATTTAACATTTGAACTTGAACTTTTACATGTTGTACTATTTAAATAGTGCATCAGTGAATAGAATAAGACATTGAAACAAGGAGAGAGAATGAGAAAGAAACAAAACAGACTCACTCTTGTCACATTGTTCTCCAGTGTATCCAGCCTCACACACACAGCGCCCACTGGTGGCCTCACAGGTTACTGCATTACTGCCACACCGGCACAAACTGGCACAGCCTATGCCCCACAAACCTGCCTCACACACTATAGAGAGAATGTTTATTATTCTTTTGAATTCATATGTGACCCTGGAGCACAAAACCAGTCATGAGGATAAATTTTGTTTAATTAGATATATACATCATCAATAAATAAGCTTTCAATTGATGTATGGTTTGTCAGGATAGGACAATACTTGACTAAGATACAACTATTTGAAAATCTGGGGGTGCAAAAAAAAATCTACATATTGAAAAAAAAAATCACCTTTGAAGTTGTCCAAATGAAGTTCTTAGCAATGCATTCACATTGGCACATGACTTTCTGTCTATCCTGTCTGAAAACATTTACTCTCTTTTCTTGTCCTCCACAGAAACTGTAAAACGCTCTCTCTTAACCTTACTTCACTTACCCCCGAGGATGGGATAAAAGAGCCTGTTTTACCAAGACCAAACCATGATCTGTTTTAGCCATTGAGCCTAAAAAATTGTATGTAAGTGATCAAGAAGACTTAACTAAAACAGACATTTCAAATATGTTATTAAAACATGATGCTCTTTTCAAATCCATTAATTTCTCTCTTCAGTGAACAGAAGGAAAACCCATTTATAAACACACTCACACATAGTGTGTGATAATATATCATTTTCATAACAGATTAGTCCAGAATAAATCTAACTACATAAAACATTTATTCTGTGACACTTTTTCTTTAAAACAAAGTTACTGACTGACACTATGAAATGACTGCCACTTCCATCTGTCAGCATGTTGTCACGTGTGAGTGTTTAGAGCATCTGGTCTTTGGAATTTAAAAAAAGGACACATTGCCTGATGATTGACTGGTCACAGCTGATTTCTGATGCAGACATTATTGAGCTATTAAAACAACTGAGCCATTAAAGCAGTTCTGTGTACTGACATCTGACAGTCACTAGAGGGCGATGCAAAGCCATTATTGTTCCATTTGAAAAAAAAAGCTCAGAATAAAATATCAGCTTACTATTTACTGAATACTGCATAGTACAAAATTCATACTGCCTACAAGAACAGTTTTTTCCCCCAGGCAATTCACCTTATGAACAGTTAAATGTTCCCCCCATTGTGCAATATAATGTGCAATAACTTTTTATTTATTAGTTACCAACCCCATCCTAGCACATCCCTGCATCTCTACCTCTTTCTATTCTATTCTATTCTATTCTATTCTGTCATCTATAGCACAACTGTACATACCACTTATTTATTTATTTCTCAGTTTATTTTTCTAATTTTTGTCTATTTATATTTACAAATGTGTATTTATTTATTTTTCTAATTTTTGTCTATTTATATTTACATATGTGTATTTTATTCTCATCTTATGTTTATTGTCTGTATGTTGTTGCTGTCTCTGTGTACTGGAAGCTAATGACACTAAAACAAATTCCTAAATGCGCAAACATACTTGGCAATAAATGCCCTTTCTGATTCTGATTCTGATTCTATTTAAAAAATAGTAAGGGAAACAAGTAGGCATTATTAAACATTTACTTAAAGGGATAGTTCACCCAAAATTAAAATTCTGTCATTAATTACTCACCCTCATGTCGTTCCAAACCTGTAAGACCTTCGTTCATCTTCGGAACACAAATTAACATATTTTTGATATCTGCATAGACAGCAATGTAACTGACACGTTCAAGGCCCAGAAAGGTAGTATGGACATTGTTAAAATAGTCCATGTGACATCAGTGGTTGAACCTTAATTTTATGAAGCTACGAGAAGACTTTTTGTCTTCAAAGAAAACAAAAATAACTTTATTCAACAATTTGGAACATTTAAGTTGCGTTTCATCAAAAATATCTTAATTTGTGTTTCAAAAATGAACAAAGGTCTTACATGTTTGGAACTTCATGAGGGTGAGTAATAATTGACATTTCATATTGTTTCATTCATTTTGTCTGTTTAATTCAGCAAGTGGTGTGCAATTATTATATTTTAAATAAAAATGATCATTTTGCATTTTTATTTAAATTTTCTGATAGAATCAAATTGCATCTGATTTTACTTTACATTTATTTAAAAGATTAAGCAATAGAATTCAAAATGGAATACTAGCATACTGTTATTACTATTTGTGCCATATAAAATGCTATTATATAATTTGCTATTTAAAATTTAGCTGAAGTCAAGCACATTGCATTGTGAGTTGCAGTATTATGTGTGCTATAGGACCTGCTTCTTCAAAAAAAAAACATGGGTAGTATGCAATATATGTACAGATTTATGTACAGAAAAACAGTAATATTATGAAATATTATTAATAGTTAAAATAAGTGTTAAAATAAGTGAAATAGTGAAAAGTGAAAAATAAGTGAAAAGCTGAATTTTCAGCATCATTACTCCAGTCTTCAGTGTCACATGATCGATCAGAAATCATTCTAATATGCTGATTTGCTGCTCATTTCTTAGTATTATCAATGTTGAAAATATTTGGAGACCATGATTTTTTTCAGGATTCGAAAAGAAAGTTCAAAAGACAATTTATTTAAAATATAAATCTATTATAACATTATAAAAGTCTTTACTGTCACTTTTGATCAATTTAATGCACCCCTGCTAACTCAGACATTGTGTATGATCATGAGTCTTACCCAGCTGGCATTTCTCTCCATGGTATCCGGCTGGGCACGTCTTCTGGCACTCTCCAGTTTTAGGGTCGCACGGCTCACCATCAGAGCAGTTACATCTCTCGTGACAGCCATCGCCGTAGTATCCTTTCTCACATTCTACACAGCATATACATTCATACAACATATATCTCCATGTACTTGTCAGACACAACTGTTTCAAATGGCTGTAAAAACATCACCTACCTTCCTGACAGCGGTCGCCAAGGTAACCAGGTTTGCAAGTGCAGGTGCCTTTTTGTGGATCACAAGCAACAGAGTTTTCCTGCAAACACTGGCATTCCTCCAAGCAACCCGAACCGTGGGTCCATTTGGGACATGCTAATGTGGAGAAACACCATTTACTGATTTAAAAGAGATTTTTTAAGGATTAGCTCACCTCCAGAATAAAAATTTTCTGATAGTTTACTCACCCCCATGTCATCCAAGATGTTCATGTCTTTCTTTCTTCAGTTGAAAAAAAAAAGTTTTTTTTGAGGAAAACATTCAAGGATTTTTCTCAAGCATTTTTGGGTAAAAGTATATCAATTTTACATTTTTTTTTTTTAGAAAATGACTAATAGTTTCTCTAGATAAGACCCTTTGAAGCTGCACTGAAACTGCAATTTGGACCTTCAACCCGTTGATCCCTATTAAAGTCCACTATATGGAGAAAAATCCTGGAATGTTTTCCTCAAAAACCTTAATTTCTTTACAACTGAAGAAAGAAAGCCTGGGGCTTGGATGACATGGGGGTGAGTAAATTACCAATAAATTTTTATTCTGGAAGTGTACTAATGCTTTAATAATTTTGACTGATTCACACTATCTTAGCATACTAAACACTTACGCAGGTGACAGAATTTGCCATAGAGGCCAGGTGTGCACAGACACCCTCCATACAGGCGATGACAACGTCCATTATTAGGGCAGTTACACCTTCTCTGACAGAACCTCCCATAGAAACCCTGTGGACAACCTGATGACATCAGATGGTACATCAGTGAATTCCAGTGTTCCTCTGGAATTCCATAAGGCGCATTAGATCACATGCTTGGAATTATCAGGTCTGATCGGAGAGGAATTTCAGAGACGGGGTAACAAATGACAGCTGGGAGAGATGAGGTTGATGGATGATGTGATGAAGAGAAGGAAAGGCCAAGGGCAGACAGAGAGGAAGTGGACAGGAAGGAGAAACCTAAACTCAAGAGCTCCAGTTAGTCTACTGATGGATGCTTTGCATTTATTTCTACATTTAATCATTTAGCAGACACTTTTGTGAGTTTTTTAGGTCCTACAGATTATAAAGGAGCAAACAAATGGATAAAAAAAGATTTTGATTTTAGTGATACTGTATTCTCCTTTATACAACAGTTCTTTCTGGACCTCGAATCTGATTGGAGCATGAGTGCTGAGAGGAGTGCAATATTCTAGTGATATCGGAACTTTATCTGAACATTCTACTGTTTTTATCACTCAGCTTGCTGTATTTCTCACAGCGAATGTCATGGCAGACGCCCAAATCCATCTGAAAGCTAAATAAATAAGCTGACCATTGATGTATGGTTTGTTAGGAAAGGACAATATTTGGCTGAGATACAACTATTTGAAAATCTGGCATCTGAGGGTGCAAAAAATCTAAATATCAGATCAAAATCACCTTTAAAGTTGTCCAAATGAAGTTCTAAGCAATGCATATTACTAATCAAAAATAGTTTTGATAAGTTTTGATATATTTACAGCAGAAAATTTACAAAATATCTTCATGGAAGATGATCTTTACTTAATATCCTAATTTTGACTTTTGTTGGCTTTTGCTACAAATATACCCATGCTACTTACAACTGGTTTTGTGGTCCAGGGTCAAAAATAATACTGTTTTCGTGTTACAGAATGTAGTTTTAAGAGTTTTTTAGGCAAGAAAGTACTTGTTTAGAATTCAAATATTCGGTTTGTTTATAAAGATAACGTTTCTTTGAAAACTGCTTTGACGTTTTTGAAGACGTGAGCTCCAGGCTCACATCTGTGAGCTTTCAGCACTCATGAACCCGCCAAGAGCAGCCTTACATTGGCCAGATCTTCTGGAATTTGCCACTGACACTGATGTCTCTACATTCTTAAAAATAAAGGTTCCAAAGGGTGTTTTTGCAGTGATGCCATATAAGAACCATTTTTGGTTCTCCAAAGAACCTTTCAGTGAACAGTTACTAAAAGAACCATTTTAAAGTACATTTAAAAAATCTAAAGAACCTTTTTTTGACTAAAAAGAAGCTTTTCTGCATTTGAAAGATTCCATGGATGTTCAAGGTTCTTCATGGAACCATCGATGCCAATAAAGAACCTTTATTTTTAAGAGTGTATAGTGGTAAAACATCAGATGTAATTCGTTTTGGGTAAATCTAATGGGCAGTCTTTGGTCTCATTCATCTATTATTTGTTCCAGAGCAAACACTTTTGGCTCAGGGCAAAATCTCATCATGTCATATCATATCATGTCAAATCATGTTATATTTTACGCAAATTTAATTCTGTATATCAGTGTACGTTTGACTGAATTGCCTATTTCTAAAAATAAAATATGTGACCCTGGACTGCAAAACTAGAATAAGATGTATACATCATCTGAAAGCTGAATAAATAACCTTTCTATTTATGTATAGTGTATATTTGTTATGATAGGACAATATTTGGCTGAGATACAACTATTTGAAAATCTGGAATCTGGGGTGCAAAAAAAAAAACAAAATACTGACAAAATCGCCTTTAAAGTTGTCCAAATGAAGTTCTTAGCAATGCATATTACTAATCAAAAATTAAGTTTTGATATATTTACGGTAGGAAATTTACAAAATGTCTTCATGGAACATGATCTTTACTTAACATCCTAATGATTTTTGGCATAAAAGAAAAATCGTTAATTTTGACTCTATTGCTACAAATATACAGAGCAACTTATGACTGGTTTTATGGTCCAGTGTCACATAGATTGTGGTGTAATGGGACTAAGACACTTGCAGAGTATCGAACCAGAAAAGCTTAGGAAAAACTAGAAGCAGCGAAAGAAAAAGAAATACATCTTCTCATATTCCTCTCCTTTTCCTCATGAGACAACATGAGAGGATGGAAAGGTAGAGCGATACAAAAAAAGAAGGGTATGAATACTGAAAAATGACATACAGTAAGTAGAGAGGAAAAAGGAAACGTCACAAGCCATGAAAAATGGAAGATGTTAAAAGAGAAGATGAGACATAAAGCATGTGTGCTGTACCGTTTTCACAGTGCAGACCGTGGACCCCTGGAGGACACAAGCACTTCCCCGTCACTGGGTCACAGCGGCCCCCGTTCTTACAAACACACAGACTGTTACACTGAACACCATATGTGCCCTCAGCACAAGCTAAAGGAGAGAGAGAGAGAGAGAATGCAAAAGTAAATACATGTTTAGGGTTCTCAGAGGAACCAGGGAGAGAGAGATATACAGCAGCCACTCCACTTTCTGTTGATTTTAGGGTGAATTAACAATGAGACGGCATGGAAAACTTAAATTGGGCTCATGTGAATTCACAGTGATGGGTGTGGAGGAGCTCTTTGGGCTGCAGCTCTCCAACATGCTGTCAATTTATGTTATAAACTGGTTGAGTTAGTGTCTCTACAGGAAAGACTTTGCTTAGAGTCATGGAACTGCTCTACTTAAGGGCTTGATGGGATTTCTGTATAAGTAAAGGTAACTGCAGGAGGGCTACAGCAGGGAGCTACACATTAGCTAGATGGGGGAAAAAGAAGAAAAGGAAAAAATTTGGGATTTTCAGCTGTATCTGATAAAATTGGTAACATCTAAATTAACTTGTTTAATCTGTGTATACATACATATATACATATATATATATTTATTTATTTTTTTTTCTCAACATACGGTATATGTATACATGTGTAAAAAACTAAAGCAGTGTTTTAGTATCACCCATTATTTTATTTTAGTATCACTGAGATATTCTTACAGTTTTATTAATATTTTGAATTAGTTTTTATGTTTATGTTTTTAAAGTTTGTTTTTATTTGAAATTTAAACTAAACTAAAATGAAAAGTTACAATTAGCTGAAATAAGTTTTAAAAAATTTAAATAAATTACTTTTTTTTTAAAGTTACTTTATATTTTTAATGTTTATTTCAAATAATGAAAATATGTTTATCGTTTTAAGTTTTAGTTAACTACAATTACCCTGCTCTCAATAATTTTGTTGTTTGCCATCGAAAAAATATAATAAATAATAAATGAAATAACTTAGCCTCCAATAAATAAAGAATCTTTTGCATTACAATATTTCAGAGTCTTTGTGAGTTGAAAAGAAGCATTAACTAAAAATCTTATTTGGTATGTTTTGTGTAAAAATGAAAAATTAAAGGGATATTTCACCCAAATATGAAAATTACCCCATGATTTATTCACCCTCAAGCCATCCTAGATGTATATGACTTTTATCTTTCAGACAAATACAATCTGAGTTATATTAAAAAAATGTCCTGGCTCTTCCAAGCTTTATAATGGCAGTAAATGAGTGTTGAAATTTTGAATTCCAATAAAGTGCATCCATCCATCATCGATGCGTTTCTGTATTTTTCTTACACATATGCATTGGTTTGCTACAGAAGGCCTTTATTAACCCCCTGGAGCTGTGTGGAGAACTTTTTATGATGGATAGATGCACTTTATTGGACTTCAAAATTTCAACAGCCATTCACTGCCATTATAACTGCCATTTTTTTTATATATATAACTCCGATTGCATTAATCTGAAAGTAGAAAATCATATACACCTATGATAGCTTGAGGTGAGTAATTCATGGGGTAGCTTTCATTTTTGGATGAACTATCACTTTAATATTGTAGCTGGTCTTCTTCAAGACTTTTATTGAGGTCAGAGGTCAATGAGAGCAGAGAAGAAAGACACTCACTGTCATTACAGGCGACCCCCGTCCAGCCAGGTGCACACACACAGCGATCCCTCTCTGATGAACACACTCCTCCATTAGCACAGTCCTCACAGCTCACAATGCAATCATCACCGAATGATCCCTCCTCACACACTGGTGCAGAGACAGAGATCAACATGTTAATGTGTCCTTATCTCTGTATGTTTATGTCACAGTTCTGATGTTTGTATTTTGGGTTTGTCTTACTAATCTTGCTGATGACAGTCAGCGCCTCTCTCTGTTCTACGTTTTGTGGGTGTTCTGGGTCGTAAGTGTATGTGTCATCATACGGTCTGCTCAAAGCAGCGGTGTAATGCAGCAGCTGAGGGGGGCGACGGAACAGCAAGTCCGGCAAACGTAGGACCTCAGGCTCATCTTCACTGCCGACTAACTCTTCCTCTTCCTCTTCCTCTAGTTCCCTTTCATAGAGAGCTAAACACACAAAATGGGATAGAACGAAAGACACAGAAGAGACATACAGAAAGATTATTATAGTTATCTAAAACTAAAACCATAAAAAAACACTTTTGCTACTAAAATAAGATTGAACTTAACTGTAGTAATTTTAGTTAAAGTGCTGGTAATTTTTTGTCTATTTTTGTCATTTTTATTAGTTTTTTTTTTTTATAAATATATCTTTTTTCAGTTTTAGTTATTTTAGTACATCAAGAAACACTAAATACAAACAGAAATATCATGAAAATCTTTTATTTTATTTTTTTACATTTTCTTTTAGAATAAAAACTGCTAAAAACTAAAACCATAAAAAAACTACTTTTGCTACTTAAAATAAAATAAGATTTAACTGAACTGTAGTTCATTTTAATTAATTTTAGTTAAAGTTTTTGTGATTTTGTTGTGTATTTTTGTCATCTTATATATATAATTTTTAATACAATTTTATTTCACTTTTAGTTCTTTTAGTACATCAAGATACACTAAATACAAATGAGAAATTTTCCCTTGGCAACAACTTGAAATCAAATAAAAAGTCTTCTTTTTTACATTTTCTTTTGTAATGAAATCAGAAAATATTAAAATTATTAAAAACTAAAACCATAAAAAAACAATGTTTGTTACTTGAAATAAAATAAGATTTAACTGGATTGTAATTTATTTACATTAATTTTAGTTAAAGTTTTAGTGATTTTGTTGTGTATTTTCGTCATTTTTATTTGTTTTATATAAATATATATCTATATCATTTTTATTACATTTTATTTTACTTTTAGTTATTTTAGTACATCAAGATACACTAAATACAAATGAGAAATTTTCTCTTGGCAACTACTTGAAATCAAATAAAAAGTTAAATAAAAAGTTTTTTTTTTTTTTTTTTTTTTTTACATTTTCTTTTATAATGAAAACAGAAAATATAAAAATGACTAAAAACGAAAACCATAAAAAACTACTTTTGTTACTTGAAATAAAATAAGATGTAACTGAATTGTATTTATTTAAATTAATTTTAGTTAAAGTTTTAGTAATTTTGTTGTGTATTTATGTCATTTTTATTTGTTTATATATATATATATATATATATATATATATATCTATACCATGTTTATTACATTTTATTTCAGTTTTAGTTATTTTAGCACATCAAGATACACTAAATACAAATGAGAAATTTTCTCTTGGCAACTGCTTAAAATCAAATAAAAAAGTCTCTTTTATAATGAAAACAGAAAAATAAAAATGATAAAATATAAAAATCACTTAAAACTAAATGAAAATATTAAGTTAAGCAATAATATTATTTCAATGACATCTAACATTGTCAATAATATTTTGGTTTATAACTTTACTTTGAAATCTGCTTAACACTTAATCAAACTTATACTCACATATGCATGTTTTCTGGTCGTAGTCCAGTCTGAATCCCACCTGACAGAAACATTCATAAGAGCCTAGCGTGTTCACACAGTACTGAGAACATCCTGACGTCTCGGACACGCACTCGTCAATGTCTGAAGAGAGAGATTCATATCAAAACAACTTCCATGTTACACTAACTGTGCTTAAGTAAACTTTAAATAGTTAATTTATGAGAAATTAAAGTAAAAAAAAGGTTTTGGTTAAGAGAGGCTCAAAAGAGGAAGATATAAAACTAAACACACACACCATCACATGTGCAGCCGTTGGGTGTGTATCCAGGTCTACAGCCGCACTCATAGCCTCCTGGGTAATTCTTACAGTAGTGACTACAGCACGCCTCCCCGTTTTCACACTCATCAGTGTCTGTGGACAACACACACAAATACAGAAGCATTTTCTTATGAGGAAAAAAAAAACAGTACATAACAGTAACACTAAAAAGCAGGGAAGTTTTAAATATTTCTGACAACATAAACCAAATGAACACAAACTAAGAATAGTTAATCATGGAATTTTTTAATCTCGAGCTGCACATCTACACTGCCGTTCAAACATTTTGGTTCAGTAAGATTTTTAATGTTTTTAAAGAAGTCTTTTTGGCTCATCAAGGCTGTGTTTATTTGATTACAGTACAGAAAAAACAGTAATATTGTGAAATATTATTGCAACTTAAAATAGTGGCTTTCTATTTTAATATTCTTTAAAATCATTCATGTGATGCAAAGCTGAATTTTCAGCATCAGTACTCCAGTCTTCAATGTCACATGATCCTTCAGAAATTATTCTAATATGCTGATTTATTATCAGCGTTTAGAAACTGCTTAATATTTTATGATGAATAAAACATTAAAAAGAACAGCATTTATTTAAAATAGAAATCTTTTCTAACAATATACACCACTAACAAAGTTTGGCGTCAGTAATTTTTTTATTTATTTGTTTCTAAGAAATTAATACTTTTAGTCAGCAAGGATGTGTTAAATTGATAAAAAGTAATTGTAAAGATTTGTATTGTTAGAAAAGATTTATATTTTGAATAAATGCTGTTCTTTTTATCTTTTTAGTCATCAGAGAATCCTAAAAAAAAAGATTAAGCAGGACAAATTTTTCCATCATTGATTATAAATCAGGATTTCTGAATAATTTGTGAAGGATCATGTGACACTGAAGACTGGAGTAATAGTTGATGAAAATTCAGCTTTGCATCACAGAAATAAATTATATTTTGAAGTATAATAAAATAGAAAACTGTTATTTTAAATTGCAAATATATTTTATAATCATACTTTTTCTGTATTTTTGATCAAATCAATTGAACTTGGATGAAGCATAAGAGACTTCTTTAAAAAAACATTAAAAATCACACTGATCCCCAAACTTCTGAATGGCAGAATTTCATCTGAATTATTTTGATGTTAAATTATCTATTTTTCGCCACTGAATAATTCATCGCCTTAGAATTATAAGGTTCTATTTGACATTTTTGTCAAAATTGAGTTATTCACATATTCTTATTTACATTATGTGATATTTCTTTTGTAAGCTGTGTACATTTTGGGCCTTTTTTTAGAAAACAAAAATGGAAAGCAAAAACTTTGAAGCAGATAGAACCTTAAAATTCAAAGGCGACGAATTGTGTCTGTGAATTTCATGGTGCATATTTTGCTTTTATGAGTATGTCTAATTATATACAGGGCTGTATATAATTTATAAAACTAGTGTAATATATCAGATATATCTATTCTGTTGAATTGATTGTCCATCAATGGTCAAACTGCATACATGTGCACAGAAGTATTTGAAATAATGTTTTACCACACCTTTTTCAAAGAAATAAATGTATTAAATTAAACTGAATTCCTATTATTTACTTTAATAATATATTAAAACCTGTACATGCTAACGTCAAAATTTACCAATAAATGCACATTGTTCCTGATCAAATGTAACAATTAATGCACACTGTGCTATATATACACTTCCATTCATAAGTCTGAGGTCAGTAAATTTTTTTTGAAAGAAACTAATACATTAATTTAGCAAGGATGCATTAAACCAAATAAATTTAATAAGTAAAGATACTGATATATATGTGTGTATGTGTGTGTGTATGTGTGTGTGTGTAACCCTGGACCACAAAACCAGTCTTAAGTAGCACGGATATATTTGTAGCAATAGCCAAAAATACACTGTATGGGTCAAAATGATTGATTTTTCTTTTATGCCAAAATCATTTGAATATTAAGTAAAGATCATGTTCCAAGAAGATCATTTGTAAATGTTCTACCATAAATATATCAAAACTTAATTTTTGATTAGTAATATGCATTGCTAAGAACTTCATTTGGACAACTTTAAAGGTAATTTTCTGAATATTTAGATTTTTTTTTTTTTTTTGCACCCTCAGATTCCAGATTTTCAAAGCCAGCCAAATATTGTCCTATCATAACAAAGCATACATGAATGAAAAACTTATTTATTCAACTTGTTTATCTCGAATTAAAAAAATGTACCCTTATGACTGGTTTTGTGGTCCAGCGTCACATATAAATAAAAGTGGGGCCCATACCTATACACGTTTTGAGGTCCTCAGCGAGCTGGTAACCTTGGTTACAGGAGCACAGGGGCCCGCTGGTGGTGTGCTCACAGTGATGGGAGCAGCCACCGTTGTTTTTCTCACAGCCATTCACAATCTCCATCTCTATACCTGCAGGATACGGCACTCCACATGATTAAGACTTCACTGCATGTCACAAAGCAGTGGCCAATCACAGACTGTTTGGCTCCAGTAAACCAAATCCACATGTCAGTGAACTGCTAAGATAATCTAATAATTATTTTCTAACATGTTTTAAGTTTTCCACCTAATATTACTCATGCAAAGCATGTGTTAGTGTGTGTTTGTACTCACGGTAGCACTGTTTCCCATCAGCACCCAGCTCGAACCCCGGATTACACACACAGCGGAACGATCCCGGCACGTTAACACATCCGTGAGCACATTTAGCCTGACCAGACACGCATTCATCTATGTCTGGGAGAGAAAGTTTGGGTGATTAGAAGTTATGTCAGTGTAAAACTCAGTGTTTGTATTTTACAATAAATAAATAAAAAAAATGTATTCAGTTTGGATTCCAGCAATATGAATGTGTGTGTATGTGTGTCTGTGCATGATGTTTATGTGTGCACAGCAAGGGTTCAGAGACTCTTCATGGGGTCAGCTGAGGTTGCCTCATAAAGTCTGGACATAAATGAGGTCCAGACAAACATGTGTAGCCATGACTCAGATCAATGGCTTTATACTGACCTGCACACATAGTAACTAACAGCAGGCTCATTATTCCAGTAATCTACTGTGTGTGTGTGTGTGTGTGTGTGTGTGTGTGTTTGAGCAAGACATAGACAGGTAGTGGAGGTCAGTTTTATGGCACAGCTGAAGAGAGATTTACTGTGGCCAGTGGAATTGCACTTAGAGGTAAATATGTCATGCACTCAAACCTTCACATCTCTTGAAATCAGCTCCCATTTTGAATCCTGATCTGCAGCTGCACTGCGCCTGTCCATTGACATTACTGCAGATTTGAGCACATCCGCCATTATTTTCCTTACATGGATCCTTTACTGAGAGAATAACAGAACACACACAAGTATTTACATAACCAACACAATATTATTACAGCAAACACAGTAAGTCAAAGACAGCATATGCATGTGAACTCACATTCACAGTGTTTCCCATCTCTTTTGAGCTGGTAGTTGCTGCGACATTCACACTTGTACTGCTCGTTTCCCAAATCGACACACCAGTGCTCACAGCCACCATTCTTCACGGAGCAAGAGTTCACCGCTGGAAAAACGTTGAACACACACACAAGTAAATAAGTACCCATACACATACGCTGCAAGTCAAAAGTATTTGAACAGTAAGGTTTTCAATGTTTTTTAAAAGAATTGTCTTCTGCTCACCAAGCCTGCATTTATTTGAACCAAAGTACAGCAAAAACAATAATATTGTGACATATTTTTCATGTCAATAAAATGTAATTTATTCGTGTGATCAAAGCAAAATTTTCATTACTCCAGTCTTGTGTTACATGATCATTCAGAAATCATTCTAATATGCTGATTTGCTGTTCAAGAAACATTTTTTATTATTATTATTAATATTTAAAGCAGTTGAGTAAATTCTTTCAGGATTCTTTAATGAATAGAAAGATCTGAAGATCTACATTTATCTGAAATAAAAAGCTTTTGTAACACCATACACTATATCATTAAAAAGCTTGGTTCAAAATCTTGGTTAGTATATATATACATATATATATTGCGAAAGAAATTACAGAATTTTTTTATTTAGCAAACATGCTTTAAACCGATCAAAAGTGATAATGAAGACATTTACACTGCCCTCCAAATGTTTGGGAAACACCCCTGGCAAAATGTGGTTTTGGACAATATCAGCATAAATCCTTACCATTTTCTGGTGCAAATCCATTAAAGTAACTTGACATTGTCATTGAAGACCAGCGATAATAATTTTCATTTTGATTACATAATAATGGCAATATATACATGTCAAAGTCAGA
The DNA here is from genome assembly GCF_022985175.1 of Labeo rohita. Taxonomy (NCBI): domain Eukaryota; kingdom Metazoa; phylum Chordata; class Actinopteri; order Cypriniformes; family Cyprinidae; genus Labeo; species Labeo rohita. The sequence continues at coordinate 30,214,059 of NC_066883.1, read as the reverse complement.
CATGCCTCTTTGCCAGCTGTGATGCCTGGTTACTGGTTTAAACTTGGCCCAGGTTTTTAAAGATTTTTCTCCATGTAGTGGACTTCAATGGGGATAAATGAGCTGAAGGTCCAAACTGCAGTTTCAATTAAGCTTCAAAATGCTCTGCATGATCCCAACCGAAGAATTAAAAAAAAAAAAGTATATACTTTATACCACAAATGCTTGTCTTGCACTAGCTCGACATCTACATTATGTAATCAAGTTGGAAAGGTCAAAGGGAACGTGCAAAGAAAGTCAAATGCCCTTTACGAAAAAAGGTAAAACAACAATGTCGGACAATTTTCAAGTTGGAGGAGAAAATGTGGTGGAGTTTTCACCCTAAGCCACTGTTTTGAACCAGAGTACACAGATGAAGAACTAACCGCACGTGACCTTTCCACATTGCAGAGCTAGTGCAAGATGAGCATTTGTGGTTAAGGCTAGATAAGGACTAGATAAGACCCTTATTCCTCAGCTGGGATCATGTAGAGCCCTTTGAAGCTGCATTAAAACTGAAATTTCAATTCATTGATCCCCAAGGAAGTCCAGTATATGGAGAAAAATCCTGAAATGTTTTCCTCAAAATCCTTATTTCTTTTCGACTGAAGAAAGAAAGAAAGACATAAACTAATCATTTAAACATTTTTATGGTTTTACTTTTCAGCTAATAATAATAACTCTGGTTTGAGCACATGAAAAATCAGAAATCTTGTAATGACAATCTCAGATTTTCGGTTTGGACAGGAAATAAGAAAAACTTTTATCATGAATGGAAAACATCTCTGAATCAGATCCAGTTTGGAGTTTGTATATATATAGAGAGAGAAGGTTGGAAGGTTCTCATTCCTTCCCTCTCTCTCTGACTGATGATGTTTCCATGTCACGTCTAAGTTGGCAGATTTACGGAGTCTTAGGGGACAGGTCAGAGCTGTTGTCTCACTGTGATGACATCGCCAGGCCTGTCACAGAGTGATGACACATCCAGACTCCAGTAAAACAGGATAAAGGCTGTTTTAGGGTGATGAGATCGGCAGAACCAGAGCTTTCTTGCTGTGCTAGCACTGTTTGTTGAGCTAGCAGAATTATTGTGAGTTTCTGGCAGACTGCTGTTGAATGCATGACTACGGTTGATACACAGATGCCACTCAAGACAAAGAGAGCCTTCTATTTTGAGCATGCGTGTTTAGTTATAGAGATCTTACCTATGCATGTGCGAGCATCAGCATGTATGCGGAAACCCTCACTGCACTCACAGTGGTACGAACCGAGTGTGTTCACACACGTCTGCTGGCAGCCACCATTCAGCTCCTCACACTCATCATTATCTGTGGGTACAACATGCAAGAAATGGGACATTTCGGATATATACCATGGTACAAAATGACTACCATATTTATGCATAATGGTATTTACATGGTATTCCTAGGTACTTCAGATATCAAATATATGTCTAAAGAAACTAGAGAGTACCAAGGTATTTATTGGTCATTGTTGTTAGGGCTGGTAAAAAGTAATGCATGAAACAGTGTGTTCAATACATACGAGTTGCCATAAATAGTAAATGTCAAGCTGTCACTATGAGGAATGTGCTTAAAAACAGGAGATTAATGGTGACCAACCATGTTTCAAGCCACCCATTTCTTGACAGTTTTAACAGATGTTTGCTTTTAAAAGCTTATTGATGCTCATAAAAGAAGCCGTAGTTAATTTTTGAGGGGAAGAGTATAGATTATGGACATTTGAGTTATATATGGGCCATTAGTGTACAAACATTAATACATCCCATATATCTGCTTATGGCATCATAAGAAACTTAATCTGTTAAAATGCAGAAATGATCTCATTGTAAATTTCCCATCATAAATTCTCAATCTCAGAATATTATAACTAATATATAAATATTATTTTTTTAAATGAAAATTCTAAATTCTAAAATGCATAACTTATAAAATTCTCAGAGAAATCTGTAATGTTCTAGAACCAGAGAGTAATTAGGTACATTACATCTGCTGAACACATTCACATGTATGTCCACGTGTCCAAAATCAACACAATATGATATTGTTGAAAGCTATTTCAAAGGTTCAAAAATTCACAATACTGTAGCTATTAAGACCATTTATAGTTTCCTCAGTTTTACATGGGTTTTGTCAGACTCATGTCTGTGATGAATTCCTACAGATTCCTACATGCATGCAGTCAGCTATGTGGGTCAAGTGCTTTAACATACAGCCAGACCCGTGACTGGATTATTGAATATAGTTCATTAGCACTAATTAACCCTTTTGACCCTAAAGAAATCAATTACGGGCATCTGAGAATTTCTCACAAATCTAGAGCAACAACAACAGAGAGAGATTTATTCACTTTATGTTATAAGAAACACAACTCAAAGACAATCTAACTCATTACCCTGTAAAACATCATTGTGAATTTACAATAAATTACTGGATACTAGGGGCGGGCGATATACCAGTAGACAAGATAAACCAGTAGAAATTTGTCAATCTGTTGATATTTTGGTCTATAATCCCACTCATGCAACATTGCTGTGGTACATGGTTATGAAAACGTTTTATCTGCATGTGTTTTTAAGCATTGCAGTTTAAAAACAAGTGATTTTAAGCTGTTGAAACGCAATCAGCAGTAAAAAAGAACTAATTTCAATATATGCTGTCTGAGAGACTTTTTTTTTCCGAGAGTGATTTTTGCTGCTTTAAAGGCCTTGAACGGATAAATACACACACTTGTATGTGTCAAAATGCCCATTTTTGCAAAGGTCCTCGTAACCACAGTAGGTCTTAAGTGAAGGCAAACAGCTGAGCAAGAAAACATGTAACTGTATACTGGATCCGGGCAGCTCTTAAAGTGACAGCAGTCTGATATTCCTGCTGTCTATCATTCACGTTATTCAAACAACAAAAGAGAAAATCTCTTACTGCTCTGGACTAAATCATTTTTGTAACTTTAATAGGAAGAAATATATATTTGTGACCCTGGACCACAAAACCAGTCTTAAAGGGGTCATCGGATGCCCATTTTCTACAAGTTGATATGATTCTTTAGGGTCTTAATGAAAAGTCTATAATACACTTTGGTTAAAAATTCTCAGGGGAGCGTTTGAAAGCCACCTGTGTCAGCAGATCCCTAATACATCTGCATATAGACGGATCCGCTGACAGACGCGGCTTTCAAACGCTCCCGTTGTGCTTATTTGTGAGCGCTCGGTGAGGAGCGTGAAGCGCTTATCATTGTAGCCAATCACAGTCATGTCTGTTGAGCTGTTTGACAGCCCTACTTTTTACCTTGTGAAAATGAGCTCTGCAAAAATAATTGTTTCCTTTAAATGCAAATGAGATCTGCTCGCCCCGCCCCTCTCTACTCTCTGTGGAGTGACGAGCCTGTTTACTTTAGCCGCGTTTAGCCGCGAAGCTTGCTAACTGGAACGTTTAGGAAAGGTGATTGCAGAGATTAATAAAAAGAAAAACCCTTGTACTCACTTCTGCTGTAAGTGAAGCTGGATCACGAATGATTTGCGCGAACATAGACGCATTTATGTAGATCGGGAGGTGCATTCCCTTCACAAACAAACGTAATCAACAGCATCTTCAGCGGCTCAGATGTCGGGAGTAAATGACGACCACTATGTTCATTATTACATCCAGCAACACACCACCTCAATCGCTCAATCTAAGGTATTCCTGTCTAACTTACATCTCTGCTCCAGCATCAAAACAATGGAGGTCGGACTGTTACAGCTGATTTAGGGCGGGTCTGAGGTAATTCTACATAAAAAAGTACCTTTTTTTTTAAAATAATTTGCCAATGCAAATTATTCAAGTGCAAATTTCTTAGTAACAGTAATTTAACCTAACTTGCACTGATTTTAGAATTCTTTAGTATTTCTTCATCAGAATTACTGCACTCTAAAAAATACTGGGTTAAAACAACCAAGCACTGGGTGAAATATGGACAGACCCAGCAGTTGGGTTAAATGTTTAAAAATTGTTTATTAAATGACTATATTTCTTTTCTTAAAATGAACCAAAAATAGGTAGGAAATTAGCATATATTAAATGTTCAATAAATGAACATTAATTAATAAGCTGAATAAATAATAATTAAATAATAAACATTTTTAAATTGCTTTTTGATTATTGCTGATGCCTCTAGTAATTATTCTGGGTTAAATAAAACTACCCAAAACGGTTGGGTTAAACATTTAACCCAATCGCTGGGTTTTGCCACATTTCACCCAGTGCTGGGTTGTTTTTAACCCAGTGTGTTAAATCTTGGCAATCTTTTTTTTCTTCCTTACTCTCATAAAATTCAATTATTATTTCTTGACAACAGGAAGTTGGTCTACATGATAACAAAACTTCTGCATTTCTGTGTTCAATCCTCCAACCACCACGTCCTTCTTTCTTGCTCTCTCTCACACCTGTTTCCTCACCTGTAGCCTTTCAGCCCAGAAGGACCTGAGATAGCAGGCCAGATCATCATTCCCACACCTACACACTAACAGCTGAGATGGACACAGATGTAAAATCGCCTTTCTCAGCGCATTCAGGAACTTCAGCCCACACAAAGCCCATCACATATCCTTCTTCATCTCAAGACGAAACCTGGCCAAACTAATGGCCTTAAACAAGCTCCAGATTCAGGATGGACTAAAAGCTGAATCCTGGAGATCATTAACAGAGAGCTTTAAAAATTACTCTCAAACATTAATGCTAGAACAGGTCGTAAATGTGTCAGTGTGTAATGGAGAATACACATTATACAGCTATGATTTCATGTAATGCTGCTTATAGATATTAATAATTAGGGCTCTCAAATGTTGGTTTTAAATTAAACACTGATTATAGAGAGGTTAAATTACTTTAGAAAGATGATATAAACTCAATGGATGAGTGTTTATTTACCTTGGCAGGATTTCCCATCAGCTCCAAGTTTCATGCCATCAGGACACCTACAGTAAAAACTGCCAATAGTATTACAGCACGTGCCTTCACATCCTCCATTACTGTCTGCACACTCGTTTATATCTGAAAATACAAAAAATAAAGAAAGAAAGAAAGAAAGAAAAACACTGAGCATACTTATAGACTATAATAAAGTTGTTGTAAACATAAGAAAAAAGGCAAACAACAACAGTAACAATAAACTCTAAAAAAGAGTTTTTCCACTGAAAAAAAACATAGATGCAAATTTGCCAAAGCTTTTATATAATTTTGATTTAAAATGCACCATTTTTAAATAAATGATTAACTACAGGTGTTGTTATTTGATGTCCATTTAGTTCTAATATTTACTTCACCATCCACCTGGAAAATCTTTATTATAAATCTATAAAGTTCCTTTCTTCCGGCATGTTTAGATACAGAAAGGATTTCTGTAATAACGTTTTCAGTCTGATGACATTAAACAGGACATTTTGCAGTCATTTTAACAAAAAATGTCATCACATAGACATAAACAAATGAACCACACAAACAAACACACACCAGCACTCAGACTCAGGTAATAAGTTCAAGATGCTCCAAACAAATGCCTTCTGCTCAACCGGTTCTCATCAGGGACACACACACACTAAAGATGGGTTTGAAACAGTGAAAGCAAAAATGCCTTAAAATAAGTAAAAAGACCATTATCGTTTTAAAAATGAGTAAAAAAATCCAATAACGTGTTTTTCTGTAAAGCCTCAGAAACCAAGGATGGGTCGCCATAGCAAAGATCCAGGCCACACCCACACTTAGTTTCTAAGGCAACACAGCATCACCAGATGAACTCCACATCTGACTCTGTTAATACAAACAAACACAGCTGAAGTCAAAAATTTACATACACATTGCAGAATCTGCAAAATGTTAATTATTTTACCAAAATAAGAGTGATCATACAAAATGCATGTTATTTTTTATTTAGTACGGACCTACATATAGTCATAAAAATTACCAAGTTCTTCAGAAAAATCCTTGAGGTACCACAGATTCTTTGGTTTTTCAGCATGTTTGTGTATTTGAACCCTTTCCAACAATGACTGTATGATTTTGAGATCCATCTTTTCACACTGAGGACAACTGATGCAACTATTACAGAAGGTTCAAATGCTCACTGATGCTCCAGAAGGAAACACGATGCATTAAGAGCCAGGGGGTGAAAACTTTTGAACAGAATGAAGATGTGTACATTTTTCTTATTTTGCCCAAATATCATATTTTTTATTCATTTAGTACTGCCCTTCAGAAGCTACAGAAGATACTTGCATGTTTCCCAGAAGTCAAAATAAGTTAAATTTACCTTGATCTTCAAATTCAAAAAGTTTTCACCCCTGGCTCTTATTGCATCATTTTTTTTTTTTTCATTCTGAAGCATCAGTCAGCGTTTAAACCTTCTGTAGTAGTTGCATACAAGTCCCTCAGTTGTCCTCAGTGTGAAAAGATGGATCTCAAAATCATACAGTCATTGTTGGAAAGGGTTAAAATACACAAAAATATTTAAAAACCCCAAAAATGTGCAGGACCTGAAGTATTTTTCTGAAGAACAGCAGGCAGTTTAACTGTTCAGGACAAACAAGGGACTCATAAACAACTACACCTAAAAAACACAGCCGTGGATCATTCAGGTAACAACACAGTATTAAGAATCAAGTGTATGTAAACTTTTGAAAAGGGTCATTTTTATAAATTCAACTATTATTTTCTCTTGTGGACTATATGTAAACGTCTTTTAAGTGAAATGTCTTATTCAGGTCAGTACAAAACAAAAAATAACATGCATTTTGTATGATCCCTCTTATTTTGGTAAAATAATTAACATTTTGCAGATTCTGTATGTAGACTTTTGACTTCAACTGTATATTATTTATAATTCATTTTTCCACACAAGGACATTTTTAGATTCCCAAAGCATCAGGTTGATCTTAATTTAACCCTCATCTATTGGAGTCATGTCTCCATAACAACCTTTGACTCTATGGCACATCACTGACCTTGAGCAAACATCCCATAATAATACAGAGTGCTGACAACATCTTTCCTGTGGAAAGACAAGAACAGATTCACAGATGTACTGAGAAGTTACGCTCTCTATCTGTGGTTATTCCATTAGAGAGCTCTAACAGGAAGTCAAAGCAGGATCAAATAATTTATTATTATTAGTTTTTTTAACAGAGACATTTTTCCTGGGTTACTCTGAAGGGCACATTCATTTGATCTGACTTAGGAGACAGAGGAAATACTTTAAATGTCTTTCAGTATCTAAGTGTGTCTAAGTGTTTAAGACAGACAGAAGAGTGAGAAGCAGACAAAAGCAGAGTGCAAAACCATTTATAACCGCAAAAACAGATCAAGATGTCTTTGAGTTTAACATCTGTGCTGTGGTCTGAGGTAAACAGATGCTTTAAACTCCACACATACAGGTTTGTGAATAAAGGATCACAGAATTTCAGGTCTCTTTAAGTGATTTCACAAAACTAGAATGTGATTGCAGTGGCTGAATGTGTCTTGATAAGGACTTGCACTGATATACACACACAAATGCATCTGAGAATAAACAAACTCTGCCATCTGTTTAGCTTGTTTAGGCCCACATCTCACAATTTGTGATTGTTCTCTTTGTCATTTTAAATCTTTCTACATCTAACATGTTTTGTATCCAACCTCTGTCATTAATCTTGCTCTGGCAACAAGAAACAGGAATGAGATAGGATGATAAAAAAAACATTTAGAAATAAATCAACAACAAACAACAGGAAATAAACAGCAAATGGAAAGACTTTTAAAATGATACTGAACTAATTCAGTTTGTGTTGTGTAGTATTTAAACATTCTGTCATCATTTATGTCTTTTAAAGAGCTTTCTGAACTTCTGTATACTGTATTCCAGATTGTTGTTCACATTAAATGTGTTTTAGCATTGTTTTTTTTCATTGTTTTTCTATGTAAATGTGCACTAAATGGACAAATTTTACTGGTTGGCTTGCATCTTTTGCAGCATCTTGTGCATAAACAGCACTCTAAAAACACAACATTTAAGTAAAAAAAAGGTTTAACGTTTTAAAACCCCGTCTCTAGACTATTTCATACCTCACATTTTTAATCACAAAAGTGTGTTCTGCAGGGCTGGGTAGAAAAATATTGATTTTTCAATTTCAATTCTCAATTTTACAAAACATTATTGATTCTTAAATCCCAAAAATCGATTAGTCTAGCCTGTTTTCAGTTAATGACATTATGGCACACCTCCAATCCAATAAATTGCTTTTTTTTTTTTTATGAAACAAAATCTCAGATTTCAAATTCTGTCCATTTTATTACAATATTCAATAAATACTAAACAAAAAAATGTTGTTTAATTTGGAGTGACAGGTTGGTGCAACGCCTCAGCGGCTCTTTTTCAACCAGTTTCAGCACAAAATAAACATGAATGAACATCCAAAAGCATGCTAAAAGAAAGAGTGCAACTCAGTGAAATCCATATCCTGCTTCATATAATCGCTTAATCAGTGTTTCAACTGCTGAAAGCCATCAGTATAACAGCTTGTAAACAATATGTCTTGTAACGTCACATATACCTTAGAAAAACACATATTCTGTGACCGTTAGTTTGCTAGAAAAAATAACTCTAGAAATTTGCCATGTACTGTACCTGATATATATCCAAAATAATCAATATTGAATCTAATCGAAATCTGAATCGAATCACAAGCTTGTGAGTGGAAATCGAATCAAATTGTGAAATTTGTGTCAATACCCAGCCCTAGTTGAGGTCAAAAGTTTACATACACCTAGATACATACAATCTGCAAAATGTTAATTATTTTACCAAAATAAGAGGGGTCATACAAAATGCTTGTTATTTTTTATTTAGTACAGACTTGAATAAGATATTTCACATAAAAGACATTTACATATAGTCCACAAGAGAAAATAATAGTTGAATTTATAAAAATGACCCTGTTCAAAAGTTTATATACACTTGATTCTTAATACTGTGTTGTCACCTGAATGATCCACAGCTTTTTTGACTGTTTGCGTAGTGATAGTTGTTTATGAGTCCCTTGTTTGTCCTAAACAATTAAACTGCCTGCTGTTCTTCAGAAAAATCCTTCAGGTCCCACAAATTCCTTGGTTTTTTTTTCAGCATTTTTGCGTAGTTGAACCCTTTCCAACAATCACTGCATGATTTTGAAATACATCTTTTCACAGTAAGGGCAACTAAGGGACTCATATGCAACTATTACAGAAGGTTCAAACGCTCACTGATGCTCCAGAAGGAAAAACAGTGCATTAAACTTTTGGTGTAAACTTTTGAACAGAATGAGGATGTGTACATTTTTCTTATTTTGTATAAATATCAGAAGCCACAGAAGATACTTACATGTTTCCCAGAAGAAAAAATAAAGTTAAATTTACCCTGATCTTCAAATTCTAAAAGTTTTTACCCCCAGCTCTTAAAGGGGTCATCGGATGCCCATTTTCCACAAGTTGATATGATTCTTTAGGGTCTTAATGAAAAGTCTATAATATACTTGGGTTAAAAATTCTCAATGGTAGTGTAAAACAACACCCTTTTTACTTTGTCAAAATGAGCTCTGCAAAAATCAACCCATTCTGAGGGATTGTTCCTTTAAATGCAAATGAGCTCTACTCGCCTCGCCCCTCTCTTCTCTCTATGGAGTGATGAGCCTGTTTACTCTAGCTGTATTTACTATGTTTATCCGTGAAATTTGCTAACTAGCACGTCATTAGGAAAGGTGATGGTAGAGATTCATAAACTTATACTCACTTCTGCTATAGGTGAAGCTGGATCACGAATGATTTGCACGAACATAGATGCGTTTATGTAGATCAGGAGGCGCATTCCCTTCACAAACAAACGTAATCCACTGCATCTTCAGCGGCTCAGGTGTCGGGAGTAAATGACGACCACTATGTTCATTATTACATCCAGTTACACAACACCTCAATCGCTTAATCGGAGATGTTTTTGTCTAACTTACATCCCTGCTCCAGCACTGAAACAATGGAGATTGGACTGTTACAGCTGATGTAGGGTGTGGGAGCAGCCTCTGTGGGTGTGATGCCACACCAACAGGCATCTGAGAATGGCTCGATTTGAAAAAGGGGATATTATTTTTACAGATTAATTAAAAACAACTGAATGGATTTTTATCATTATAAGGTAGATGTGTACATACACTGCCAACATACATTAATGTTCAAACAACATGTAAAAGTGAACTTTGCATCCGATGACCGCTTTAATGCATCATGTTTCCTTCTGAAGCATCAGTGAGTGTTTGAACCTTCTGTAATAGTTGCATATGAGTCCCTCAGTTGTCCTCAGTGTGAAAAAATGGATTTCAAAATCGTAGTCATTGTTGAAAAGGTTCAAATACAAAAAATGCTGAAAAACCAAAGAATTTGTGGGACCTGAAGGATTTTTCTGTAGAACAGTAAATAAACAAACAAACAAAAAACACAGCTGTGGATCATTCAGGTAACAACACAGTATTAAGAATCAAGTGTATTTGAACTTTTAAACACAGTAATTTTATATAAATTCAACTATTATTTTCTCTTGTGGGCTATATGTAAACATATTTTATGTGAAATATCCTATTCAGGTCAGTATTAAATAAAAAATAACATACATTTTGTATGATCCCTCTTATTTTGGTAAAATAATTAACATTTTGCAGATTCTGCAAGGTGTATGTAAACTTTTGACATGCTCTATAAAACACATCTAACACTTATTTCCATTTCAATATTAAGAAGTGTTACATATTAACTAGTGGCCATAAATTCTGGACCAGAGCGGAGCGGAAATCTAATGACCGTAGCTATCTTTCCTAGGATCTCAGTTTGGCCGCAGTGCAGCTCGCCTGATGCGTTCTACAGACGACAACTGACAAGACCTCACAATGTCCTTACACAGTGTCTTTTTCCTTTCAGAAGTGGAAAAGAGGATTATTGTCACAATTTGACCTTTTAATTTAAGGTATAAACCCTTACTGCCTACTGTAGGTCCTGGATTTTAAATTCACTAATGAGTCTCAAAGGAAATGTAATGCAATAAAAACCGGGCATTTTCATACTCTTGCATTCCATTCCTCAATATATGGTAAAGTCGTTTGGTTATCTCTTGGGTTATAAATGCTGCGAGGAAAGCAGCAGTATCTCAGGAATATCCCCTGTCTTTTCAATGGGAGGTCTTCTTTAATGGTTTAGACAGAGGAGTTACAAAACGTTCAAAACTTTAAGTTAACTTCGTGCCCAATCAGAAAAGATAGTTTTGTGTATGCAGCTGCTATGTCTGCCTATCTCTCAGCATGTAGAGGCACGTGTCTTCTGTTGTATAGAAATCCCACAGATCATTGTACTTGGCCCTGTATTATCCTACATAAACACACACACATTCAGTCCAGACCTCACATTCAAGCATGACTTCTTTTCAACCAGCAAAGGACTGTAAACATCTGGCAAGCATTTGCACATTTATTACCTGTTTCCGCAATTAACAGATGATCTGCATACAGCTACCAACAGGATGTTTCCATATTTGATCAAATATTAAGTTACAGTTGTCTGCTTTAAAGACTCCATGAAAGAAACAAATTATAAATAGAAAACACACAAATTACCACAATGACTCATGACTGTGTATCAAGACCGAGAGCCCTATGATTTCTTCAATGCTGAAAACACAGGCGGAATTGTGAAATCCAGTCATAAAAATGGAATGTATAATGAGGAATGTCACGGAATTCACAAATTTTGGATGAATAAATCAAAAGTAGGTCAGTCTGTTTAAATCAAAATGCAATATAGACTAGTGTCTGTGAATATTAAGCCTCAAAAAAACAATTGAAATATGAATCCTGCACATTCTACGTGTCTCTGTGTGAATGAATGGCGCAGATGCGCAGTTTTGTTTACTACACACATACTGAAGCATGCGTGACGGTTGCAGTGATTTCAATCTCTGCTGCCTCAATGTATAAAAACATTAACAAATAAACAATATCTAAAACTGTTCTGAGAGTCACTCAGAATCACATACAAACAGAAACTTAAAGATCTTAACAGCAATACGTCAAAGTAAAAGTTGGTTTTAACTTTAAGAAACTGTGACAGTAATATGTACTTCATTACTTCATGTAATGATATACTAAATGACAAAATTATTATTAAATTATTATTATTATTATATAAAATTATTATTAACTTTATTTTTAAGGAATATTTACAATAATTTTTTTTAATATATTTATTTGAAAAAAAATATATATACATATATATATATATAGAAAATCAATTAATTACATATGCTTTTGATTATTAAAATTTAATGAAACCTTTAAATGGCATCTAGAAAATTAATGGAAAACACAGAATTTGGTAAAAAATAAAACTGACTTTGAGAAAAAAATAAAATAAAACGTGTTTCATGGGGCCTTAAAATTTAACTTTTGTTACACTTTTAATAAATTGCTGTTACACTGTGTAAGTTTCATGATTTTGATTAATTAGACATGCTTTTCGATTCATATTTTTTTAATTTAACCATTAAAATGAAGTCCTCCATTTCTGAAATTAAAATGGAAAACACAGAATTTGGTAAAAATAAAACTTAATTTGAGAAAAACACTAAAACGTATTTCATAGGGCCTTAAAATGTAATTTTAGTTACACTTTTAATAAATTGCTGTTAAATTGTGTAAGTTTCATGATTTTGATTAATTAGACATGTTTTTTTTATTAATTTCTTTATTTAACCCTTAAAACAAATCCTTCTGAAATTAAAATGGAAAAAATAGAATTTGAAGGGGGAAAAAACACAATTTGGGGAGAAAAAAACAACATTTTTGGGAATCATACAGTATATTTGTTTCAACATACAGTTAATCTTCAAAATTTGGGGTCAGTTTGTCTCTTATGCTTACCAAGCCTGCATTTATTTGATCAGAAATACACATAAAATGGTAATATTGTGAAATATTATTACAATTTAAAATAACTGCAGCCATTACTCCAGTCTTTAGTGACACATTATTCTTCAGAAATCATTTTAATATGCTGATTTGCTACTCAAGAAACATAATTTCTTATTATCAATGTTGAAAACAGTTGTGCTGCATCATATTTTTTGTGGAAAGCGTTTTATTTAAGTATTCTTTGATAAATATAGACAGTAAAAAAAAAACAGAGCTGAAATTTAAACGTTATAAATGTTTTTACTGTCGCTTTTAATCGATGTAATGTAAATTGATGTAATGTAATTTAAAAAAAAAAAAAAAAACTTGAGTGGTAGAATATAATACACATAAATAAATATACAGCAGACCTCCTCAAGATTTTTCAATAATGTCTCAAACTGTGCTCACATTAGCCAAGATACTAAAGTCGGCATTCAAAAGTCAATTTCAATATGTAACTGAAATGCAAACATTTCTCAACATATTATCTGCACTATGCTATCAAAATTCATTTTATAGCTCTCTACTCTTTCTGTATGTCCACAGTTTGTGTCTCATTTTTGTCTATATTCATGTCTCTGAGGAATTTAGAAGAAACATCTAAGACCAAGTTGATATTTAAAGCCCTGTTTAGTCATAAACCATTCATAAGAAATATTTTTTTCCTTTAATAACTCATATTTTACAATACTGAATATTGACAGCTGATACTGTATTAAAACAGATATTTTATACTGTATAAAAACAAGGGGTTTGTGTTAAAACCAAAGGACATTCCAGGACACACACAACGGTTCATGTTTCTCCACAGCAGGATTTGGTTTGTCTGTCTCTCAGCTGAGATCACCTACTGAGTGGAGATGCTAGATTCATTTCCTTCTCAAGTTCTCAGTTAAATAACGTTTTAAAGATGCTGGACACACTGCATCATCAAGCCCATCTCAACAAGAAAATGTAACCGACTGTTGATCGGGAAACTCACTCCTCACTCATAAGGTCTCAACGCCAGTAAATTCCTTGCCAGTGTTTTGCTGTTCAATAATCCTTCAAACCGAATTTCCGTTTCAACAGCCCATGTTTGCCAGAGCGTCCTGCAGCAATGAAGCTCTTGTTCAAATTTGAGTGCGTTTCTCACCAAACCAACACATGGAGCATGTCAGTATGAGTTCATTAAACTAAAAGGGATAGCTAGGTAAGCAAGCTTTTGAATAAACTGTAATCTATCCAAGGACCTTAATCATAATTTACAGCTCGCTCAGTCAAACTATGCATGCATAAACATTCACTGACCAAAATTATAAACGCAACACTTTTGTTTTTGTCCCAATTTTTCATGAGCTGAATTCAAAGATCTAAGACTTTTTCTATGTACTCAAAAGGCCTAAGATATTGTTCACTAATCTGTCTAAATCTGTGTTAGTGAGCACTTCTCCTTTGCCAAGATAATCCATCCACCTCACAGGTGTGGCATATCAAGATGCTGATTAGACAGCATGATTATTGCACAGGTGTGCCTTAGGCTGGCCACAATAAAATGCCATTCTAAAATGTGCCGTTTTACTGTATTGGTGGATCCGGGGGGGGGGGGCTTTTAAAGTCCGAAAGCCAGTCAGTATCTGGTGTGACCACCATTTGCCTCGCGCAGTGCAACACATCTCCTTCGCATAGAGTTGATCAGGTTGTTGATTGTGGCCTGTGGAATGTTGGTCCACTACTCTTCAATGGCTGTGCGAAGTTGCTGGATATTGGCAGGAACTGGAACACACTGTTGTATACGCCAACCCAGAGCATCCCAAACATGCTCAATGGGTGACATGTCCGGTGAGTATGCTGGCCATGAAAGAACTGGGATGTTTTCAGCTTCCAGGAATTATGTACAGATCCTTGCAACATGGGGCTGTGCATTATCATGCTGCAACATGAGGTCATGGTTGTGAATGAATGGCACAACAATGGGCCTCAGGATCACGTCACGGTATCTCTGTGCATTCAAAATGCCATCAATAAAATGCACCTGTGTTTGTTGTCCATAACATACGCCTGCCCATACCATAACCCCACCGACACCATGGGCCACTTAATCCACAAAGTTGACATCAGCAAACCGCTCACCCACACGACGCCATACACGCTGTCTGCCATCTGCCCTGTACAGTGAAAACCGGGATTCATCCATGAAGAGAACACCTCTCCAAAGTGCCAGACGCCATCGAATGTGAGCATTTGCCCACTCAAGTCAGTTATGACGACGAACTACAGTCAGGTCGAGACATCGATGAGGATGACGAGCATGCAGAGGAACTTCCCTAAAAAGGTTTCTGACAGTTTTTGTAGAAATTCAACCGATTGTTGCAGCAGCTGTCCGGGTGGCTGGTCTCAGATGATATTGGAGGTGAAGATGCTGGATCTGGAGGTCCTGGGCTGGAACGGTTACACATGGTCTGCGGTTTGTGAGGCCGGTTGGATGTACTGCCAAATTTTCTGAAACACCTTTGGAGACGGCTTATGGTAGAGAAATGAACATTTAATTCACGGGCAACAGCCAATTGCACGCTCCCTCAAAACTTGCGGCATCTGTGGCATTGTGCTGTGTGATAAAACTGCACATTTTAGAGTGGCCTTTTATTGTGGCCTGTGTAATAATCATGCTATCTAATCAGCATCTTGATATGCCACACCTGTGAGGTGGATGGATTATCTCAGCAAATGAGAAGTGCTCACTAACACAGATTTAGACAGATTTGTAAACAATATTTGAGTACATAGAAAAAGTCTTAGATCTTTGAGTTCAGCTCATGAAAAATGGGGGCAAAAATAAAAGTGTTGCATTTATAATTTTGGCCAGTGTATTTGTGCTGGATCAGAACATGTCTTGCTTCAGTTCAGAGAAGGTGACTGAACTGAAAGATAAAGACCAGAATTGAGCAGTGAGAAAATGGAAAAATGGGAAAACAACTTAACACTGTAAATACTGTAAATGTTCTGTAAATGTTGGTCTCATTGTGCATGATTAATCATGACATGTTAGTCTGAAGAAAAGTCTTTCATTATAGTGCTTTCCAGCTCTAAATTGACCTTTCTTTTCTGTTGAATCAAAGCCATGCACATTGGGGGGCTGTGCTTGCTTTTGCAAAAATCTCATGGTTAAAGGGACAGTTTACCCAAAAATCAAAATTCTGTCATTAATTACTCACCCTCGTGCTGTTCCAAACCCGTAAACCCTTGTTTATCTTTAAAACACAAATTAAGATTTTAAGTTTTTAAATAGTAAGATTTTTAATGTTTTTTACAGAAGTCTCTTCTGCTTACCTGTATTTATTTGATCCAAACAAATTGATTTTAACAATTTTTACTATTTAAAATAACTGGATTCTATTTGAATATATTTTAAAATGTAATTTATTCCTGTGTTCAAAGCTAAATTTTCACATGTTGGCAGGGTTTTTTGTGTTGTTCTTTTTGTGGATTATAAAAATTAATACATTTTTATACAGCAAAGATGCTTTAAATTGACGATAAAGACATTTAAAATGTTACAAAAGATTTCTATTTCAGATAATAATAAAAATGATAATAGTTCACATGAATAAATTACATTTTAAAATATATTCAAATAGAAAACAGTTATTTTAAATAGTAAAAATATTTCAAAATGTTACTGTTTCTGCTGTATCAAAATTTGAATCAAATAAATGCAGGCTTGGTGAGCAGAAGAGACTTCTTTAAAAAATATAAAAAATCCTGACTGGTAGTGTATTTTTGATAAAATCCAAGAGCTTTCTGACCCTGAATATACAGCACTCCAACTGGCTCAGAAAGGTAGTAAGGACATTGTTAAAATAGTCCATATAACATCAGTGGTTCAACCAATATTTAATATTGTTTTGCATTCAATACAGTGAGAGGCTGGGTCTGTACTGGAATGATAACAAAGATGTCAACTTGACTAGAAGAATATAATATATAGATTGAATCTGTGTGTCTTCATGCAAAGAAAGTAAGAAATGCGACCCAGTTAAAAGGGGTGCCTAAATTAGCTGCTTGGGGATCAGGACCTCTTGAACTCCTCAATACACTGGCGTATTCCAAGACAGTATGTCGAGTCAGGACACTCCATGGGGTTGTAACTCTTACTTCCACTATAGGGCAAACAAGACAGGGGGAAAGGAAACCCTTAGGCAAACTTACTCAATATCAAACAGACTCAGTACACAGACACATCTTTAAACACTGTCTGCTTTGCACATATTGCAAACCCATAAACAGGGAAGTTGCAGTAATGGAGAGTGAAGAGCTTGTTTCCCACGACTCTCTTCCGTCCCATCAGGAAGACACTGTTGTTTGGTGGAACGACACAGTTTAACTAAACAGTAAAACAGTTGTTGTCGCAGAGCCCAGTAATTTAACATGTGTGTCCTTTAGAGTTCAGATCTGAATCACACATCAATCTGTGCTCATTTGCCATTAATTTCATGAACTATTAAAGACCATGAGTGAAAATAAATACCTCTAAGGCACAAGTGTGTGTTCACATATGTAAGAACAACAACGGAAAACATGTTCTTAACCCTCATTTTTGTAAGTTTTAGGGATTTTTTTTCCCCACCTTGTTACACTTACTCCTGATCAAAAATGACCGGCCTACAAAAATTTTGTATAAAAATGGTGTGCGATATTTATGGTCTGACTGTTTTTCAAAGATATGCCAGCTGACATTATCAAGTATATCACTCACTTTCCAAAAAAAAAACACACAAAAACATGTCTTGGAAGTCCAAATGCATTTACTGCATCATGAAGCCTATTAAAATGCAGTTAAAATAGAGAGATAATCACGATAAAATCGATTCGTAAATCGATTCTACAATTTTCCAAATGCATCGCGATTCTCTCTGGAATCGATTCTGCGCAGTGCTGCCAAGTTGAGCTACTTTAACACTGTTGTCGCAAGTTGTTTTTCATGTCCATGAGGTGAAGCGACGCCAAAAATGTGATATTTATCCCCAGGAATGCGAATTTTACATGGTGTGATTGGGCTAGTTTTGAGAAGCAATTGGGCGGGTTTTGTTGTGAAAACCTGGCAACCCTAATTCTGAGCATTTTTTTAACGCAGGTGGCGCTCCAGGCTAGTTTTTAACTGCACTCAAATGTTTATGAATAAAAGCGCTTGTGCATGCATCTGAGTAATTTAAGTTGTACTTGCACCTCAGCTTTTATGATTTTATGACACTACATTAATGCAAACTTTATGAATGATTGTTTTAAGTTCAAGTGGTGTGCAGCGCTGTGCAACGATTAATTGCGATTAATCATATCCAAAATAAAAGTTTTTATTTACATAATATATGTGTGTGTGCTATGTATATTTATTATGTATTTATAAATACACACGCATGCATGGATATATTTAATAAAAATATGTTGTGTTTATATATTAAATATATTTATATCAATATTAATCATTTTAATAAAAATATATACATGTAAATATTTTCAAAATATATACTGTATGTGTGTGCATTTATATATGAATAATATACACAGTATATACCCACATATATTATGTAAACAAAAGCCCTTATTTTGGATGCAGTTAATCATGATTAATTGTTGCACAGCACTTTCTATCGATTCAAAAGAGAATCACAATGCATTCGGAAAATATCAGAATCGATCCATAAATCAATTTATTGTGACAACCTTATGTTAAAATGCCTCTATAATTCAAATTATGAAAGCAAAAAATATCCCTGTATGGGTTTTTTAAAAATATTAATATAGTTAAGTAATATCACAAGCAATATTTTACACACAATATGTCTGTTTCGTCAATGAAAATAGATCTAATCAAAGCCGAAGCAGAGTTTCCAGCCAAATTTGCGAATTTAACTTATGTGCAAAATTGGAATATTGCATAAAACATTTGTGAAATTGCGAATAAGCACCGTTTCCATCCAACGAATCAAAGAGAACAAAATCGTCACTATCTTTTAAACTAGCACTTAATATCACTGAGAAAAATAGGAGAAGCCACTGAATATAATAATCTTCATTTATGAAAAAACTTTTGCCGTTTCCATCACTCATTTTAGACGCAATAACTGTGGTGTTTCTGTCCTGAATGCATCTGTTTTTGAATGAATCATGTGAGTCAATAATTCAATTATCCATTCATAAAGACAGTCACTTGCTTCATTTCTGAAATCAGCTGTTTTGAACAAACTGTTTAAATGAATGATTCAATGAATCACTCATAAAGACAGGGACTTGATGCCACCTACTGGTGGTTTTAGTGTCATTTATTTATCCATGACAGATCTAAATCAGCCAAGGTACCAGCACAAAAACACACACACAGATCTCAATGACTTTTGAGTGAACATTGCCAAAATTATCCACAAATTGGGCTTTTTTTACTCAAAAACTGAGGTGAATCTATGGTGGTCTATGGCCAGTTTTTACATTACTGTATTTGGTCGATACTTTTATCCAAAATGTCTTATATTTTTATCTAAAAATCTTTTATTATATTTTTGCAGTTATTTTTCCTTTTTGGAGTGAATCCACTTTCACTGCATGGAAAATAAGCAGCATGAACATTCTGCCTCCTTTTTTGTTCCACAGAGGAAAGTAAGTCATACAGGTTTGGAACAACATGAGGGTGAGTAAACTATTTCTTTAGCTTTTCTTATTCATTCTCCGAATAGTATTCCCTGCATTTTCTCTCTCCGAACTGAGAGGTAACCAGTGGCCATTAAACACAGCAAATCAGTCCAACAGGAAAGGCCAGCTGAGCTACAGCATGTCCTGCCTGAGCTACAGTGGCAGTGATATGTCTACTGAAAGAGAGCACTGTAAAAACATTCTTCCACACGCACATACACACAGAACCTGAGTCAAATGAGCTTAATAGGTTTACCAGTCCAACATGGAAAAGACATTTTTCATCACGGTCGTTTCACCACCGCACTGTTTAGCTATCAGCCTTCTGTGTTATGGCCTTGCAGTAGAAAATTTTAATTTTAGAAACTCTGAGAAAGCATTTATGGAGCACAAACTACCATCTCAGCATAAAACCGCAAGAGGAAAGCTGCTTTAGACAGAGAGCGCACAAAAAAAAAAATCTCTGACTAAACGTAAAGGTTTACTGTTAAGAGAATAACACAAAATCTCATTCACATACTACTGTGTGTGAAGGCTCTTTGCTGTTATATACAAGCAACTTTTTGTGCTAAAACAAACAGCGAAGCTAGTTTTTTACAAATGCATTAACATTCCAAAGTCTGGGGTGGGTATTTTTGTGGATAAGACTTATTGTTACCAGGTTCTCATTTATTTGATCAAAAATACAGTGAAAACTGTAACAATGTGAAGTATTATTACAATTTAAAACAACTGTTTTCTGTTTTAATATATTTTAAAATATAATCTATTTCTGTGATGCAAAGCTGAATTTCTAGCAGTCACTATGTCGGTCTGACACTAAACTTATGAAAGGTACCATACATATGTTGAGATGAGCGCATACACTCTCATTCTGCCTTATTCGACACCTCACAGTGTGAAAACCTCACACGTACTGTCAAAACAAACCGGGAGGGGAAGAAACAAGTGAGAATCTAACAAACCAAAGTGACGTTTGCCTGGGAAAGCTCCCTCTGCACTCACAGGTGGTGGACAGAGGGTGTGGGATGACAAACCCCATGTCAACAACCTTCAAAGACACAAATTAATCTCGCCTTTGAAATACAAATGCATCAACACAAACACATATGCATTATTGCATACAGCCTGACTGAAGCATCAGACCTAAAACAGAACCTGTTCATTCAAGATAAAAAGTAAGAAACATCAACCCCTTTAAGAAAGCATTAAAGACTGACCGTATTGGCAGCGTGTTCCCTCAAACCCTTCCGGACACTGACAAAGCTGATCACCAGTCTCAGAGCACTTTCCACTGTTAAAGCAGGTACCAGAGGAACACACTCCTGTGGATAACACACACTGTTAAGACACCCTTGACCCACAACACACAAAAACAGTGTTATGATACTCACTATGCAGACAGCCTCTCTCTTCTCCTCTTTGCATCCATCCAGGGCAGCACCTGTAGACAGTTTGCATCTCCATATTGTACACCTGCCTATACACTGTATAATACCCTGTCCTGAGACAGACAGAGGGAGAAAGAGAGACAGACATAATGAACAGGTTCATTGTATGTAGACACTGATATAGCCCTAATGACGATGACAAATGACATATACATAACATCACTAAACACAATATTTAAACAAAATTAACCAAAATATTTTAAAGCAGAAGATATTTATTGTTTTTTTATGCTACGGAAATAACGTAATGATGCAGTTGCTACTGTAAACACACACTCGCGATGCTTTATGAATCTGAATCTTCCGTTTCCTGAACTTCTTTTAACTTGACAAGACGTTATAAAACCCCGTCCATAATGTGCAAAAACACCGTAAAGCAGCAAAAGGCAACAAAATAGTCATTTAAAAGCAGCGTATTAAACCGCGTTCAGTTTGAACTTGGGATTTCAATCTTTTAGATGCCAGGTAACGTAAAACAAGATTATTCTTGAAATGATCCTTCACGCTGAAAAATTAATCTTTAAAATAGCTATTGTTTGGGAAATATTTAGTTTCTATCCACCTTATTTTTCCCATATGAGTGGACGTGGCCATTTGTAAATTTTGTGGGTCTGGCTTCCGGTTTCATCCCGTCCAGCTATTTTTAGCTGTACAAAACACCTGATTTTGCTGCTTGATATTAGAAATTGCTGTGTCTTACCATAACATTTTAATGTATTATCTTATGATACTAATATTTAATGTATTATCTCATGAACACACTGGTTTGTAACGCAAACAGTTTTACCGTTTACTGCACGTCGTTATTCTTCTCATTATTTTCCTATAGCGGCTAATGAACCGGAAGTCTCACCCATAAGCTTATTTCTGCATTGAAGAAAAAGGTGGATAGAGGGTTTGCACTTACGTCATGGTTACCTGGTTGCGCAGTTGCACAGTTAATGTACTATACGTTGTTCTGCTAATTTATGCTGTCTAAACCACGAAAAAAAAAACCCATCATATAGAGTAGGACTTCGTAAACAGGAAATGGTGTAATATTTTGACAAACTAAAGTTAATAGATGGTAAAGATATGTATAAGCAGTATTCATTAAGATATTAGCCTAATATTTCAACTACCTGACAGGAAATGATAAGAACCAACACGAATGTTGTCCGAATTCTTGCCCTGGAAATCCTGGTTCAGTTTGGCCAACCACAAACACTCTTCTCCTTGATTGTTATTACTTTTGGCAGTCTATAGTACTCCAAATGTTTTTCATGGTCCGACCGATTAGTACAGTCCAAAACATGAGAATAACTGAACATTTTCAGCAACAATAATCAGTAAAATTTGCAAGTTCTGTTTGATTCAGTGGCATTATTTATGTTCAGTGTTGCCAATATTTTTAGCCAGATAAAAGTATTATGCTTAATAATTATGTGTTGGTTGATAATGTGAAATGTGTAGGTCTGCTTTCAGAGGGGCAATGATTGGTTATAATGGCTCCTATCAAATCACCAATGTGCTAGTCACTTAACCCCAGATTTTCAGAAAAGCTTTCCTAAAAACAGTGTACTTAAGTTGATGGAAATCATCTGCTATGGTACTTGGCAAATTTGACTCTACTAAACAGTAGAAGAGCAAATCTCCTAAATCCCACTGACTCTAAGAAATAATTGCCTACGGGAAAATAATCATGAAGAGGTAATGGTTTAAAGGAGAACGACCGGTAGACGTTTAAACAGGGAAATAATGTAAGTAGTTGTTGTTTGAGTGTCTCTCACCTCCTCTCGTAGCCCATGCACCAGCGCTGAGAAGAACAGCCCTGCCTCCACACCTTCACCATACGTGTAAACGCCTGAACGCATGGTTGCCTCACCCCCAGCATAGACACCTCCTGCTCCTCACACACATTGGGCCTGAGAAAGAGTGAAAATTATACTATAATATACATATTCATACTTTAAAAACCCATAGAACAGAAAATTTGCTGAAAATGTACTCACCCTCAGACTATACAAGATGCAGATGAGTTCATTTCTTCATCTAAACAGATTTTGAGAAATTTAGCATTACATCACTTGCTCACCAATGGATCCTCTGCGGTAAATGGGTGCCGTCAAAATGAGAGCCCAAACAGCTGATAAAAACATTACAATAATCCATAAGTAATCCACACAACTCCAGTCCATCAGTTAACATTGTGTGAAGTTAAAGGCTGCATGTTTGTAAGAAACAAATCCATTATAAAGACTTCTTAACTTTAAACTGTCACTTCTGGCAAAAATATGAATCCGTAACACTTCCTCCAGTGAAACAGTTCATCACCTGTTGTCATCTTAAATCAAACTCCACCAGCACATTTGTTTAAAACTGTTTTGGACTGGCTGATCTGTTCATATTTCTCTCCTGATTCAAACAAGATGACTTTTTTACTGGAGAAAGCAGTGGTAAAAAGACTCATATTTTAGCTGGAAGTAGTAGTTTGAAGATAAATATATCTTAATGACGGATTTGTTTCTTATAAACATGCAGCTTTTCACTTAGACTGGAGTTATGGGGATTACTTGTGGATTATTGTAATGTTTTTATCAGATGTTTGATAAAACCCATTTACTGCAGAGAATCAACTGCTGAACAAGCGATGTAATGCTAAATTTCTCAAAATCTATTCAGATGAAGAAACAAACACATCTACATCTTGGATGGCCTGGGGATAAGTACCTTTTTCAGCAAATTTTGGGTGAACTATTTCTTTAAGACCCATCATTATAGACTTCTGTCTCAAATTGATGGCTGGATCCAGTTTCGCTCTTCCTCAGTTTGGTTATGTAATGTAGCATGAACTGTTGGACGGCAGTCTGCTGTGAAATCCAGACCAGTGGGGGCACATTACAGGTAAATTAACTGCACATAGCTGGCGCTCATGAGCAACATCATGCAAATGAAAGAGTCTTATTTGGGACAGGGCCTTGGATTTCAACCATCAGAGCACCTTCTTTAGCAATGATGTCATAATTACCTTGTTCACATGGAAAAATGCATTGTTAATTTCAACATAAATGCTCACAGAAGAACACATATGTGGGTCAACATGTGTGTTCCCTACAGTTGTCAGCTGACAGTATGCAGACTTACAGATACTAATATGCATGTGTTCCTCACTAAATACTAGGATAAGTTAATTTGTGTAAGGATGTAACCACATAAACTTGGGGACTAATATGTATGAGGTCTTGTTAGAGTAAAAAGAGCATTTGCAGATGTAATTATCTGTGCTTGGTTTTGACGTTCTACATTTTTTTATTATGTCACTACAATGATATGTAGAAAGGCTATAATGAGTTGGACTCCGATCATGCTATAGCACTTTGAGCCATTGAGAAACTAAATCAATAATCTGCTCTTAAGATCTCATGGCTGCGGAAACAGCTCGTTTTAGGATGTTGACACAATGTTCTCACAGCTTGTAAAGTTTGATGCTCCAAGAACATGCTGAACCACATGTTCAGCATCCAAATGATCAGCTGCACCCACACACATTTAGCTACATTAAAGCTATTAATAAATACTGTGATAGTAAAGGAAAGGAGGAAATGGAAGGAAATAGCATATACACTACCAGTCAAAAGTTTTTAACAGTAAAATGTTTAATGTTTTTTAAAGAAGTCTCTTCTTCTCACCAAGCCTGCATTTATTTGATCCAAAGTACAGAAAAAACAGTAAAAGTTTGCAATATTTTTACTATTTAAAATAACTGTTTTCTTTTTTAATATATTTCAATATGTAATTTATTCCTGTGATCAAAGATAAATTTTCAGCATCATTACTCTAGTCTTCAGTGTCACAACATCATCAGAAATCACTCTAATTTGCTGTTCAAGAAACATTTTTTAAAATTATTATTATTATCAATATTTATAATAAAATACATTTTCTTTAATAAATTAATTAATAATTAAAATTTTATTTAGCAAGGATGCTTTAAATTGATTAAAAGTGATGATAAAGACATTTATACATTATAAAAGATTTCTATTTTAGATAAATGCTGTTCTGCTGAACTTTCTATTCATCAAAGAAACCTGAAAAAATTCTACATAATAACAATAAATGTTTTTTGAGCAGGAAATCAGAATATTGTAATGCTTTCTAAAGGATCATGTGACTGGAGTAATGATGCTAAAAATTCAGCTTTGAATTCACATACACAAATTACATTTTAAAATATATTCAAATAGAAAAACGTTATTTTAAATAGTAAAAATATTTCAAAATTGTTCTGTTTTTGCTGTACTTTGGATGAAATAAATGCAGCATTGGTGAGCAGAACAGACTTTTTTAAAAACATTAAAATTCTTACTAAAAAACTTTTGACTTGTAGCTTAAATAATCCTACCGCCGACAGAAAATGTTAAGAATTTTTAGAATAAAAAAGCTTATGCTTTCATTTATAAATAGATTTTCCAATTAAAAGCATACCTGAATATTTGAAGAGTTAATTCAATATATAAATAAATAACTTTTTCATTGTGCATTCCAATTAATCTCAATCAAACTGGAGTTGGGTTATTTTGATTAGGCAAAAATAACTAAAAAAATACAGCTAACACAAGGAAACACAATAAAAACATGATGACATAATAAAAAACAAGATTTTTGAACATGTATTTGTTACTTGGTTTTGCAAATAAACTCAGGTTTTCTCAGATTAAGACTTTTGGACATAATTTCGGCCATAAAATATAGCTAAGCACATGCATACACTATCAGCTTTTTTTTTTCATTTTGCCTTACATCCATATCTGTCAGGAGCTGTTGATTTAAATCTTATGGTTGTCCAAAGGTTAGAGCACCCTATCGAGAGCTCAGAGTATGGAATATCGCTAAAAATGCATTTCACCTTCATAAATCCGTCAGAATACTGTAGAATGATTTGTTATAATCCATATTTGATAGTCTAGCTCTTAAATCCTTGATTTTAGTTTCACAGACTGAGTGTGGTGCGTTCAGCCTCTGTCTCAGAGGGTTTTGTTCTCTCTCAGGTTGCTTCCTTTGACCATCTGGGCTTAATACAACACATCCTGAGTTAATTAGGGGGCTCGCAGATAAACTGCACAGTCACACACCGGATCAGCCCTGGAGTCAGTGTGTCAGAGACTCGGTAAGGGGTTGATTCCCTGGCCTCAGTCACGCTTAACATATTTACAAATTCTTACAGTGTAGTATTTGAGTCAATTTAAGGCAAACCACTTTGTATAGGTGAACATATATGTACAAATAAAAAATAAATTACATTATTTAATGATCACTTATGTTTTAAATGGACTATGGCTCTTTTGGCGACACCTAGAGAGCAATTAAATCACTACAGAAATAGCGAATTATTTAATTAGATTAATTATCAGTGAACCTTCCAAAATATTGTGCTATACCAAAACAAAGAGCTAACGGTAAGAAACCAAATTAATTAATTAATAATTATTGTTTGTTATTATTAATAATCGAAATGCTTTCAGTTGATGCTACATTTTCATAAAAACATCGGTGATACATTTAGGCCTACTATTTAACTTATAATAAGTAGTTTAATAACTAAAAATAACTTTAATTACTAAAAATATACAAAATCAGACCTTCATGCATGTTTAAATGTGAACATTTTATATATAAAATTTTATATTTATTAAAACGTCAAGGCATTTTTTATTATTTGAATGTACATTAACGATCATTATGATATGTAACACGTCAGTGCTTATTAATGTTATTAATTAACGTAATTTAAACTATTTTTCTAGGATTGTTTTGAGATGAAACACAGTTTTGTGGTTTTACGTATATTGGATTTAAGTTTCAGGTAAGAATCTCCCGTCTACGACTTTGGCGATCACAAAACTTGATTAAAAAATTAATATAATGTGTATTTAAATTATTGTCACTCACATGTCCGGCTGCAGGTCCAGTGATGCTGCGCCGTTCAGAGCCACGATCACACAGCAGAGCAGAAGCGCCACGGAGCAGAACATCGTTTACAGCATCCACATGCAGCAAACACTCTTCAGGGCTTGTGGAGAGCAGGTTTCAGGGGCCCTCCGTCCACTTTAAAGGGTCCGATCACTTCATTATACACGAGTAAGCTGCTGTAAATAAGAACTTTATGCAAGCACTAAGGGGTTTCTTCTTGCAGGCTGAAATAATCGCGCATCCTGGAGTCCTGGAGCTGGTATCCTCAACTGGGAGCTCACAGAGACAGACTGGACAATCGCTCAGCGCTCTTCCAAGCACACTTAGACTACGACACACGCAACCGCTAGGGGCCACGATGGAAACACGACGCCCCACAACATACTCTAGCGGTTGTTTCCCAAATGTTGTGTTTTGCTTTTGTAATACCATAACGCAAACCAATTAGGTTTTATTCTACTACCAGTAAAAAGTTTTTGAACAGCAAGTTTTTTTATATATATATAATAATAAGTCTCTTCTGCTCACCAAGCCTGCATTTATTTGATCCAAAGTACAGAAAAACAGTCAAATTTTGAAATATTTTTACTATTTAAAATAACTGTTTTCTAGTTGAAAATGTAATTTATTCCTGTGTCAAAGCTGAATTTTTATTATCATTACTCCAGTCACATGATCCTTCAGAAATCATTCAAATATTCTGATTTGCTGCTTGAAAACTTTTATTAGATTATTATTATGTTGAAAACAGCTGAGTTTAATTTTTTCAGGTTTTTTTATAATAATTCATAATTTTCAGGGGGGTTTTTTTATATTTTTTTCAGTTTTTTTATATATATATATATATATATATATATATATATAATAATAAGTCTCTTCTGCTCACCAAGCCTGCATTTATTTGGTCCAAAGTACAGAAAAACAGTAAAATTTTGAAATATTTTTACTATTTAAAATAACTGTTTTCTAGCTGAAAATGTAATTTATTCCTGTGTCAAAGCTGAATTTTTATTATCATTACTCCAGTCACATGATCCTTCAGAAATCATTCAAATATTCTGATTTGCTGCTTGAAAACTTTTATTAGATTATTATTATGTTGAAAACAGCTGAGTTTAATTTTTTCAGGTTTCTCTGATGAATAGAAAGTTCACAAGGACAGCATTTATCTGAAATAGAAATCTTTTGTAACATTATAAATGTCTTTATCATCACCTTTGACCAATTTAAAGTATCCTTGCTAACTAAAAGTATTAATTTCTATCATTTCCTTCCCAAAAATAAATAAATAATTATTCTGACTCCGAGCATTTGAATAGTCTAGTGTATAATGTTACAAAAAGCTTTTTATTTCAGATAAATGCTGATCTCCGGACCTATATATTTATCAAAAAATCCTGAAAAAAAAAATCTACTCAATTGTTTTAAATATTGATAATAATAAATGTTTTTTGTACAGCAAATTAGCATATCAGAATGATTTCTGAGGGATCATGTGACACTGAAGACTGGAGTGAAGATGCTGAAAAGTTAGCTTTGATCAAAAGAATAAATTATATTTTTAAAAAAAAAA
This sequence comes from Labeo rohita, assembly GCF_022985175.1. NCBI lineage: Eukaryota > Metazoa > Chordata > Actinopteri > Cypriniformes > Cyprinidae > Labeo > Labeo rohita. The sequence goes on along the minus strand of NC_066883.1, from coordinate 30,185,411 downwards.
TCAAATAGAAAACAGTTATTTTAATTAGTAAAATATTTCACAGTATTATTGCTTTTGCTGTATTTTGGATCAAATAAATGCAGGTTTGGTCAGCAGAAGAGAAAAAAAAAACACGAAAAGTCTGTTCAAAGTGTATAGTGACTGTGATAATATACACTACCAGTCAAAGTTTTTCAACACTAAGATTTTCCAGCCCAAAAAAACTTGTGCCAAAATTATATTGTTGTTTCAAAGATAATTTACAGAGTGTGATAATTAACAAACTTTCACCCGAAGAAAAAGTGAAAACTCGTGACTTTTAAATGACACACCGAAGGACTTTTATATTGAAAAGCGCTTCTTTTGTCAATACGGTTCAACAGTGTCTGCCAGCTTCACGCAGTTGTGGTGCGGTCTGGGTTGAGCTGGTCTGTGCTGCACTGCTGAATGATTGTCTTTTTCTAAAAAGAGACACAAAGTGGTCGGATTTCACGATAGCATTTCACTTGAACGTGTCTAATCAGTCGGTGGATCTGATCTCGGTGAAGGTATGAGTCTAAAAGACTTGTAATGTGATTTTTGGTCATGCTTTGGCCCTTTATCAGCTGTCATTGATGCACTCTAGGGGCCTGATGTACTCGTCATTTACTTCCACATTTTAAGGGCCCAAATATTACACAAGTACTACATCTTGTATTTTCAGTTTGTTTTAAATTCATCCACCCAAAACATTCAAAACAAAACACTGCAAGTGCTTTTAGTACTGCTGCTGTCAATGCTGTCTCGCATGTAGCATAGATGAAACCAAAACCGCCCATATTTATGTTGTTTTTGTTGCATAATTTCCTGAAATACTATCCAAAAGCATTCATTCAGTACCTGTGCTTACTAAGAAATTAAACTTAGAGCTGCCTGGGTATTCAATGGCATTTTGCTTCCTGAAATAGTTGATCTCATGATCAAACCGCAAGATCCAGATGACGGCTGCTTTCCTTTCAGTGCTTTAGCCTGAGGATCTGGGCATGATAGAGGATGCATTGGTTGTTTGTCTAAATGACATAAATCTAGTGTTATTTAGTTACCTCACAGGCAAGCTTGCAGTGATATGAGCTATTTTTCTATTAGTGGTAAATGTCACAAGCCAGGTTGGACAACCTGTGAATCCGGTTTTGCTGTATGAAAGATCATGATGCATTTTTTTGGCGTTTGGAGGTATTCCATCTTATCATTTGGAAGGAACACTGCATCATCTTGATTGGGTTTAAGCATAAAAAAACATAAATTACAACCAGTGTTGTTATTGGTAATACATTTTAGATTAGTTTCAATGTATTCGCTTCAATGTATTTAGAATTTTTGGCTTTTGCTTTGATTGACACGTTTAGGTCCTCATATCACAGCCCTCTTTCTCTTTCCCTGTAGATGAGTGGAGCAGCGTTCCCCTCTCCCACGGCCGAGATGGCGGAGATGAACCGGATCCACTACGAGCTGGAGTACACAGAGGGCATCAGTCAGAGAATGCGCATTCCTGAGCAGCTCAAAGTGGCTCCCTATGAGCTTGAAGAGCAGGAACTTCCAGAGCATGAGACACTCCGCACAGCAATGATGCACGTTCCTGAGAGAATCGTAGTGGCAGGTACGAGATGAGAAGATCTTTGCACATTAAAAGATTAGGAAAAAAAATTTCTTGATAAATTACTCACCCTCTTGTCATCCAAGATGTAAAAAAATAATCAAGATTTTTGAGGAAAACATTACAGGATTTTTAGAGTCCACAGGATATAGTGGACTTTAATGGTGGCCAGTGGGTTAAAGGTCCAAGCTGCAGTTTCAATGCAGCTTCAAAGGGCTCTACACGATCCCATGTGATGAATAAGGGTCTAATCTAGTGAACCTAGCTCGTCTTGCACTAGTTATGCACTTCTAAAACTTCACAGTACGTGAACCATTTCTTCGTCTATGTA